>NC_039481.1:18928086-19256076 GCF_003590095.1 Trichoplusia ni | reverse complement strand
CACTAAATTATACTTTTTACTGTTTTACAAAAAAAAAGTATACAAAAATACTGTTTTCAGCATCGAAGCAGACGCTCAAAAATTTTTTTTGTCAGACAGAGGGCGCTCACTGCGCGCTCACTGCTGCAGCTAAAAACAAATCAAATCACACTAAGTTTCTGAACGAATCTGTCACTGTCAGTGTGCCTACTGTCACTGTCCAGTGGACAAATATTCAAGACTGTCCAGTGTCATGTCATTCGTGTATGTTACAATTACTACTACGTTAAGTTCGTTATCAATATTTAACCGTTTTTTTGTGTGGAGTGAACCCTGTAGTGATAAGCTTAGTGTACAAAAGATGGAAAGTGATAGTGACACTACTCCTACAACGCCAAGAAAGAAAGCCAAACTATCGAAGTAAAGCAAAAATATAAGCACGAATGGAATGCCAATATGACTGGTTAACGAGTGATCCACTGTGCGAATATAATGCTAAATGCAAAATGTGTGCTTTAACATTTACAATTTCTCACGCAGGTGTTGGGCAGGTTCGGAACTTTCGTTTGCATCTTGCTTGATTTCCACTTATCAATTTTTGCTTAAATAATAAGATATTTTAGGTAACTATTTTACTATATTTCGTTTCCGTTTTTTTAGGTTAAACAACACTTGACCAGCAAAAAACACCAAGCAAAAATGGAAATGAGAAAATCTAGTGGATTGTTACAAAAGTTTTTTCCTAAAACTTCTGCTTCTACATCAGGCTTGTCTTCTAATGAAGATACCAAGTTAGCAGCGGCTGAGTTAGCGATGACATACCATACTGTCAAGCATAATTTATCATACAATAGCCAGGACTGTAGTATCAAATTAAATAAGATTATCTATGTTGATTCCAAAACAGCCACTAACTTACGATTGGCTAGGACAAAAATGGAGGCATTAGTGACCGAAGTTCTTGGCCCACATTCCTTGCAGTCTGTTATTGATCAGTTAAATAAAGACAATGTATTTTACTGTCTGCAAACTGATGCCTCCAATAAAAAAAAATATTAAATTGTTTCCTCTGGTAGTTCAATATTTTACCCCTAAAAGTGGAATACAACAAAAATTAATTGATTTTTATGAAAATCCAGATGAATCTGCCAATGGTATGTTTTCAGCAATTAAAAACTCCTTAGAGTCTTTGGAACTTCCTTTCAGTCAAATATCTGGTTTTAGCGCTGACAATACTAATGCAAATTTTGGACATAATCATTCATTATATACAAACATTTTAGAGGTTATTCCAGATTTAATAAAAGGAAATTGTTCATGCCCATATTGTACACAATTCAGTGAAACATGCTATGAATTGTTTAAATTATGACATTGAGAACATTATATTAAAAATCTATAGCCATTTTTCTGTGTCAGCATGCAGAAGAGAAGAATTAAAAAGATTTGTAGCACTTGCTGAAGGAGAGTTTCATGAAATAAAACGACACATAGGAACTCGTTGGCTGTCACTTTTACCAGCGATTGATACAATTTTGCTTAATTGGATACCAATTTGTAATTACTTTGTTGATTTGGATGTTGACTGTCCAATGGTTATTCAAAATTTATTAATGTTAGATGATAATGTTAAAAATAAAGTTATTTATAGTTACCTTCTGTATGCTAGTCATATATTAAATGTTTTCAATAAAACAATTAAGAAATTAGAAGGAAATGATGTAACAATTTTAGATGTTTATAACACTATGACTGGTTTAAAGACTGAGCTAATTCAAAGAAAAAATGATAATTATTTTGGCCATGAAACAAAAAAAGTTTTAAATACCATTAGAGAGTCTTCCCAAGAAGTTTTTAATAGAACTATTAATAACTTTATACTTTTTATTGAAAAGGCTAATTTGTATTTAGAGAAATGGTTCGATTTCAGTCAGACTAATTGGCTTTCTTTAATTAGCTGTTTGTCATTGAAGTCTGCAGTGACATTTGATCATTTTGAGAAAATTATAGATAATCTAAATTTATATAGACTCAATATTGGTATGGATGATTTATATTCAGAATTAACAAATTTTAAAGTAATTTATGAGAAAATATCAGAAGACAAAAATTTTACTGAAATGAGTACTGGCCAAAAATGGAGCCATTTATTAGTTAACACTGCAGAAGAATTTAAAAACATTACAAAAATAGTCTCATATCTACTTTCTGTTCCCGCCACCTCAGCATTTACTGAAAGAGTTTTTTCAGTAATGAATGCTAAGTGGCGGGATGATAGAAACAGAGCATCCATCAAATTAATAAAAAACGAGCTCCTCATTTATTTTAACTTTGATATAAATTGTGATGAGGCATATGAAATTTTTAAAAAAGATTGTGAATTAATACGTTGTGCGAGAAGCTCAAAAAAATATGTATTTAAAGCAATAAATAAATAAAATACTGTTCGTTTTTCTAAAATACTGTTTGATAATCTTCATAGACCTGAATATACTTTTTTTCTTGTAAAAAAAGTTGGCAACCCTATTATAACTCTACTTCTCTTGTCCGGCCAAACTGTAATTGACACCCTGGCCCAAGTAACAGCTATTTGTAAGTTGGGCCCTTTGGTCGTTCCTTCAAAAATTACCTGCTGAAATTCCAAAAACAAATGTAACTTAGTTTATTTAATGTACGAACTCTAGTTCAAGCGTTGCGTATTAACGTGTGGTGATAGAATGAATTGAACCGGTGGAACATTTGCTAGAATCAAAGACTGATAAACAGCCTTACAATAATAAACCCTGAAGCATGATTTGAAGCTAATCAGATAATTAGCTAATCAGCTAAGTAGAATAAACCATTAGGTAGGTACTGTTATTAACTGTTTTCTAAAGATAAACGATCAATCAAGTATTGACCCTGACATTAACCTTTGTCTGGGTTACGCAGCTTAAGCGAACTGTGTAGAAGTTTAAGAAAAGTAAACTAGAATATTTTTATTCCTTGCATTACATTACGTCAAGTTTCTGCGCACCATTCAGCCGATTGCAAAAAATCTGAAATAAGTAGCCTACATCCGTTCTTTCTTTTTTTAGCTTTACCTATTAAAACAAATCAACCGAATTAATAAGTATGAATTAGTATATTTTTTTTGTAATATCCTGTATAGCTCTCATAATTATCGCCTATGCAAACCTAGTGCTATACATTTAGTTCATAATAGACACTGTTGTTTACTTGTTTTCACAATGATTATTTGGATCAGTGAAATTGCTTACACGTTACAATACTTATGTCCTAACACGAAGTCGCGTCCGCTCCAAATTGCTGAAGTTGAAATAGCCAATATAAGTACATGTTTTATTCATTCCCGATTAGAAATATAATGATACTTGCACGTAAATCACGTAGATCGATTTGAACTACAATGAGTTTTAAGGTAATTTTGATTGATATGCTAAGTTCGATGTGTTGAGGTAATTGTTTAATCGTCGTCAATGATTGTTCAATCATTGTGATGAGTGAAAAGTGAAAGTTACTGAAGTGCGATATATTTTATTTTCTAAAGTTATCCTACTACTATCTAAAACTATTCGATCGTGTTAACTGAAATTATTATACTTAATAATGTCCCGGTTGCCATTAGCAATCATTATGTATCAATTTTAAAAACTGATTCGAGTGTAATTCTAAATTAATTTATGTTTTTAAGGTATCAGTTGTCTGTGCAGTGGTGTGCCTTCTCAGTGTATGCAGTGGGCATGAGAACACAACACAAGAAAAACTCGTATCGAACGAAACCCTGGTTCCTGCGTCCAATAATGCCATGATTGAAGACATAGACCTTGATCCGGATGCAAGTATATCTGGTCTGTGGAGGCGATTCTGGAACTGGGGTCAGTATATTTATTTTTCCTATCTTAAGTTACTATTTGGCCTCTTGATATTGGTCGCTTCGCTTTCGTACTTTACGTAGTACCTATACATGTAGATACTGAGTTTAATAAGACACGATACCTTATATTTACCAAAACTTTAAAAAATGCGAAAGTGTTTTTTCCATTAGTGTTTTACTTTCTTTGGCCTAGAGCTAACGCTAGTGTTCATTTGAGCCGAGACTATTTTAAAACAGGTACTTGCCTCACAGATCGAGTCGTTTTCACTTGCGACGTCTCAGTGCAATTCTTATAATATCTAGGTGAAGTTTTGGTCTTCATATATTCCATTAGGGCTTAAAACTGTCTCGATTCATAGAAGCGCACGCTCTAAGAGAACCAGCTGTAGTATTAGACTCAGGCACGAGGCTTGCATCCTGGACCATATCTGCATCCCCGTAGTAATGACTGCACGAATTGCCGAGTGGTTGAGGTCGCCACGCCAAACCTACTGAGCGCGACGTATCGCGGGTTCGATCCCCGGGTAGGACAAACATTTTTTTGATCCGCGGATCCTTGTCCCGAGTCTGGGTGTCTTTATGCGTGTGACTCGGAGGATTAAATTCCTTAATTAAGATATATATAGATATCGTTTATTTTTTAAGTTAATAATTTTTAAATTAAGAGTGTAATGTACGATTTAGCACACGCTTATAACTCTTTTTCTCTATAGGCACCAATCCGTTGCGATAGCCGAAAGACAGCTCTCAGGTCATGAGCTCCTACCACCACATGTCTGTTGTGTACCTACTACTCTTAAAAAAGCATAACAGCCCCTGAATCTGAATCACATAATATATGAGTTACTAACACTTAACATTGTTTTTGTTGTAGGTAATACAATGCTTCATAAGAAGTTTACACGTTCCCCTACTATGAAGGAGAACGACAATGGTAGACGGCATTTTCATCGTGATGGTCGCAAGATAAAGAACAAAATCAAGTTTCTATTCAAATTAAAGCAATATGAAACATGGCCCTGTATTTTATTTCGTTATCTTGGTAGTTCTAATCGTAATCAGCTGTAGTATCAAAGATGATCCATGGTTTTTGATATTTGCTCTGTTTTTGTTTGATAGCTCAGGTAGTATCGTAAAAATGTAGCCTATATCAGATCAGTAGGGAAAAGATGATTCGCTGTAGTTATAAAATAAAATCCCGTTTAGATTTACCCGGTATCTGGGTCATTTATAACGATGCCTATAATAAGCGGAATAAAACCTCTTGCGATAGGTAAACTGTTTAACATAAGTTGTCAAACAGAGCAGCGTTGACATTTTCAAAACTTACATTGTTGCTTTGTATCTATTAATTATTTTCTTAGATATTTTAAACGTTTACTGTAAAAAAATCAAGTATTCACGATTGTCGATTGAAGTGATAATTTATATAATCAAGCCTAATGTTTTATGTGGACTCCCAACGCACGGTAACACGCCGTGATAGTTCTCTGATTGTTTCCAAAAAACATCAGGGTCCGGATGTGGACTTCGATAATTGGTCTGCGACTCAAGCACAATCTACGCAACCTTTGAACAGCGAGTCGTCAGCGTCCTTAGCACCCCGACCTAGGGGATCCGTGCAGAAAGAATTGATAACGATGATGTTTGAATCAATGTTAGATAGTATCGTTGACTCGTGGGAAGTTATACCTTTAAAAGGTGACGACAGCACTCCTACCATAGATTTCGGTAAAACAGGCAGCGATCTAACTTTTAACAGTAAGAAGAAAAAGAGTAATGGTAAGTTAATATATTTTGTTCTGCAGTCCCTACAGAACCTACAATCTTCTAACACTTTGTGATTAATAGAATTTTTATACTGAAAATTTCTCAGCAAAGTCATCAAGATCAAGACAAGGCCGATCTAGACTTGATATGGATCCTAATCAGGTGGCTACATATCTACTGGTAGTGTGGTAAGTTCATCATTCATCATTCAGGATTTGGAAGTAACTTCAATTACATTCACAGGCCGACTCCTCGCAAACTTGTTGGTGGTCAGCTCCAGATGAGAAGGCTATAATAAGATTTAAAAACGGCAACTTATATGAAGGAAACATTTCTATGAAATGCATGCACGGTGACGGCCGTTATCAATGGGCAGATGGAACTGTTTACTTAGTAAGTGCTACGTATGCTACACCTATACTGAGTTCCATTACTGACACAGGGGTATTTATGGTATCCTTATGAATTTTAGATATCACAGCATTAAGTACCTAAGCAGGTAATGATATGCGTATTAATGACAAATCAAAAACAGAAAGTTCTAGGTATCGATTTTTATGCAGGAGGCGCACTGGTGTGATTGTTTGTTTGATGTGTAAGTTTATGTATTATCTTAGATATTCTTGACACAGCTGACAAACGGTGAAAAAAATATCGAAGGGTAACCTGGATTTCAAATATTGGAATCTGTAATCTCCAACCCTCAGTGAGTGTGTTTGGTGATAGGGAAGGGACCTATGATTAGTAGTGGGATATGTATAGGCTATAGGCTGTAATTGGTACAAAAGCACCTAAACTGAAATTTATCCTAGGGTAACTTCAATGATAATGAGATGCGTGGTAAAGGCTTCATTCACTGGAAAGATGATACTTGGTACGAGGGTGATTTTGCGGGTAACCTCCGACACGGAAAAGGACTTTACGTGGACTCGCGAACGCAACGGTCCTATGCCGGTGAGTGGCATTGTGGAACAAAACACGGAGAAGGAGTTATATACTACTCGAAGACTTTTAAGAACTCTTACGATGGACATTGGATTTATGTATGTATCACTTGCCCATTTTTTTTTTCAGTATTGTGGGTCAAAGCCATCTATACTGTTCAAAGAGGCAGTTAATGGGACAGATATTGGGTGACTGCAAATATTTGATGGTCTAAAATATATTTCATTTATTTCATAGAATGAAAGGTTTGGATACGGTTCACGCGAATATTGCGATTGGAGCGGATACAAAGGAGAATGGGAAAGAAACGTTAGAAACGGTAAAGGATTAATGATTTGGCCAAACCACGACGTAAGTAGAGTTTTCCTATTTATAAAGAAAGCAATGGACTTCTACAGACAAAGCAAGGAAAGATTTGAAAACGCATTTCTTTTCATTTTAGTTGTATCGCGGCGATTGGAAAAACGGAGTCATGTCTGGATATGGTATATACATTTGGGATGCGTGTTATAATAATACCATGGCACTTCCTTCTATTAATGCGTTTAGAGGCGCGTGGGAAAAAGGCCAGCGCCACGGATATGGCGTATTGAACCTGGGACTAGGCCTGGGATCACATTATAGAGGAGAATTCAAGAATAATAAAAAGCATGGAGTTGGAACATTTGTTACAAATAATGGCCTTATTCTACAAGATAAGGCGCTCTTTCATGATGATAATTTAGGCCCACAAATAGCTGGATGCGATGTTCGATCTCTAGATTTGAAACGTTTTTCTAATTTAGAACCATATAACTTTCAAATATGCGACAGAACTGTAGGTCTTATTTATCACATAGACCAGGCGCTTAAAAATATTGACAAGCAAGCCGAAATAAGGACGAATATAATAAATGAATATATAGATAATAACAGGAATGTAGAATGGGATATGTCCTTAGTTCTTCGGAAAGATGAAAATGTGGAAGAAGTTGGATCGGAACAGTTTGACGGCATGATTAAGTTTGAAGAGAGTTCTTTACGAAAGGCTTTGAGGTGTTACGAAACCGACTTATTAAACATTTATTACAAGTATGCAACCATATGTAATACTAACGAAATAGGTTTTTCACCTGTTCTGATACGATTATTTTTATGGCAGTTATATTATGATTGTAATGTTCATGAAAGGGGTTTGACGCTGGTTGATATTGACAATATATTTCACCAGAACAAAGAATGGCTTGCTGTCAACCCTCACAATCCATTCGAGAAAATTTACTTATGGCAATTCTTACACAGTCTGATTTCAGTTGCTAGTAGATTATATGCAAAGAGAGAATTGCCGGGAACTAAGCCCGATACTATTCTAGCAAGTGCTTTCAGGAGATTCATGGATTGTGATGTTATCCCAGGATCAAGCCGACAACGGGGTAGGGGTTTGTATTACTATTATTATATTGTATTTGATATAATCATAAAATATTAAAATTAACCCCGAAAAAAAACAACCAGCAATTTTCTCGTCAATATTCCATTTTAGTGCGCTTTCCTTTGAGTCTCCACTCGAATATATTTGCAAATATTCGGTTTTCCCCAGTGAACCCCCACAAGTGCCCACAACAGATTTAGATTTTGTCCAAGGACATAATTCACCTCTATTACAAAATAAACTAAATTTAAATTGTTCAAACTCATAATAATCCTTTTGCTTCGGGGATTAAATACCTACTATTTGTTTCATTTTTTTTCTTTTTGCGTTGGTTACCTACTCTATCTTTATGCATTTTTTCAATTAAGTAATTCTTAACTGGTTCTAATTAACAGAACCAGGATGTACCAAAATATTGGAATGTAGAAAGCACGGCAGCATATGCTGATGGAAATCATATAAAATTCAAACTGTTTGTTTATTCAAGTACTCAAATAGATTAAGTCTGACTTGATATTATATTCAACCAATACTTATTTATTCTGCCTGTAATAAGGAAGGTAAGGGGAAAGTAATTGAACGCTAAGTACTGCTGCAGAAATACAGCTTACATTATGTATTTTAGGGCGTTTGGTGAATGGGTTTGGCCAGTACATACCTTTGACGGCTACTTACGAGCTTTACCGTGCTCTGGGCGAGCCGCATACCGTGCGCCGTTTCCTCCGCGCGGTACGTCGCTCGCCGCATTTCGTGGGCCGACCGGCACCCAACCTCGTCGAACCACTGGATGGTACTGCACCAGTTGGCCGTAACCTGTATATTTTTGGAGATGAACTTACTTTTGCCGTCGGTAAAGTATATTTTGTTGCTCATTTTAATAAAATTATCTTAAGTTTGCTGAATATTTAATTTAACTTCTTTTCCTGCAGACGACAATGAACTTCCTGAAATCTTAGAAGAAAAGGAACATCAGGACCTGAAACTTTTTAACTTTGGAAACTTGTCAAGTAAAACTATTATACGGATATTTTCACAAATTTTTCCACAACTTTCCGAGTCGGACAAAATCATGAACCTAAACATCGAGTTAACGTTTTTTGAGTTTTTTGAAGGCTTTGTAGCGTGTGCTGAGGAAAGTATTCGCGTGAAGGATGAAGAATTAAAATGGAGGGAGAAATTTCTCGCTAGCAATGAGACATCGGTACCGCATAGTGCTCCTGCTACACCTGGTCACGTACCGAAGGAGAAGACCAAGGAGCATAAGGAAGCTAAGGAAGCAAAATAAATCGGCGCATTCTAGAAACAAACATTTTATTTCAATAAGTTAGGAGGTTTCACAACCATGATTGTTGCATGATCATATGATTCCACAAAGCTTTCGCTCCTACTATCGTTTAAGAAAAAGCCTCCTAGTCTTAACCCAAGGGTAGGTAGATACTTACTTTATTGTTGAAGTTGTTATAAAACCGTATATTTTACTTAATAAAGCGTGGCATCTATTTTACTTCGTATTTTTATTGACACTAACGCTAGCTGTGTGGCTGGAGAAGACTTGGATAGAAGGTAATCATTGCGTTTCCTATTTTTTTTTGAAAAACGGGAACTTGAAAAACAGCCTATTATCACGTACCTAGGTTTGCTAAGATCCTTTTCTTACAGAGACTCAGTCCTAAGTATTTTAATCCTTTTTAACAAGAATTTAGCAGACATTCAAAAAGCACAAAGGCACTGACTCAGAAAAAGCATTTGGTGATCATGTGAATGAATTTTGATACTTTCTGCGTTATAATAGTTGACAATGGTTAACATATTATAAGTTGCAGACGTTACAGTTATGCCAGCTAGGTATATGCTACACTCTTGTCCCAAGATTGACCCACTCTCTTAATCCACGGTACAGATCCTTTTCCAGGCGGTTATGGAATAATTTTTTTAGTAATGCTACCCTGCTACTCCCAGCACAGTCGATAATAACTCGCCCGATTATGGGGTTCCGTAACCCCAAAAGAAAAAGAAAATCCTTATAAGGTTACGTCGTTGTTCATCTGTCTGTCCGTTAGAGTAGGTATTTTCCTTTATAGTCTAGAGCTGTGAATAAATGAACCTCTAAAGTAGGTACTGAGTAGATGGACGAAATCAAAAGACATACCCCTACTAACCTGTCTAATCCCCCGAAGTTTTGATCAGGTACACTGTCATTCTGGTGATTCCACAACACATTCCTTTCTTTACCTTCTAGAAAATAATAATATTATCATACTTGGTCCAGCTATTTAAGTAATAAATACACTCCTCAAAAACATTTGACTTTTTGTAGGTAAATAATTTGTCCCATGTGGGAATCAAACCAACGACCTCCGGTTTGGCAGTTAAGGCAACTAACCATAACAAACATTATTTTATACGGAAGTTTTGATTCTACGGTAAATATTGTTGTGTGTTGTGCAACATAAACTTTTTACTGATGGCTTACAAACGCTTTTGCAACCTATAAAAAAATTTGTTGACAATTGACGTAGAACAACTTTTACTTGTACGTTTTACTGAAAATATTATACAATTAATTAAAAAAGACCTTGGCCGGTATTACTAAAAATGAAAATTCAAGGACCTATGGCGAAAAAGCCACAGCAAATATTATTTTCCAAAAACAGATACGGGCCAAAAACGAAGGTTGAAAACTGGGACTATGCTATACATGCGGAAAAAAAAGATAATTATGTGTATCGCGATGATCTAAGTAACCACGTCAGTACCTACACACGATGGGGCAACGACGATCAGGGTGTCCATATGACTGAAACGCGTTTTATGTTAGCACAAGTGTTCACCAAAACCGATCCGATATATTCCTTCAAACCACTTGTTAACTTTACTTCTTATCCATGCACAGAGTAAGTGCGCAATTTTTGCATCCTAAATAGTAATTCTATTTTTCCGAACACTTGTTCCGTCTTCGGTTCTACGAACATTCGATTCTCGTGCACGAACACATGTCATCTTCATCCTATGTAAAGCCCTAGAAAGAATATTCACAAACCTCTTTCATACGGTGGGAGTTGATATGATAATATAAACACCTGCTATCCGAACATTGCCTCAATAATACCTAGTATCAATGTTCGGATGTTTTATTATTGTATATTTTTTCTAGCACGCCTGCAAGAAACAAACTGATGAAGAGCGCAGATTTAGCTCAATTGCCTCCAGACTTTGGTGTAATGGATTACAGTTCTACCCATCAGGATGACTACAGGAATCCTAACCCGTCGATAACAAAGCAGGTACGAGTGACTGCTGTGTTTGCAGTTTACAGTAGCTTTTTATTTAATGCAAAACTTGATTTTAAACATTGTCTTGCAGTTAACAATGGCAAATCCTCCCTGGCTACTGAACCGTGTCATACGTTCGGACCTGACGCACAACCATGGCACGGCACCGCCGCGCGGAGACTATCAGTGCCTTGATACCCACACACCAATCGGACATATACGTCAACTGAGACTTTTCCGTTATCAATCCTTCGATCCGTCGACATGTCTTCAAGACTTCCCACATTTGACTAAATCATTGGATACAAATGAAACAATGAAATAATTTTTACATTATTTTATTATAATTAGACAGAAAAATCAAATAAATTTAATGTTACATTAAACACAAACAACAAAAAAAGAATAACAAAACAAACAAAGGTCTTAATGCAAAATTACGAACAATACCGTACAGACCATCATAAACAAAATGGAATTCTTAGAAAAAAAATAGTTTTTGACATGAAGCACAAAAATTTCCTTTAGATGACATATTCGCCGTGCCCAGGAAATTATATTTGTTTAAGGTAAAGTTGCAAAAAAGATGATGTAATTAACATACTTTCAAGAAATGCTAAATTACATACCTTAATAAATTATTTTTTTATATAAACATACACTTACATATATATTTGTCTATTGGCACAATCATACAAAATGAACAAAAAACTTAGTAAAAAGTAATATGAACAACCTTTAGTTTTCCTTCCTGAAATAAGGGTTTCTTAATTGCGAACTTCATGCGATTAATAATTATGTAATATAATTATTGAATTATATTACTTAAAATTTAAATGAGGTTAATAGTTTTATACTATTACATTATTTTATTCGCCACTTGGGGTGGGCCAATACGTTTATGGGAACTTGAAGATTTAAGAATAATAAAAAAAGAATAGGTTCACATATTAGCGTAGATAATATCAATTTCAAAAGGATCATTTTCAATGCATCTATATTGAGCACTGTCAAACTACAATACAGATGGCATTTAAGTCTGTGTGTTTCTCTGAAACTAAAATAAGTATATAAATAATAAAATTGATCCAATCTCTAATGACGTTATGGTAAAATAATAAAGAAAAGCCTATTCATTGTATCATTAGGAAACATCCCTACCTAACATATAAATATGAAAGTTTGTTTCACGCTTTCACGTGAAAGCTACTCAACAGATCTTCATGAAACTTTGTACACATATTCTTGGAAGTACCTATTAGATGTAACACAGGATATTTAAAAAAATATATTTGTTTTACCAAAACTTAAAAAAATATTTCAACGCCGTCTAACAGCCGCCATACACGGGCCGCTCGAGCAGTAGCCCAGTGATCAACATACACGGACTGCTCTTGCAGTCAGAGTCAACAGCTTGTAGCTGCCATTTAAAACCGCCTGAAGCAGTTGCAACTGCTTGAGCGGTTCGTGTATTGCGAATGACTATTTTGTATTGAAACTGCAGATGACTCAATGGCGACCGCTTAAAGATGCTGGCACTGTCTGCTTGAAGCAGTCCGTGTATGGCGGCTCTAACGGTTTGGTAATGAAGTTCCAACCCTGAGTAATGTAATACCGTTGCACTGTTTTACCGACAGTCACGTCAATATCCATTCATGAACAAACATGAACTACCGCGCGCTGCTAATTGCCCCAGCGGACGGAGTCGCGGGCATCAGCTAATAATTACATATTTTCTCTTATCTAACAAAGGATAGGTACACATTGGTACATGTTGCAATTATGGGCAGAAATATTTGCCAAGTCTATGTTATTAGTTTTATTAACAAAATACTATCAAAATCATAGAAATACAGCACAAGCAATATCATTTTAATAAATATTCTGGGCACTGTAATAATAATGTAAATATCAATAGTATACTAAAAGATATGGTTTCTCCTAACCAAGACTGATAATGAATCTTTGTAATGAGCGGCTTTTAATGAAACATACATCCCATGGATTTGTTATAAAATGCAATTAATTACAACATAAAAATCATACATTCATATCTTTAAACCCTCTTAACTGCTGCTTTCCAGAAATTGTAACAACCATAGTCTACTATATTCATAAAGATTATTTATTGTATGTAGTATCAATGCAGCACAAATAAACACCTTAGCACCTCCTTGGACGTTACTGTTTGAATGCTGCATTCTTTTAAATAAAATATAGTCCATCCAATCTTGTTCAAATTTGAGTGTTCTTTTTTCTGTACTTACATGGCTTATAGTCATTAATTAATGAAAATCTATTTAAGTATGAAAAATCTTCAATAATGGATGGACTAAAAGGCCTAACTATTAGTATCAATAAATGGATAAGGAATATATGAAATTAATTTACTATCTTTCCTTGAGTGACAACATTACATCTTTCAATTTTTATTATATTATTTTGTAATACAGTTACTATCAACTCATTGTTTACTACAGAAGCCTCACTCCAACAGCAATTAACAAGTCATTCCAATAATTATTCAGATATTACAGTGCCATTGAAGTAAACAATGAGCTCTATATTTTAAATAGAAAGTAGCAGCTTAGATCTGTAATGAGAATTACCCTGTGCCCTACCCTATCTATACATATTCCTCATATATTGGAGCTGTGTTGAGTATTTACATAATTAATTTTTGCAGTAATATAATTCGATACTGTTTTCTTGGAATAATATTAAAGTATTTTTAATGTAACAAATCCTAATTATTAAAACATTAAATAAATCTAATCATAGCCAAATGGCTCAAATGATATCAAAAACAACTAAATTAGTTAAATAGACAATAGAACTGTAGATGCCAACTTATCAAAATGAATAATATAAGTAATACATTGTAGTTTATCTATAAAATAATTCATATTGTAGCATACTCAGTTGAGTAGATCATATCATAATATATGACCTCATTGAGTACGCCTTCTCTTAAAACCCTTACCTTTCTTTGATTTTAATTTGTGTTTTCTAGAATTTATCCGACTACTAGTACCTGTAACTTCATCAGCAATCATCCCTACTGTCGTAAGCTTTTTCCTGCGGTTCTTTTCTGCTTTTGTGACAGGTAGACGAGTCAAATAGTTCTCTTCATATTCAGTCTTTTCCATTTCATACTTGGATATTGACTGTTTTACATGATTGCCAGTGCTAACTTCTAATGGTGCTTCAGAATACTCTTCACGAAGTTCATGCATTATGCTTGAGTTGAGATATTGCTTTTTGGACTTTTCCTTGTTTTTCTTCTCACTATCAACTCTGGAAGTGTTCTCATCAAAGTGAACAGCAGCTAACTTAGGTGGCACATAAACATTTGATTTGTTTGTCTTATCTTTCTTGATGTCTCCTTCATCTGAAGAATCGCTGGATTCATCTTCCATGTCACCTATCTTACTCACTAAGTTTGCAGGATTTGCATGATATGTCTGGGGGTCATCTTCAGTTGTACCACCAATCACAGCAGTTTTAACAAGTTTGTCAATTTGATATTTCAGTTTGGAATCTATAGGACGAATTTTTTCTAACACTGTTCTTATCTCAATAAGTCTATCAATGGTTGGGTCAGATTCTATTTTTTCTCCAGAACATTTCCTTAATACCATGTAAGTTAGGTTTATTAAATAACTAAGCAGCATTTGATACTTCATTTCAAGAAAACTAAGCCCTTTATCTGTTGATAATTCACCACTTTTGACCCGTACTAACATGTTATCCACTAGTTGAGATACCTGCTGGACATTCATATTCATTTCTTTGAGCAATTTGACAGCCTGAGGTAGATCAGGCTGTTCCATTTCATCTGTAGCCTGTAAATAAAAAAATAAATATATTATATATTAATGATAAATTCTCATTTGAAACTGAATACTGGGAACAGTGTGCCGCTATCGCATTCCAGAAGATATAAAACCAGTTTTAAGTCATAAACCAATGTAAATATAAAATTTGTTAAAAAGCCAACGTAAGGTAACAAGAAAATTGAAATGATATTTCATTATATTTCCAGGTCTTTGTGGGGCTCGTCGACATGCGTACAACATCTACATAAAAAATCTTAGAAAAATGAAATCACATGGTTTTACAAAACTTCAAAACAATCACCTGCACCATGATGCCGTTCTGTTAACCTCCTTTGAAGCTAATAACTTTGTTAACAAGCACTAAGATAGTTACTTGCAGGGCTCTTCGATGTCCAATAAACGATCGGAATAAGCTAAAAAAACACTGAAAAACAAAAAAACTACACTTCTACGAGTATTGAATGAGTAACGACGCGCGCCTTCATTTTTTTTCTATTATGTTCATTGTTTTAGTATTCGATCACAAGTCTTTTTATCTTCACCAAATCAAATAAAATAACATTATTAGAACACAAACTAGTACATTAGTTAAGAAAAGATTATCGCAACTTTTTGCGTTCACTTTCAAAAATAAAAGTCTTCCAAGAGTGGTATTTTTAATACAAAAACGTATTTACGCATGTTTCCGTAGGACGACCACCAGATCCTTTTTATCTCTATTAGATTATATTAGATATTGGCAATAACGCGATTGTCATTATCTAAAACTAAATAATATTCCGCTCATTACTTTTTGTTTTACAACCCAAACAATTTTTTTACAAAGCTGTGAAGTGATTTTCGGGCTGGACAAATTAATTGATGTATATGTAAAAGGAAAAATATCAAGAAGACGAAATGGAATTGTTTGGTTGTACGCTGACGAAATCTAAACGAAAGTCTTTAGTTCCAATTTCAATACTCAATTATTTGTTTCTTTATTGAATACTAATATACTGAACACCACCGTTATTCACAATAGAAAAGATATAAACATTATAGATGCAATGGCAAATTTTAAAATTAACACAATAAACGCTTGAATATACAAGGGCTGCGAAATTTCCCTTTCTTAATCAATAACTTGAATAGTGCGAAATTTGACTTTTAGATTGAATGCGGAAAATTTTAATTAAAGTTTTCCTTTTATCTCTTAACTAGTCTCTTAATTTATCGTCGTAAACAATTTTCTTCCCTGGCGAATTCTGAATGTGGCAATAACTTACGTCAATTTCTATGACAGATGGGAAACGAAGCAAACTATCGAAGAAGAATGATTGTGTTTTCCTTTAGTTTTGTCTGAATAATATTAATTGAAATATGTTTACGGTGTGTATTTGTATAATAGAAATATAGTCCGATAACGTACCATTCCATTTACGTATTTTTTTTCTATTTCCAGGTTCTTTTTCATTGCTTTTTACTTAGTAGTTTAGTTCACTTTAGCAATGGATTCTATGTACCTGGGGTGGCTCCGGTGGAATTTAAAAAAGGCCAAAGAATTGAAGTTAAGGCAGTTAAAATGACTAGCATACATACACAACTTCCGTATGAATATTATTCTTTGCCTTTGTGTTTACCCAAGAATGGTACTTTTGTATATAAATCAGAAAATTTAGGTGAAGTTTTACGCGGTGATCGTATAGTAAACACTCCCTATGAAGTCCATATGGCAGAAAATATTAAGTGCCGACTTTTATGTCATCAAAAAAATAACCCTATTAATTGGAGTGTAGAAGAATCTGAAAAAGTTGCCAGTCGAATCGAACATGAGTATTTTGTGCATTTGTAAGTATGGTGAGGTGCTATAAACAACATTGTTTGCTTTATAAAAAATACTGTTAAATAATTTATGTATATTTTTAGGCTTGTTGATAATTTACCCGTTGCTACTAGAACTGTAAACACAGGCACATCAGAGAGGAGTATAGAACAAGGTTACCGTCTTGGTTTTATGTCAAAAGGCAAGGCATATGTCAATAACCATTTAAAATTATTACTGAAATATCACAAGCACAGTCAGTAAGTATTTTCCTGTTATGAATTTGCAGTAAATATAGGAGCTGTTATTTAAATAAAAAATCAAATTGTAATCGTGTTTATGTTATTTATTTTAACTTTGTTACGCAATTTTTATCATGCTTTTGTTTTTAGGTTCTTATTGTCAATTGCATCACTATACTTAAAAACAAAGATGAAAGAGATACATAACATTTTAAATTGTTATTATAAAACAAGAAAAACATTGTAAATAAAAAACTATAAAATTATTTTTACAGGGATTCCTATAGAGTTGTTGGATTTGAAGTAGAGACTGCTTCTATAGACAAGGATGATCTTGCATTTGCTGATGATTCTTGTCAGTTCCCTACTGATGCCAACCCACAACTAGTCAATGAAGATACAGGAACAAAGTTATATTTTACATACTCTGTTGAATGGGGTGAATCTGAGATAAGTTGGGCCTCAAGATGGGATATATATTTAGGCATGAAAGATGTACAAATCCATTGGTTCTCTATTGTTAACTCTATTGTTGTATTGTTCTTCTTATCAGGTATATATGTTTTTTTTATTTGGGTTTGTTCATTCACCTGCTTATGTTTTTAACAGAAATTCTTAAAAATGTAAACCAGTTCAAAAAGAAAGAATCTGATATTTTATAACCACATTTTACAAATTAATGACCTATTTATTTCTGAGAAAATAGTTTGTTTGTTATGATGATATTCAAAGTGAATCTTAAACAATTCTAGGCATTCTCACAATGATAATGGTGCGCACACTAAGGAGAGATATAGCAAGATATAATTCTGATGAGAGTATTGATGATATGATGGAGGAAACTGGCTGGAAGTTAGTACATGGAGATGTTTTTCGCCCACCACCCAAGAGAATGCTCTTTGCCGCAGTTATTGGAAGTGGTATCCAAGTCTTCCTTATGGCCCTTATTACAATATGTAAGCAATTTTAACATTCATATTTGATGACATTTTGAACAATAATTGGATTAACTAAAAACATCTTTCTCAGTCATTCAGATGGATCTAAAAAATATGGGTTACATATTTTATCTTTTATCACGTAAATTTAAAAATGAAGATGATACAGTAAATTGTAGTCTTGTGTTCTAGCATTAAAAAAATTGCGCCTATGCCTACTATCTATATTAATATATTTCATTATAGCTTTTACTTCTGTTTTCCAGTTATCGCTATGCTTGGCATGTTGTCACCGGCAAGCCGCGGTGCGCTTATGACGGCAGCTATATTTCTCTACGTATTCATGGGTCTCATTGCGGGATATTACTCGGCACGCTTGTACAATACGATGAAAGGGAAACAATGGAAGCAGGCCGCATTCCTCACTGCAACATTATATCCAGCTATTGTGTTTGGCACATGTTTCTTTTTAAACTTTTTTATTATGGGCAAACATTCCAGTGGTGCAGTTCCATTTTCCACCATGATGGCTTTGTTGTGCCTTTGGTTCTGTATATCACTGCCATTAGTATATTTGGGGTATTATTTCGGGTGTCGAAAGCAGCCATTCCAACACCCAGTCAGAACAAATTTCATTCCAAGAAAAGTCCCTGAGCAAGTTTGGTACATGAATGTTTTTATTTGGTAAGATGTTTTACTTATTTTAACTTTCAACCCTCCAATTATTTTGATGTGCATGTATAATACGTTTCTAACTCAAAAGCTTACCTAAGCCTTTTAAAACATCCTTGAAATATGAATTCAGAATTGCTTGTTTTATAAACTGTCAAGTAATTTTACACAATTTCGTTTCAGCATTTTCATGGCGGGCATTCTTCCGTTTGGAGCCGTATTCATCGAACTGTTTTTCATATTCAATGCACTGTGGGAAAATCAATTTTATTATCTCTTTGGGTTTTTATTCCTGGTATTTTGCATATTGGTGGTGTCTGTATCACAGATATCAATTGTCATGGTATACTTTCAGCTGTGTGGAGAAGTACGTATTTGTTATTATTACTGTTAATGAGTTTTAACTTATAGTATCCTAAACAAATATTAAATTGTTTTCCAGGACTATCACTGGTGGTGGAAGAGTTTCATTGTCTCGGGAGGTTCCGCAGTGTATATTTTAATATACTCTATATTTTATTTCTTCACGAAGCTGGAAATTACGGAGTTTATACCAACATTGCTTTATATTGGTTACACAGGTAAATTCTACATTCGCACAAGTAAAGTTTATCCTTACTATCATTACTAATATTATAAATGTGAAAGTGTGGATGTTTGTTACTCAATCACGCAAAAACGGCTGAACGGATTAATATGAAATTTGGCATGCCATTGACATGGAAAAGAACATAGGCTACCTTTTATCCTGATTTTTGAAATAGTTTCCGAGGGGAAATTGAAGAGATGTGTAAAAGCTATAAAATCACTAAGGGGATGTATTTCCATGGAAACGGGGACAACCGAACACTGTAAACTCAAAGTCCACGCAGACGGAGTCGCGGGCAACAACTAGTTTTCAATAAATTTAAACATTAGCACATCATAAACATAACTTTTCAAACCGGCATACTAAATACTTGTTTAGATTACGCGATAGAATACAGTTGTATAAACAAGCGCAGATCTTGGACTTGAGCATTGATGTGGAAAAATTCATTGTTCATTATGAATTCCGGTTTCTATTCATTATATTTATCTAGTCTGACCATAATTCATTAAATAATAGAAACAATATGGCAATATTGATATGTTTCGTTATCAACTTTACTGAATATGACCTGTTATCGTCTTTCCCTACATTAAGTTTATTGAACTAAAGTATCCGTATACGTATGTTTTAATTGGTTCGGCGTGGCATGCAATGATGGTTTTTTATTTTAGAATTTTTACTTTTACTCTGAGAGCATATCACACATTCTAGGGACGATGGCAATGGTTACGTCTTTATTATTTTGTCCCTCAAACGTAAATTATCGATTAAATCACAGTGAATGGATCTTACGCGTTACGTCACCAGTGTGTATAAATGTATTTATTTCTGATATCGTTACGTCACAAGCCCGTCCTATCCCTACTTTACAGTTTATCTTGTCCATTTTTGTTGTTCAGAAATGGCAAATTTATTTCTAGGTCTTATTATTTTTTAATCTGGTGATCAACCCTATTATGTCCAATATAACGCCCTGATTAAGGGGTTTAGGTTGGATTCGATTCAGATTATTGTAATATCGTTTAAAAGTTAAAAGCTGGAGTACATGTCTCCGCCCCGTGAATAAGGCATTTAAATGACAATCAAGTCGGATTTCTTCCGATTTTTGACGTCGTCAAAAATATTAGGCGCCGGTGAGGATTCGGCTTAGTTTCTGCATGTATGGTACCTACTAAGAATTTATCTCACTAGATGCTGCTACCCGCATCGATATGAAAGTTTAGGTAGTCTGAACGCGAACCTTTGAATCAAACCGTATAAATTAGGTATTATAACTATGTATTTTGAATATTTAGAAACAAAATCAGCATTCTTTTTGTTTCAGGCCTGATGGTGTTAACATTTTGGCTGCTTACTGGCACCATCGGATTTTTCGCAGCGTACACTTTTATTAGAAAAATTTATGCAGCAGTAAAGATTGACTAATTTTATATAGTGATTTACCCTATTTTATTTAAGATTGTATGATTGATGAATGAATTGAACAAATATTGTTTGCTGGTTTATATTGTGTGTATGTTTTTTGTAAATAGGTGTGTTAGTAGTGAAACATTGCATTTTAAAACACTTTTTTGTTTGAGTACCTAATAAAATAAGACTTGTATTATTTTAAATCAAATGATTACATAAAGCATAGATATATTTACAAATATCGGCTTACTGTCTCATGAGCTTTGCAATACGATTTCATTGTGAACTGCTTTCATTATCTACATGTACACCTTGCATTCGATTTCAGCTGTTACTATATCTCGTCATTATGTTTGTTATTAATTGAAAGTCGTGTTTTTAATTGAGCTCTCATTATAATATTAAAACACGCATTCATTCATTGAATCTCCTGATATTATTAACATTTAATTTTTATCCTGTTCCACTATATTTTAATAATCTTGTGCATCCCACAGCATACTATGTAGGTTGAAAATGAAATAAAGGAATTCTATCTTTAAGTTTAACCCTGACAGATTACTGAATTTATTGCTTTGATATAATATTTATTTACTTTCTTATGAGTCGCACAAAAAGTTAGGTAACAAATAAAACGTTAAGATCCGACAGAAGAAAAAAAAGAAACAATCCTACCTCAAAGCGTCTGAGGTCGCTTGTTTAGTCATAAACAAGAAGTGAGAGGACAAAGCGCGCTGCCGATCTCTGTGCGGTCGATAGCTTGATTCGTCAGACGGCAGTGTCGAACCCAAAAGATAAACTAAATTAAGAGAAAGTTATGTGCTCGATACGGATCGGGAGAGGTATATAGCGTCACTAAAAAGGTATCCGTGGCCTTTATGCGGAATAAGTTTTCCTTGAGAAGCAGTCGTTTAAAAAATACGTTTTTAATATAACTTTTAATTTACTTAAAGGCTAAAAAATCGAGCCTTACCAATTTCAGATCACCACCATAAACCCATAGAACGCAACGTGTCATGGGTTCGATCCCCGCGTAGGACAAGCATTTGTGTGATTCCAGAATGCTTTTGATGAGTCTGGATGCGCATGTAAATTGAATGTTGGCTGAACCCCTGCGACACAAGGATTCAATGTGTAACGCGATTTTTTTTCCGTTCGTAAAGAAAACTTAACGCATCGATTAATAAAAAAAAATCGACAGATGTGTGGTTACAAATACTTAGTTAAGCTTTCACCTTAAAATACAAGATAACACTGATTTTTTAAACACCCAAAGGCTGATTTTTGAGTTTCCAGATAACTTTTTTTCGACGAATATGTGTGACGTTTTGACAGCTTTTAAGAAAATATGTCAAACGGCCATATTTATTGTTCAGATACTGATTGATGATTGGAAAAATCCCTAATTGTAGGTAGCGTTTTTAAACATGTACGGGTAAAATGTTTTAATTTTTGAACGAAATCCCAATTTTTCCATCCGTTGGTTCGCTCTTTCGCAGTCACGAAATGTCAAATGAGTGTCAAAAATGACCGGAAAAGAGAAATGTCACTAGGCGCATTGATAAAATAAATATTTATTTTTACAAAGTAAACGTAGTATTTTCTACGTAATTAAAATTAAGTTTCTAAATTTATATGTACAAAATGGAAACCAAAGTAGCAATAGTGACTGGTGGCAACAGAGGCATAGGATTTGAAATCGTGAAAGGGCTGTGCCAAAAGTTTGATGGTGCTGTGTACCTAACGGCTAGAAATGAAGAAAGAGGGCGACAAGCTGTTAAGAAATTGCAAGATATTGGATTAAAACCTCTATTTCATATATTGGATGTCACATGCGAAAAAAGTATTCAAGACTTGGCTGCACACATTTCTACACATCACTCGGGCATAGATGTTTTGGTAAACAACGCCGGCATTCTAGACTTCGACAAGTCTATATCATCACACGAAGACGCCAAAAAACTCATCGATACAAACTTTATGAGTTTGCTGACGATATCAAAGATATTGTACCCACTTCTATCAAATACCGCCAGAATAATTAATATAAGCAGTGATTGGGGGCTACTTTCTAATATACGTAAACAAATATGGCTTGACACTTTGGTTAAGGAAGATCTCACAGTTGAAGAAATATTAGCATTTGTAAATGAATTTTTGTTGGCAGCCAAAAATGGTAGAAGCTCATTTGTATCCATTGCGGGCCATTTTGGAGATTATAAAGTGTCAAAAGTAGCCATGTCAGCTCTAACATTTGTGCAACAGAGACAGTTCATTGCACAAGGCAAAGATGTATCTATAAATTGTGTCCACCCTGGATTTGTTATGACAGATATGACAAAGGGTATGGGTGACTTCACTCCGGAGAGGGGTGCAAGAGCACCTCTATACTTAGCACTAGAAGCACCACAGTCACTTAAAGGAGCTTTCATTTGGCATGACTGTCATCATGTTAACTGGGATGACTAAGGATGTAATGGCTTTATAAATTGTTAGTGTTACAACCATGTTAATCCTGTGATATCAGTGTCACATGCACTTTAAACAAAAATACATAATTTCCTTTAGTGAAACATTTTTCATTTGTTACATATTAAAGTTTTTTATATATTGTGTACTTATATTTTTTCAATGGAGGTTGTGAATTGTTTAATTTACAGTGTCTGTGTTTATAGTTGGCCTAATTGAAACATTTATGTGTACATGTTGTCTAGAATTGCCATTTCATGTCTAAATTAATATGTTCTTAGTTTGAGTTGTTAGTCTTAAAGTCCTCGAGTTAAAAGTAAAAGTTTATACAAAAATGTCTGTTATGCTACAGAATAAATCCCTTTGCTACCATCATCTATTAAATAGTGTACCTACTTTAAAATATTATTTCATAAAAAATAAACTAAGTTTATAAGACATTTTTAGTATTTTAATAGTTTATTTTAGGTGACTCTATTATTCAAATGGATAAATATTAGATTTTAAAAGATCTTACTCTCATTCCAGACAATTCCAACAGTTACAATAGTATTTATTATCATAATATTTTTGATAAAACTTTCAAATTTTTTTTTTTGTAAGGGTTTAAAGAAAACTAAGGCTGCAGTTTAAACTATCTTACTTGATATATATTCGAAACTGCGATTAATTTATTACATTAAAAACTAACATTTGTTGGAATTAAAACAATAGATTTTACTGCATAAATCAAAAACATGTTGTTTCAGACGCTGATAACCTTTTGATAACTTGTAAAGATGTTCAATAAATTCCACAAACTGAAACATCATAAAATGTCTATATTATGTATTATAAATGGGTGCTTTTAAAATGAATTGATATAATTTTTGCTCCTATAGGTTTCTTAAAGTAGTTGAAAGAAAACAAAACAGACCTCATCTGTTTTGTTTCCTATCTGCTTTTTTATATTTTCCTTTAACTTAAAATGCGATTTAATTAATATGTACTATTTAACACATAGTATGGGAACATGTTGTAGACATTCTACATAGGTAATTTATAACATACACCTCAACCTACATATTTTTTTAATCAAGCGTTTTTACTGGATATATCAAATTTCATCAAAATCAGTCAAGGTTTTTAAGGAAGAACAAAAGACACCAATACCTACACCTAAACTTTAATACAATATTAGCGTAATAATAATATGTTTTTGCAATCCATTTAATTATTCATTGTTACTAATTAATTAATCGTCCGATAAGTGCGTAGTCCGTGACTATATTCTCTACGTTTCTGTAATATCATAGGTGGCCGTAATAGATTACTGTTTCTTAAGATAACATTATACAACCGATTAGTTATCTCAAGCAGTTATCTGGCTGTTTAGTGACGTCACATATACAGTGATAATGGCGGGCGGGGCTATTATCTAGAACAATGTGGCAGCATTGCGCAATTAAATTTTACGAGAAATTTATTTTCCACAGGTTTTTTTGTAGCTTCAGTTTTGTAATTCCTAATTGAATCTTCATTTACTTAAGTATTGTAAAATTTGTCGCAGTGAAAATATTCCTTATGCCAAAAATGAATAAGCGTACTAGTTGTAGGTGTGAGGTGGCACCTAAGTGACTTATGGTTTGAGTAGCTACGTAGACACAGGTTCGAATCCTGCCAAACGTTACTTACCCTATGTTCTTATTCAATTAAATGGGTCCGCGTCACATGCGTCAGTGCGACATTAATAATTGAAATACTGGACCTACCCCATTTTAATAAGTACCTAAAAAAAGTTCACCAATCTTGGTGTCTTTTAAACACACTTAAAGAATAAGTGACTCGTACTCGGGGGTGTTTTGACATGTGTATGAAGGATTGCAATGCATTTCCATACACCGACACAAACGCGGATGACGTAGCACGGCGGTTCAGGTTTAGTCAGTAAGTCTCACACTATCCATTTCTAGGATGTGGGTGTCCATGAGGATTCCCCCGCCTTACCAAAAAAAGAGGGGTTTTTTGACATCGATGTTTTAAATTAGTTATTCTAAAAAGAGTTTAAGACAAAAGGGCACCAATGGGGTGAAAGTATCAAATGTGCCATTAAATAGACCAAATTTTACAGACCTCGTTCGGTGCGTACGGCATTTAACAAAACGATAAGCTTAATTCTAATAATTTGCAATGTAGTATATAATATTGCGACTACACATTGAGATGTAAGCTATCCTAGCTTTCAGGTTTGATCAGATTGCACACGTTGTGCATATAAATACTTTACGAGCCCACAACGGACAAACATCGTCAAAAATTATTTATCTATATGTATAAAAAAAAACCAATTTATTTTTAAAAAGCACGGTATTTAAATAACGAGTCATTCGTTCTCTGTATTAAAATTTAGATGACATATTTAATAGTATAATACCTATAGAAACTTACCTACACGGGAAATTAATTTGGCGCCTACCGCATCTGAATGGTTCTTTCGCCGTTAATCGCTTTGTTGTTTGTTTTAGCTATTTAGGAACAGTGGTTTAGCTACCTTAGGTGGCAACCGGTGTGGTAGCTTGTGGTGTCACCCCATCCAAAGAAAAAAAAAACAATAAATTTTCTAAGATAAAAGACATGAATCATTTATTGATGAAATATCTATTGAAGAAAGAGCAAACACAACAGTTATTAACTAAGGCTCAACGAAATATCTACAAAGAGACTAGCTAGTGCTGTTATGACATTTTCTAAAATATTTATAAGCATTATATGTACGTTGTATTTACGTCATTTTTTTTCCGGAAAAAAATCTTCTCCGATTGGCAACCTTGAACAGCTTTTTTGCAAACGTTTGTTTTTCAAGAGAAGGTAGGTAAAATTAAGTACCTATTAGGTACAAATAGGTAAGTTAGCTAGCTTAATAGGTTCTTATACCTAAATAAACAATAAAAACGATTTTTATGTACCTCATTGGTCATTTATTTTATACAGAACTTTTCGGTTTAAATGGCAGGTATTATAATTTAATGCTACCACGGTGCGTGGTTTCGCAACACTAGAGACAAACCTTTTCCGTGTCACTAATCGATATTGCGGAAAAAAAACTTAGATGTCTAATATCCTTACATACTTAATCACATTAAAATATCTCCTCATCTTATAATATAAATATAATTACAGCTTGACAACTCATTACTCATATACATACATCTTTAATTCTAAATAACAGGTTTTTTTTAAAAAAAGAGTCGCCAATAATTCTGCCAAATTATACGATTACTTTTAACTATAGGAAGTATACGTCATTGACTGCTATAGCTGAGTAACCTATAATTATTGCTAATATTTTTGTAGATTCAAAAAGAGTAAGTAAGGGAGCGGCAAGTGTGTAAACACCGCTCTGCAAAAAAATATTAACGTGGCTAGGTAGACGCGGCTACTTTTTGCACTACTTTTGTTGACTTTGGCAGTCGCGAACAACTCAAAGAGCACTTTAATGTAAATACCTATCCCTATCGTCACAGGACAAGACAACACCAATGATTCCATCGCAACTGAAATAATGATTATCCATTCATTTGTTTCATCGCTAAAGTTGTAATTTTCCAAGCTAAAAAGAAAAATATACGGGGAAACACAAACAACAATTACAATTATCAAAGGAACCCCCCAAGCAAACAAATTGCTCTTTAAATACCTCCGAGCGATGTTTGCATTAAATACTTTGACGATATCAACGTCGAAAATAAAACTTAGGACTAATACCCAAAGGTTTAAAGCTAACAAGAAGTATGATGAAATAGCGTGATTTACAAGCATTGAGATGAATAAAGTTATACCACTGATCTCATAGTATTCCATATATTCATATGCATTCAATGCTAATGCAACATTGTTCTAAACATATGCAAACATTATATTAAGGAACACATAGTTTCTCAAAGTTCGTAATTTCTTAAACTTTATCCAGGAGGCTGCACCCACGATGAACACTAATAATGTGAGAGCTGTCAGCAAAGTCTTTGCGATGTCGATTTCGAAGAAATCAGGCCCAGGGTCAGTCACAGGTGTTGAGTTAGTCGAAGTCAAGTTGTCATCACTGGTGTTGTCAGCAGAAGACATGTTTGGCGCTGATACAGCAGCGGTATAGCGGATATTATGTACAGTGAAGTGGGCACATGCGCAACTGCCACGAGACGCGCCCAAACTGCAAGATTGTTATACCTGCAGCCATTCAGACTTTTAAACTCCGAATTAAAATATTGACCAGAGTAACGAGTTTGTTAGAATCTTTCTAAAATGAATTCAATAATTTTCAAATGATCTACTATAGTAATGATAGAACATACAAAAATTTAACGCTGTGGGTACAACATCTACGGTGGTACAGTCGTGGGTACATACATGCTAAAGCGGAGATACCTTTTATCACCTATTTTCACCATCTTTTATAATCTATGGAACTCTTACTTTTTGTTTTGTTTTCTACTAATTATTCTAATGTGATTATTTCAAGACTTCTAATTTGATTAGCGACGATATTATAACCTATTAGAATTACCTCAAAAAACGACTTTTTACTAGCATGGGCTAAAATATGGAGTAGGTAAGTTAGGTAGGTGTAAGGTTTTTTTAGAAAGCAAATAAATGTTTAATAATAATTCTAAATTTCTAACATTATTATAGCTAAACTGGTAAATTGTTGCTAAACTTTTAAATTAAGAAATTATACTTAAAGCACTACGGTTGTAGTGATCGACCGGGCCTTTTCGCAACTATGTTGGAGTCGGCTTCCAGTCTAACCGGATTCAGCAAATACCAGTGTTCTTCAAGGAGTGACTGCCTGTCTGACCTCCTCAACCCAGTAACCTAGGCAACACGATAACCAAGGGGTGGTTAGACTGGTTGTCAGTCTTTCAAGCTTCTGACTACTTGTAACAACTGTCAAAGATGTATGAATAACAGCCGGGATCCACGATTTAACGTGACTTTCGAAAGACGGAGGAACTCGTTAACAAAGATGGTCACCCATCTATCTATGGAACACATAGATTTTGAAAGTCCGTATTTTTGTAAACTTTATCCAAGAGGCTGCACCCACTATGAACACTAATGATGTCACGGTCATCAGCACTAAGTCTTTGATGTCAGTTTCGAAAAGATCAGGACCAGGGTCAGTCACAATCGCTGACTTCATTGACTGGGAGGTGTGAGTTCTGTTTTCAGTAGACATTGTAGCGGCCTCAAGGCGGATATAGCGACAGTACACGTGGCCAAGGCGGCACTCCCGCAGCTGCCACGAGATACGTCTAAACTGATACAAGTAACGTCTCATTTATGTAACAAGTGAATAAAGATTTGAATAGAACGGTTTCCAAGGTAGACTGTTTGTCCACCACCGCCGTCAATAAGAACGAGATTTTTAACCGATTTTAATATGGTTTATAAGATTTAGATTATAATTTCATATGGTAATAGTCTGGAGTTTGGACCAATAAGCCAACCGCACATTGGGCAGTATACAACAAGAAGAGAGCGCCTAGGAGGAGATGGCGGGATGGCTTCTGTTAGCCATAGACCGGGATAAATGGGAATCGCTTGTAATAATAACGGACCATTTCTAGCATTGGCATTGTGGTACTAATACACTTTACCTACCTACATACAATTGAGTTAAGTGGCGCATTTTTCCTTGTTCTCACGGAGTGCTGCAGCGACTCATAAGTTTTAGCTCTCCTTTTAACTTAGGTTCAGTTAACTCGCATACGATTAACCTTATTAACCTATTTTAAGCCAATTTACCTATACATTTAAGGTTGTTTGAGCTTTTAACTTGTAAAAGATCGAAGTGTTTTAAAGATTTTAATTGAACTGATTTTGATTGAGAAACTATCTTATTGGGGTCAAATACCGGACACCAATGTTATGGGCTTTTCCCAAAAGATGTTCGGTTATTAGGTACTAGCTGTTTGAGAATTACCTTGTATAGGATAGTTTCTACGTGTGACTAGGAAGGTAGGAA
The DNA here is from genome assembly GCF_003590095.1 of Trichoplusia ni. Taxonomy (NCBI): domain Eukaryota; kingdom Metazoa; phylum Arthropoda; class Insecta; order Lepidoptera; family Noctuidae; genus Trichoplusia; species Trichoplusia ni. The sequence continues at coordinate 19,226,858 of NC_039481.1, read as the reverse complement.
GGCTAAATAATATCATGTTTCGACCGAAAAAGAGTTTGAGAAACTTTTCTTGTTTAAAAAATATGAGATAAGCAGATACCTAAACGTATGCACAATATCTTAATAATAAAACAGCAAAATATAAATATAATATATATTAGAAGACCACTTACAAGTTATATATAGAGGCTAGAACTAGTTTTTTCTGCGTAGTCATATTTTAATGAGCTTAGTAACAAAAAGTTATGTACACTCTATTACTTATCTTATTTATTTTAAACATGAGATAACAATTCATTAACATGCTTTACTTTGAGTTACTGTTTCTATTTCTCATTCTATTAACAAAGTATTCTTTCCAAACGGTCCTATTGCTTTTGACAATAAGAAAATAAATGTCTAAAGTTACAATTTGTGCATATTCCACAAATGCTAATAGTAAATTCGAAGGTTCAATTAAACTGAATATTGGCACTAAGAGGAATAGAATACCACTCAGCACGAATATTAGCGTGGCAATGTAAACTCGACGAACGTCAAATGTTGCTCCATTAACAATGTTAGCTTTAAACAAACTAATCAGCACTTTCAAATAAATACCAACATTAACAATCGTAGGAATAAATATTAACACTATATTTATAATCAGTAATATATCGGGTCTACTGTTATTTTTGTCGATGTTATATAATATTACGGGTATAAGGGCACTAAAAACAAATGTTATAATAAAAGGGAAACCCCAAGCAAACAAGGTGCTCTTGAGGTACCGCCTAGTGACGTGCACTTTAAACACCTTGACGATATCCATGTAGAAAAGACAACATAAAACTAACAGCCAAAAACTTACAACCAATCTTAAGTATATTATAACGCACTGGTACAAAGTTATCAAGTAAAATAATTCGTCACTTTTACTAAGCGTCTCAAAGTATTTGAAAGCATTGAAACCTATAGCGAAAAAGTTCAAAACTGTGACAAACATAGTACTGAGAAACACATAGTTTTTCAAGCATCGTATTTTTTTTATAAGCACCCAGGAAAGAGCACCGAACAAGCACACTATTAATGTTATTGTGAACACGGCGTAGTCGGCGAAATCGTAAGGTTGTAAAAAACTGACTTTTTCATCACTTGTGATATTTTGCGTATAGTTGCTTATGCTCATGTTGATAGTAGCCATTTGTTGATAGATATAAAACAACGAACTGACGCTACAGAGTGTGTGCAAGCGCAGTGTGCACGTGACGGTGACGCGCAACGACTAATGCTTTCATCGAAACTTTTGAATATGCGTAGACGCTGCTTGTCAGTCAGGTAGGGTCTTTTTAAGTGCCACATTTTTGTGCTTATTATTAGAAGCATAGAAATACAGTTGCACTTTAAGCTATGAGGTTAAGAATGAATGAATTCATTGTGTAAGATGGGAATCCCTTATCACATTATTCTAGGGACCTTTGCTACTTTATTATGGCTGAAATCTTAGAAATTTACGAGTTTTTGAAATCTTTAGCATTCTATTTATATTCAAAGTATCTAACGTTTATTTTAAATCACACTTGTTTTCGTTGGAAACCTGTATTAGCTGTTTTTTTAAATACCCAAGGTATCTCAATGCAACAAAGGAAAATCGATGAGATAATAAATATTTTGTGATATTCCAAATACTTTGTACTTGCATATAACCGGTCTAACTTGTTTGACAAGAGTTAAAAGTCGATTTTTCCTGTCTGTTATTATATGGATGCGTAAATAATACCAACCTTTCCTGTTCAGGTAAACAGGTACCTTTAATATTTGTTTTGGTATTTGCAAATTGAATGAACTGTTTTAAGTGATGTACTTATTCTTGTGTTGCAAAATGCTAACCTGCAGTCTCAAATATAGGGCATTCAAAGTACATTTTTCTCAAGCTTTGATTTTTGATTGAATCCCTTTTCTTATAAATGCCAATATTTAATTCTTGAGGTTTGTTAATATAGATATTACGGTATTACCTATAGGCGTTTAGTCTTATATTTTTAGTACCTAACCAATGTAACACGTATTTAGATTTGGATACCTAATTTTAACCTTCGCATATTTAGAAAAGAACAGTTAGTCTTTAAAAAGTTGAATGCTCTTATAAAATAAAAAACCAACGGAAAAATAAACTAACTAAAAAAAACTGTCAAAAAAAGTTCTGCCCTCTAGCGGTTGCAAGGGCCATTAATGTAACCGATGTTACGCCTTCACCAATTTATTGATCTTAAAGAGAGGTCTCTACCGCACAAAAGACTCTGTAGTATTCTGTGTAAGCGGTAGATGGCACACTATACCCTGTTATGAAGCATTAAGCCACCTTTTCACCTTAATGACCAAAACAAATAAGCCAATTTTGATAAAATAATATAATCATAATTATACAGCTACATTTATTTCAAATTTGTTCAAAACGGTTAATATTAAGATTTTTTTTTCTGTTTTTGTAAAAGGCCCCAACTTTTCAAAAAATATCTTAATTTAGAAAAAAGTGTTAGTGGAGCTCGTGGCTAAGCTATAACCGCATAAGTGATTCGATCACAGGATAAGCTATGCTTGACGCGGTTGGTCCGTAGATGGGTGACCATCTTTGTCATAGCGAGTTCCTCCGTGTTTCGGAAGGCACGTTAAATAGTGGGTCCCGGCTGTCGTTACAGGTAGTCAGAAGCTTGAAAAGTCTGACAGCCAGTCTAACCAAGGGGTGCGTGTTGCCCAGGTAACTGGGTTGAGGAGGTCAGATAGGCAGTCGCTACTTGTAAAACACTGGTACTTAGCTGAAACCGGTTAGAATGGTAGCCGACCCCAACATAGTTGGGAAAAGGCTAGGCCGATGATGATCTAAATTTAGAAAAAACTCCGGTTGTTTTTTGTAATATTTTTAGTGAAATTTCCTTAAATAGTTTTTGGAAATATCTACTACAGAGCAAATATTGTAAAGCCTCCTATACCCCCTGCAGATCTGACCTATATTGTTACACATACCTAAGCAGGTACGTCGATTTCTTTTCCCTTGTATATCCGTGTCAACCCTCTGATACAACAACAAATCTCATTATGGGAGTACCAATGCACAAGCGAGTAGCTCCTTGTATGGATTCTAATGTCGTTCACGTTACTTACCTAATTGTATTATAAAATCGTAATAGTGCCGATAAAGGGGTAGTGTTTTACAGTGTAGTGTAGCTAACGCCTTATATCTGTGATGTATGGCTTCAGTGGGCGTTAATGTGACTAAACATGTTCTTGTCTCTGTATGTGAAATGATTGAACATGAGTATTGAAATGTAGCAATTAGTGTTGAATGAAATTCATCATTAAGTTTAGCATTTTTTTAGTATGGCTTATTTTGATCACACTGCAGGGCAAATGTCTACCCCCTTCTCTTCCAGAAATCTCTATGTTTCGCGATTTCCGGCCACGTCCGATCCGCGAATTTGACTAGAACGTCACACCACCTAGTTTAGTTTATTTGTTTATTTTCTTTAGTCTCTACATTACCTCTAGGGGTGGCTGAGGAGGTTTTAAGCTAAACTGTGTAATTACATTGAAAAATTGAAGCAACTTAAACTAATCAAAACACATGCAAGAATGTATTTCAATATGACTATTTGAAGAATCAGGTTATTTTATATGTCGTAGCATCTATAAAAATTTGAACACAATTTAAGAGCTATATTCTATATTCTGAATTTCTGATAGTTAATAAAACCACGAACTACTTCACTATCCTGTGGTGCATGAGCTTATAAAAACTAAATTCTGGAGAAAGAAATGAATGAGCTCTACGTCTCTAAAAGTACCAGTTGGAAATAAAATCTTCAAGTTCTCAGAAAGGTTTATTCAAAGTTATGCTACAAACGTCTATAGTACCCAAACAAAACAAAATGAACGATGAACGACTAAGTAGTTCCATATAACACATAGTAGACTCATTTCCAACCTCTACATTGTCACTGACATTAATAAAGCTATTAAAATAATTGAATTCGACGAAATAACAAAATTCTTTGAGTGCCACATCTACAAGTGAATTGATAGGTATCACGCGACCGTCGTTATTTTGATTTCCTTAGTACATAGCACCACGAAGCGAATTGATAAACACGATTAATTCAGAATGAGTTGTCCATTTCATGTCTAGTAATTGATTGTGAACATGGCGGTGTTGGTATGTTTGTGTAACAGAAGCCGAGGTATGAAGGTATCGCCCTAACATGTTCGTTGTGTTATATTGCGATCAAGTAAAATGATATATCCATTTATATGTAGAGCTTTCTTTTTAATTGATGAGATTCGTATGTATTAGTAGATCCAAAAAAAATATTCTTTTATGTTTGCCTCCTTTTTGGATACTTTTTCGAAGTCATTTACAAAATTTACGTTTTCATGAAAAGCGGTTTCAGAAAGGTGATATATTTGTTTAAGACACACATCTATCCATTGATGAAAATAGCATCAATGGATAGATGTGCTTTAGAATTTATAAACAGCGACTTCTTTCTTATTCCTTCTCTCTAGTATTTTATTAGCAAAGTTAAATAGATGGCTGAAGGTAGCGCGTTGTAGAGTAAAAATGATGCCAGAAATAGTTGTTTTACTATCTACTCTTTGGTTCTTTTAATCTTACAGCGATGCGTAGGTATTTAAGTTATTGTACTGCTATCTGAGAACGGAGGAAAAAATAAAATAATCATAATATATTTCATAAATATTTATATTGAACTGGCCTTAATAAATTACAACTTAAAATCAAACTTATAAAAACTGACTGACGATTTCACTTTAAGCAAATGGGTGATGACAATATTAAAAAGGTGTCCAAAACATTTAAAGTTAGCATAACGGTTTGACCGCAATCAAATGAAAATTTGGTATTATACAAAGGTAAGTTCTTAATCTAGTCGTGCCGACGCGGCAACGGCGGCGTCGCGCACTACGCAGTCACGGGGCGACTCGTAAGGTAGACAAACAGTCAGAGAAGACCGTTGTACTCTCTTTGGTGTTCTAGCCGTTAACGTTCTCGTAACAACGTCAGTCGTCACTTGCACTAAAGAAACTCGAGTGTATACCTATCTAAACATAATAAGGTACATCAGATTTTTACAATAGCGTAATATTCCACTCAATTACATTGACATAATAACACTCACAGACCGTATCTCCTCACAAATCAAATAGTGTCCGGGTTACAATTTTAGTGCAGTCTCATAAATAAATTAGGTAGGTATAGCCTCTTAAGAACTACTCCTATGTTTCTCAATAATTATAAAACAACTTATTGCTAAAGTAAATGCATTATGACAAAATATACAATACATTAATTGTATGAAATAAGACTGATTAAAAAGCGTCATTATTATGGTAGGTGTTGTACAAACAGTTAATTACGATTTTGTAAATTAGGTAGCTATGTAGGCCTCATTCTGCATAAGAATAATTACAACATAAACTCACAAATGTAAAAGCAAAAATCGATTTTACTGTTATATACTTGTTAAAAGAGGCCTAAAATACTTGGTAACAGAATAATATGCGGTAACATATGAATTTCTCTTATGAGTTTTAAATTATTGTGGCTTTTAATTAAGATACTTTCTATGGTTCTCAATTAATAAGGCTGTATTACATTATACACTTAGAATTACAGGTCACTGTTCAAAGAAAAAAAGGGTCAATAACATACGGGCTTATTAATACACATAAAAGGTATTGCTAAGTGGTAAACAAATTCAAACATAAAATGTAATTCATTATAATGCCCACGATAAAATCGATAAATATCTGTCATCGCGATACGTATAGTGTAGGCAAACGTTACTGAATAAATAAACTAAATTATATGACGCTCATTTAGTACTAGTCTAAATAAATAAAGCGTTTCACACTCGACTAAATAAGACACTTTACTTTGGTATGTATTAGACTACGAATTATTTACTACTGGGTACTGTCAAACACACGCTGGTACATGACAGGTCTTATCAATCTATTTTAATTTATCACTGTAGTATGGACGGACATTCCAGTTTTTAAATTATGCTAAAATATACACAATATCAAATTACTTATTTTTTGAACTTAGTTAAGTTAGTAACAACACATTTCACAGGCTTTCCCTAAGGCACTAAAAGGTAACAATAATTTTATTTACAATGACAACTCGCTACAACCTTCTGACATATCTGAAAAGCTTCATAATTACAATTACATTACGACAGACTATGATTAGTAGAATTACTAGACATCACTCTCAAAATCCGCAATAACTTCTTAAACTCTACACTGAAAAATATCATCTCTATCGTCTCTTGAATAAATTTACAATTGGGAAAGGTACGAATAGTGAGAGTTGAAAACCGTGTTTATTACATGTGTTGTGATGACTGGATGATTGGTTTAGTTGGTGATGAGGGGTGCTAGTGGCGGCGGGGGCTCGTCGCCGTAGAACCTGTAGCGGTGCGGGGCCTGCAGGGCTGGCTCTGCGGCGTCAGAGTGCTGGGAGTCGCGGTGACGCCGCAAGTCCACCTTGCGCTGGAAAGCCTTGTCGCACAGTCCGCACGAGAAGGGCTTGTAACCAGTGTGCTTGCGCATATGCGTTATCAAATTCGAACTCTGGCTGAACGCCTTCGAGCACACCACGCATTTGTGAGGTTTCTCACCTAAAACAAATGAACATACATTTAGAATGATTTAATTTGGGCCTAAGAAGATTTCGTTTGTGAAACTTCCAATTAACGTTTCAATATGTTTTAACTTTGGGAGAAGAAAATTAATCTAAAAAAAACTTATAAAATTATACCTGAAAATATAAATCCATATCGTAAATCCGTGATATAATTATACAAAATCGAATACTGTTAAATAAGAATTACGTAACGTAATGTCGATTTCCTAATTCATAAACCACTTAAATACATTATCTATCACTTCGTGAAGTAATTAAAGCTTGTGTAAGTGGGCCAATACTTGTCATATCATCGACTATTTATTATTCACGGTTAGGTTTCCGAACTGATTTAATATGCAACGCCGCCTTGTACCTACACCGGTATTTATCAACTTTACCGGTAATCGCTTGTACGCTCCACCTCGTCACAACGCTTACGTGTCGTCGTGAAACTTTACAACCTAAAGGTTTAAGGACAGAGAGAGACCTTTTTAATTGATATTCAATATTTTAACTAGAACTATTGTGGATATAAAATTGATTATCGTCTTTTAAAAAAAAGTTTTGATAATAATAATTTACGTTTTCATATAAAAAGGCGCTGGCAATGCTGGCATTTACAGGTTCCAACAAAATTAGTAAAATTCCCAAACGAAAACATTTATTACATTTTGTTACACGAAAGATTTTGGTAAATCCTGTTTGCAGTTCATTTCTTTTTATTATAAGAAAGCCAATACGTAATTTTACCTGACATCAAAATCTTTAAAGATAGTTTACGAATATATTATGGCAAAAAATGCAAATGTCATTTTATAGATAGAACAGGATTTAAGTTGACTTTTTGTTTGTGCCGTGATCGTGTGCACGTGAAGGCTTGTGAAGGCTGCGCGGCTAATTGCAGGCCGAGCCGCATTTTGGAATATTGATGATGAGGCATTTATCGGGAGGACGAGCACCATGTAAGGCCGCTGTAAATCATTCGGAACAGGGCAGGGACGTGACGAGATGTCTCCGGCCAAGACAAATATGTCCGCCACATTTTTTAGCTACTATAATTCGTCTCGATGTGGTTACTGGAAGTAGTCGGACCATTGAAAAACTTATGCGACTTTTATTTTCATACTGACAGTTTTAAGTATTTTATTGTTTATTTCTGTTATATTCATTCACACGTTTGTTTATAACTATAAGTTGATTTTCCTACTAATCAGTGTAAATTTGACTGACTGATTATATTGTAGAGTTTATCGAACAATAGACAGAGGGCAAGGCGCGCCACCGCCGCCGCCGCGCCGTCGTCGCCGCGTCGGGCCGGGTGACGCGCGACCGAAGTGCGCCGCTTCCAGCCGCAGCTCAAACACCGCGTTTTTTGCTTATTGTAAATTCATTAACACGCGGACAGGCTACGATTTGCCGTCGAAAACGTAATTGCATAGCTTTAAAATATTCAATACTCAAGGTATCGTCTGTGAAGTGCCTCGTGATTGCTTTTATTGGGCGAATGTGGGTATGTTTTTCCATTAATGAACTTGTTTCATCGCGGTGTGGGCAGCCTAACCTACGCGGCGGTTATAACAGTATATCATGTACTTATACAGCTTAATAAATCGACGAGGATAATGTCGGATAACGTCTTCAGCAGCTGTTTACTGTCATTCCGATTAAAAGGGCAATCGTTGGAGATTACCTATCATTACACGCTCGACACGAACGTACGTGGATATCGCAGGCGACTAATTGAGAAAGTAAAATTTTATGTGAATAAATAAATTAACAGCTACTTGGTAATGATACACATTCTTATAAAGGACGACACGATTGAAATAATGACGATGAAGACTGAAATAATGATATCGAGTTTCTTTATCGCAATAAAACTTGCTATAACATATTTTGCGGTGCATCCGACTTAAATCCTGTGTTATAGCTGTAATGAAACTGCATTCATGAGGTCTGAGATGTGTTTGATATCTTCAAAGAAGATCTTCGTAAGACTATTTCACAAACATTAAATACAACAGTTATGAAATAACGCTAAAACGCTTTGAATTCTAAGAAAGTAATTCAGTAATGAAAAGTAAATCGACACCTATCATCAAAACAAATAACTCTTTATCGTTGTCCATGTTAAGTTAGCAATCAAAGTTTCAAATGAAATAACAGGGCTACGTAAGGCCTTGTAATGAGCGGGGGAAGCGTTGACACTTAAAGTTACGTGAAACATGAAACAGTTGTCACAATAATTTGAGTTTCACACTGGGGCCGGTAATATGAAGTGTTAAATCCAACAGTTTCTTCACGAAAAAGAAAATTATACTCCGAAAGGACTCGATTGTGTTTAATAGTTTTTTTAAATTTTAATCTCATTCCCTTTATGTTAAAATATATGAAAGATTTTGCGTTAAAAACACTTATTTTAATATAAAGATTTGATAATGATTATTGTTTCAATAGACTTAAGAATATTTGTTCAGAATAAAGACAAATGAAATACGAGGTCAGGTTTTAATTTGAAACACTTGGATTCGTGAGACGATTGTCAATTTGCTATCTGTGGCACAATGGCAAGTCGACAAACGACAAATACAAGTGCATATGCGTTTGTTAAACAGAGGCTGAAAGTGTTTGCTAGTCCTTGAGTGTTTAATATACCATAGTTTTTGTGATACGGACTATTATGCGCACTTTGGAAATGCATCGACTTACAAAACGAATCAGAAAATGTTTTAGAAAAGTTTTAACTTCAAAGGATGTTTAGTCATTTTTATTTCTTTCCTGATGCGGCGCAGTATATTATAGATTTGTGATTTCATGTGGCATACGCCCTCAAAATCAGATTTTTTCAGTTAAGCTTAAAAATACAATTCTACGTCTATTCTGTTATAAATTAAATTCTAGTGACACATTTATAAATCTGATTGTATACTGTAGGCTATAATCTATTAGAATCAATAAAAATATAAGGAGATGACTACTAAAATCAAAAGACTTAATTGCCGACAATTTAGAAAGAAAATTACAGTAAATCTGATTGTGTATTAAGTATTTCCAATACATATTCCACTTCTTTTCGACGACATTATTAAATAAGCCTTCCCGTGGGTATCGTAAAAGGAGCTTAAGAATTTATGTCAAGAGAATCAGCAGCTGTTTTTATATGAGCGCTAATATAACGACATTCTGCAAATAACAATCCGTTTGTTGTACGTTGGCTGTGGCTTACATCATCTGAAGGACCGATGGGACAGTTTTTGAATGACTTGTTATTGTTAAATCTTAGAACTGATATAAACAATTTGAAAATGTGGAAGTCTAAGTTTTTCTTGAGAGTTTATTGCATTTTCAAAAGGAGGAAGTTTATTACCATTTAAACGTACTAGCCTGGCTTCGAAACAAAAACATGTTACGAATACGGCCAATGAACCCGGCCCGATACTTCACATTGAAAATTTGGGATATTCGAGCCTAATTAGGGAAAAAAGAAAATTGTACAAACCTGTGTGGATGTAGGTATGTTTCTTCATGTCGGACTTTTGGTGGAATCGTTTCCCGCAGTACTGGCACGGGTACGGCCTTGTGTCCGAGTGGATCAGCAGGTGAGTCGACAGCGTGCTCGAACGCTTGAAACATTTGCCGCATTGCTTGCACTGCACGGACAAAAAAACATGTTATATATTATCTAATGAACCCTCTTTTAAAACTATAGAACTATAATCAATTGATACTTCTGACTGAAATCGTTGCCGTTAAACACTATCCTTACCCGCTATTGATTGACGCGTAAAGAACATTGCAATATATCAGAATGATCGGGCCGCACATTGCGACGATTGCTAAGAAATCGGTTAAATATAACAAAGTACAGCACTAGATATAATTATAAAGCTGGCCTGGACAACGTCCATCACCTTTACGTGTACGGTGACAGCCAGTAATAAACTAATAACAGGGCTCTACCCCTTTCTACACTTTTCTTTGATTTCCCATCTAGTACGGTGTAGCTACGATATTTTTCATTGCCTAGTAATTAGTCGCTATTAACCGGTTATTATACGAATTTTCACGTTGATGTCTAATTACACGGAACATCTAAATAAGGACGTGTAAATAATTAAAGTTGATTCTTTTTTTACTTGTTTAAAATACGGCAAAGGAATTGGTTTCAATTTCATGTTGAATGTACATACCTATTTGGAGCAAGGTAGTTCTTATTTTCAAATGTATTCAGTTTAAAAGAGGCGAGTACTTAGTTCTTAGAACTTTGAACATTCATTTTTAATTTCTAATAAAGCTTGATAGTCAAACAGGCAACATGTATTGTGCTCAGTTTTGTGTGGGAGACAAAAGATTTTCAACCAAGAACTTGCTGAGACTCTATTTTACATGTATTTAATCAGATGTTTTCGGTATGCAATGGAATAATTTCGTTACTAACTTAGTTTATTTACATGACACACAGATTAGGAACGTTAGATATGCGTTGTTTTGGAGAAGGACGTTATGGATATATTTTTTTACTTAGAGAGCAGATTCAGTTCAAGTAATTTTTTTAAAACAAGCCTGAAGAAAAGGGTCTAATAATATCGTAGATCACATAATTTGAATTATGCTTTAGGTCAGCAATTTCTTATCATGGGAATGCCAATGGGTTTGAGATGAGCCCGACTATAATCTAAGCTCTGAGTCACTGGAGGAAACCAGCTATCCTCGTTGCTATTTATCGGCTGATATAAAATGCATGAACGGGAAAAGTATGTGGTATGGCTATTAGTCGGGTGGTTAGTCGTTAAGTATGCGGCATGATAATCCATGGCACAAATCCGCGTAGCGGGCCCTGTGACAGTTGGCCAGGCAGCTGCACCGCCTCACGCCTCACAAAAACCGCTACTTTTTTGGTCGCCTTTTTATACAATCGATGCACTCTCTTATAAACAACACAGGTGCTAGGGTGTGACCGTCCACATATGGTTATCGGCTTGTACCACGTAGAGAGGTGATTTTTTATGATAGCTGTTTGAATTTAAAAAATCTAGTGTCGTTTTTTACGAAACTGGCTTTTTATATTTAACGGCCCAGTGAAACCTGCCGCGGACCCACGAGAGGCCACAATAAAATGAAGGACTCTTACATATCTTAACGGAAACTTATTATCATTACGAGAAAGGTATATCGGTTGCGGACATATTTAATAGTTATAGTAAAATATGAGTACCAATCATTTATTTTATCACAAAAATACTCTTACGATTGCGATTAGAAGATAAACTCATAAGTCTATAATATAAACAGAAAAAGGAGTACGTTATGAATATACCGTGACAAATAAATTCAGCAGAATTTGAAACCGTTTTCAAATTCGTAATTGCGTGTAGATATAGATAAATTAAATTGCAACTAAGTACATACTGTACAACATTATATGATATGTACTAAAACGGTTTTGCAGTAAAGGTTTATCAAACAAGCTTAACGAAGCTAAATGAATTAAACTTTTAAAATAAAGAACTCGAGTTCTAGAAATCAAGCAAACGGGTTACCGATATAATAAAGTCAAAACGTTTTTATTTACGCTAACCATTTACAGGTGCTTACGAATAGTCGATACTAGCCATTTTAAATGTCATTCGAATGGTGGGGACTGGCATGAAATTCCAATACAGCTTTTTAAAGATAGAACTATTACTAATTAGTACTTTACGTAGAATGTCACCTTGATTTCATTCATATTGTAAGAGTTTTTTAGATTCTGACTGTATAATAGAATTATCTTTTATAGCACATGTAAGTGGATCAGAAGGACACGCGTGTAGAGTGAGCGGCGCGTGGCGCGCACGCGCCTGCTGTGTCGCAGCCCGACGCCTTTGTTTCAGACTAATTTGCAGCCATTATAATAGTTTTGTTTCAAAATATTATTTATTACACATTATTAATGTAATTTTGGAAAAAAGTACGTAATTAGTAATAAAAACAATAAAAATATTGGTAGTCATATTAATTATATCGATTAACTTAATTGAAGTGAAATATCAAAAGTTTATTTTTATCAATGAGATCGGTTGGCCGAGTGTTAATGACTTTTTGCTTCCAACTCTTTACGGTAATCAGATCAATTTTCAACATTTAGTACCCGATCACTTAATTGTTTTTCCAATATACTTGCGTCTTTTCAATATTCATGAATATGTAGGTACATCATAAGTCTCAGAAATAGTGGAAAAACGAATCGTCAGTATATCGTACAACATATTTATCGTCGTATGACACAAGGTAATTATTCGTCCAATTATAAACTGCCGCGCCGTGATATTAAAAGTTGGAATTTTGATTAAAACCGATGCGAATTTTTATAACGGCGGCAAGTAGAAAAAACGAAAAGCACAAAAATGGCGAGAAGACGAGTCAGCAGCGTGAGTGCGAGCCGCGTGCGGGGGACGCGCGACCCGTTCCGATACGCGACTACTTATTAAGACAGGGGCAGTTTTTGCTATTTGATTTGTTAAAGAGACTAAAACGGATACTGGTTTGCTATTTTAAAGCATTTTGAACGGAAATTGTACAGTTATTCTGGACTCGTTAAAGGATATAGGTGGCTATCGGGACTGGATTGAGAATTTTATGGCGGACTTTTAAACACTTACTTGGAATGATTTTTCGTTTCTGTTTTCGCTTTTGAGGAGTAGAGAGAAGTTGAGTTCTCCTGTTTGCGGGGTTTTGATGGGGTAGTTATGGTGAGCGGGTGCCGAGGGACACCGGCGCGGCTCCGCACTGGGCGGGCGCTCTGCCTCGTCCGGGTTGCTGCGGCATCGCTTCACCAACTCAAGAGGCACGTCCGAGTCCTCGGGCTCCCACTTCGGGCTCGGAGACTCCTCGCCGATCTCAACCTTCTCGCGTTCACAAGCACTACCAGGGGACCAAATTTGACGGTTCTTGGTTGATAAATTAAGAGGAAGCTCTTCTTCGTCATCTGTTGACAAAATAACATATCTTAAAAAGCATTCCAATAACTGACTGAAATTGTAAAAGGTTCACGTTTGAAATCGATTATGTCGGTAACAATGAAATAGGTGGGTGTGTAGGTAAAAGGAAATAAAGATGTATTGCAATACTGTGTCAACAAACAGCTGTAATAGGTACCGCCGGCGGCGTCAATTTCTCTCCGACTGTTCTTCACGGTTATAAAAGGAAATTTAAAGTCGGACGAGTCAAATCGGTCGTCTGTCGAGTGACTTATGAAATCTGTACAGGTGCGACACTGTTTGCCGACTGTTACATCAATGTTTGCTCTATAATGTAATGCTTCAATACATCAGACTTTCGTTTCCCTAGCACTCGTCCGTTTAGACAGGTTGCATTTCCGAGACTAAAACTCAAATAGATGTAGGATATTATGATGTCCGGTGAATGTTAATTCTCTGGTGTTTTAAAATTGATTATTATTAGGGGCCTACTACTACCTATAATAAAAATAATAAAAACAACAATTCGGTGAAGAAGAGTGAAGCTAGTAGGCCCCCCAGGTAGGTAAAAGGTATAGTTTTCTTCAAAATAGGTAAGTATGTAATTACTATCAGTGTTTCACTTTCTACTTATAAATTAGCAATAAGATAACATTTTAATAATAAACTTACATTTCCATACGCATTTAATTAAACCCGATAACATACAAAACACTCGCTTCATTATTCCTATAATCTTGAAAAAATTGGTTTATCGCCAGCAATTAAAGTGAATTTCGTTAATACATTAGTCACGAGTAAATAAAAATCAAGTACTTATTGAGGTTCTTTCCCCGGTTCGTGTTATCTGCGAGGTTGTCGCAACCGGTACCAGCGGATAAGGAACAATTAGAATACTTAAATAATTTCGTTTGGCGACAATGAGCTGCGCTGGCGCATGTACTTAGTGGCTTTTCCTTGGAGTGTAGGAAACAAGCAAGTTTGTGCCATTGGCGGAGGTAAACGACATGTAAACGACGACGTATCAGCGCCTCGAGTTATTAATCGGTGCCTTACACTGATAGCTATTCTAATGAGTATTATTCAGGAGAAGCCGCGTAAGGAGGCCGAGGCGAACCGATGTTTTGTAATGCCGCTAACGTATCTAATTACCATTTTAAGAATTCTTAAACACGTAAACACTTTCAGCGCGAGTTGATTTACTTACGCTGTTCGTTTGAATTCTAAGATTTCATCATGCAATGATAACGTATTAAAAAACATTAATTCGTCAGACTTTGATTTAATCCACATTTGACTTATAGTAATTGCAGATTATGTAGGTCATTGTAATTCTAGATACTTTCAAATATTCACATTTTATTTATCGTCATTTTCTAGAAATGTCAATGTATTATTGGGTATTGTTCTAGAAAATTCAACAATAAACAAGGTAAAAGTTGTAGTCTAACTGTAACATTGTTCAATTTATTTCATGGATTATGATTCTGGCTTACTTATAATTAAGGAACATTCATATATTTGTGTAATGGTTTCAGTTAGGAAACTTTTAACTTTAATTCCTAACGTGTGATTGATACTATATCAGTAGGTACTTAGGAGAGTTCTTCTGTCTACGCTTCGCTTCAGTATGATATTTTGTCTAAGTAACTCTCAGTTTTTTAAACACAAAAGTAATATAAACAGGGTTTAATATAATGATAATTGAAGGAACGGTTTAGTTACCATCTCTGGGCGGCGTGTGCCTGGCGTGGTCGAGCGGCGGGCGCGCGAAC
This sequence comes from Trichoplusia ni, assembly GCF_003590095.1. Classification (NCBI taxonomy): domain Eukaryota; kingdom Metazoa; phylum Arthropoda; class Insecta; order Lepidoptera; family Noctuidae; genus Trichoplusia; species Trichoplusia ni. The sequence goes on along the minus strand of NC_039481.1, from coordinate 19,211,457 downwards.
TGCGCTGAGGCTCGCGGCATCAGCAGCGGCCACACGCCCGCGCCGCCGTACAGCGCGCCCAGCCCGCTGCAGTACATCAGAGCGCCCAGTTCTGGACCAAACAAACCATGCTCAATTATGTACCGTAACTTTTGCACCGTAAGGTTCAAGCGTTGTAACTTCAAATCTTATTAATACGCGAGTGATGAAACTTCTCTAATATTTTAAGTTTATAGGTTATGCTTTTATCAAGTTTTATCACTTTAAAGAACTTACCGGTAGCTCTAGCGTACTGTTTAAGAGCTCTCCCCGCTATTTCGATGTCGCCGAGCTGAAGTAAATCCAGTCTCTGGTAAGAAAGAGAGTCAGGAGAGCGCGGGGGGGATCGAGGGGATGGCGGTGTGCGGGGGGAGAGGCTGCCTTCCGGGGAGGGATACCGGTGCGCGGGGGGCGGCGGGGAGGATGGCTGGAACTGCTCCGCCAGCCGGGACAGCAGCACGTGCCGAGACATCCTGGACAATAGGAAAATAACAATTATGATTATTAGGGAATACCTCATAATACCCGGTCTTACCCAGATAAATTTGCCTCTAAAAAAGGAAAGGATCTTTTTACTATTCGCTTTAACCTACCCCAGTATCACCATTTTTCTATGGTTGTTGGAAAGCTGTAGAAAAGTTATTTTTGGACAAGTTCCCTAAATGTATGATATATATATATTGAGAACAATCTTCTAAGAATGTATGATGAGACATTACTTCGACTCGATAACAAGATGTTTGACCAGCTAAATAAATAATACCACATATATTAATAAAGAATAGGTAATTGGATTTGCTGACAATAACCTGCATCATAATTATTAACTATCAAGCACATTTTTGCATCCAATAAACGGACCAACTGAGCTTTTGAATTGTCATTAACTAGTACGGGGCTTATCGATCGATCGGTTTGCGACCATTCTGCTTTCCCGTGGGAACTTTAGGTTTTCTGTACATCTCGATGTTTTGCAATTAACTTAATCTATAATTTACATTTTAATACCCACGAATAAATCATAGCATAGCAGGATTTTTGCTTACATTAAATTTTTGTTGAACCGATTCTTCTGGTGCAGTTTTTTTTTGTATTTTCGGGCTTATGGTATCCCGTGGAATTGTGTTGTTCTTATCATGTATTAAACAAATTTAATTTTATTAAAAAATACTACTTTAATTAATTAACTATTAAAAAACTCTAATCTTAAGTCTTTACCTGTAGACCTGGAATCTAAGTAATCAGATCGACGATGATATTATAATAACAACTTACTTCGTAGAAGAACCCGCAAGCGTTAAAACATTTTCAAAATGAACACACAAAGGCTACTCAATATATTGGTCAGTGCTGCAGCTATCAAGATTTTACGGTCGACTCTGATCAATTCAAAAATTGCGATATCATCTTTGTTTTACGTGACCGACGTCATTAGTGTCCATCCGACTACGTACGGTACGTATTTGTTGACAGGCGTGCTGATTAATCCAACCGCTTGTTTGTTGACAGCGAATCGTATTAAAAGCTCAATCAAGCAAATGAAGAATCAGAATAATGAAAGTGGTCGCGACCGCGGCCGGCGCCCGCTGCGTACGCGCATTAATAATGCACGTGTCCAGTAAAACAATCTTCATTAGACTAACACACATTACATATTTACAGAATGGATGTCCGCGTGTCACAACACTATTCCACTGCGCTTCCATTAGGAATTAAACTGGAGGAGCCCGCCGATATAGCAGAGACATACATTTGTCGTCGTAAATTATAAATAATGATGTCGGACAATGATTTGCCAAATTTCCCAATTACAATAATGTTCAAAACAAATTCTGTTCATTAACAAATAGTGTTCATGTAGATATCGATCACATTCGTGTTATCCACTGAGGGGCAATTTCATTTTCTTGTCTTACAAATGCAAAGCAATTGATTCGTGCTATTACTACTAATTGGCTAACGAGTTGGCTAACGCGAGGGTTGTGCGTTGCAATTTCTTGTTTCAATAAAGCAAGTCTTTATTTATTAGATCGCGAGTAGCAATTACCTACCGCGCGACGACTGCCACCTAGTTTTTTCTTGAGGTAGAGTGGGAACTTGAGCAAATGTTAAGAAAATCAATCACCGCTAATTTGTTATGGATATTTAAATAAGAACTAGTTTATTTGCGCAAGTTCTATTGCAGTTCTGGGCACCTGTGAGATAATTGTAAAGCGTGCGCCGCCTCGTTTGCTATCGCGTTTGCTAAGGACAGGTGTTGTATATTGAAAAGAAAGCAACAGATTTAATCAAAATCGAGATTGAACTCAAACTGTTTGAACAGATTTTTAAAAGTATTATAGTTAATGTACAACAATAACTGGTACAAGTGTTTTTGTGCCATCGTAGTATATGTGTCACGCTCAACACTGATTTGTTAAATAAATAAATGTGTATAAATTATTGATGTTAAAAATATTTGTCATTGACAAAATTTATTTCTTAATCTACAAAGTCTGCGTGTAAGATGTGTTAATGACGAAACACCAACTAAATATATAGGTAGTGATATTTCCGTATCTGGTATTGTGGGAAACAATATTGGTATAGTTATATAAGTATCGTCATTACATTTCATTGTCACCGATTCGATTAAATATTTATTTCTTCTGGTGGTGTGTACTTTTATCTCTATAAATCAAACAATGACAATGGTAGCAGCAGATGAGACGACGATCGGAGGATAATATCGAAATTATTCAGTCGGCAAGTCGGTGCTTTAAGTCCAATTAAACGCGTTGGAGACTGATAATATTTTGCCGCCTGGTTTCATGTGCCCGGTTTGTCCTATATTAAATTATTCTAGGTATACATGTTTGAAACACGTGTACAAATTTGGTGTCGTCTCATTTGTTTAGTGCTAAATAATATAGACTTGCAGATTATTTGTATAGCAGTGCATCCTTCCAGACGTGAAAACATGTTCGTATTAATTTATATTGTTTGTTGTATAAACATAGACATGAGTAAATAATAAAAGTAGGACTTCTATGTGCAGTTCTCGCTTCCGTATTTCATATGACTCGGATTTTGCCGATTGCGGAACAATAAACTGGGCTTTATAAAACTCTTTGTTTTTAATTACGTTTTAAGTAGGTTTCATAACATATTTTATGCACATAATGTCGCTTTCTTCAAGTGAAAATTATTGTTGATTTCTTATAAATGTAGAGCATTTTGCATTAGCTACTAGTTTACAAAATAATTGTTTAGAAGGAGGTCCATATCTAGATTTCGCATTTTTTTGTAGTTATATTAAAAATATGCTTTAGCTTCAAGTACTTAAAAAAATATTCAGTATAGCAAGAAAAGCCTCAGTGGATTTAAAACCCTATCGTAAAACCTCGAAGATTCTCGACATCTTCTGTACCTATGTCTATAAAATAGAGTCACCGTTAGCTCTCTTTTAGGAGGGATAATACTGGGTATAGTGTACTGTATGCCGTCATTAGCATCTTCTATTAAGAAGTATTATTAATTGCAAATAAATAACAATCTATCAAGAAAAACCTTTTTACTGGATGCTTATAGTATTTTTTCGCGGTACAATTTTCTAATATGATTAAGTACCTATATATAAAATCTTTAAAATGGTTTCGGTAAATTGTTTAAATAAATGCACTTACCTACTTAAATGAGAAAAGATGAAAGACGTAAGACAGATGTACCTATGTGTACACAGCTAATAAAATATGTATATAAGTATAATAAGTATTTTCGCTTTTATGTCGAGATGATTGCAGCTTCCAGATCCATATAAAATATTTTGTAAATGTTTAAAACAGACCAATAATTTTGAAAATCAATCAACACATTTTGATTTAGTACAATTTATTTTAAGCTGTTATTTTTTAAAGTTCTGTATCTAATTGTAAAATACCTTAAAATTAACGCATAAAATACAAAAAAAAGCATTTTCATTAACCATAGCCTTACCTTTAACGGGACTTCTACAGCGCTACGAAAATCTATTTCACTCACTGCTACGATACACTATGATAATATTGACATTAAAGTATTCAATCAGTCCAGTATACACAATGAATACAATGTCATTTTATTTTAAATAAAACTAAATTAATATTAAATGCAGCGAACGATATGACGTCGCGAAAATCGTAAGGCTGTGTAGGAACGGAAAGCGTCACTGACTACGGTGCGTCGCGTTTGGCGCCTGGCACCTGACTGAAATAAGGCTCGCGCGCCCCGACCTACCCGACTACTCATCCACAATAACGTTTTTTTTTTTCAAAACTCTGCTAACAAAAAAGAGGTCGGACGGAGGCTGAGCAATAAAGAAATGATTTGATGAAACAGGCACTTGACAGGTGGCTCGCGATGCATCCTCGCATGCACCACTTAATTGCTGGTTGCGTTTACGTTGACGGCGCAGAGGATGCACTGAAAAATGGCTTTTAAGTATTAATGTCCACAAATAAGCGGTTGCTCCCTATGTGACATTAAAACCCTCGTATTAAGAGTCGCAAAAGTTAGCTAGTTGCGAATAGACCGGTCTGGGGCCAAGACGAGCTCTTGGGTCAGATGTACCTAGAAGCTATCATGTTTCTGTATGAAGCAGTTGCTTGTAAATAAGAACTAGTTAATTTAACAATGTTGACTGAGATTGACTAAATCCTCGAGCTTAGATTTCTCGTGGCGTCGCGCCCCGCCCACTGCGCGCTATTGGCCGCCGTCTAGAGCTGGGCGGAGCGTTGCTTAGATACTAACTTAGAAGCCTTTTTACAGTAACAATCTAATATTGTTTATTTACAATGTTGTAGTTGCGTTTATTTTAAATTGATAATGTTTATTAGTTTGAGTACTTTGCTACCAAAATCGACTAGTTTCTTTGTAGAGTTTTCTTTATTTAGCTATCATAAACAAGATATTATAGGAAACCTACGACAGTCATCTTTTTAATGATGTAGAGTGTGACATTTGATGACATTTTTATATTGGTTTTTAATAAATATTAAGTGGATCGTGTGTGGATTAAATATGTTATGAATAGCCGATGGCCTGACAAATGAAAGGTGCGCTTATATGAGATATGGGCTACCGATATATCTTGGCACGTTCAAGGCGCTGTGGTACCTATATTCAAAATGGTGCAGTTATAAGTAATTAATGAAATTGAAATAACTTTTAAAGTTGATTCTATATATAGAATACTTTCATTGATCAACCAAATTAAGCGATTGAAGTTTCTTTGTAACTTACCTACATATTTTACTGTCTTTGTTTTGTAATCTTATCTAATGAATAGGATCAGATAAAATCAGTGAAGGTGCTCTTGTTTATTTTATTGATTTTTATTTTATTACTCTTGGATTTGCTCCTCAATCTTATGCGTGTATGCAGTCAGAAACTTACATCATATCATAATAGTTATCTTTTTAAAATCGTATAAAATCCTTATAAAAAGTGTCAGAGCACACTGTTACGTAGTTCTTAAATGATAGCATTTTCACCCGATTAAACGATTGTAATAACAATCTCGGGCAATTCAATTAGGCGGCTAATCTGCTTTGGTTACTACGTGTTGTGTTACGAAGGAAACTGTAAGGTTTCAGGTGGGGGAAGTGCTTCAGCGAGTGCAGGCGCGGAGGGGGCGCATGCAGCGCGCCACAGGGAGGGGGTGCGATGGGCCCTGTAAACATAACGGCGAGCGCGTGTCGGGGTGCGCGGGGGCGCGGCGCGGTGCGCGGGGGCGCGCGTCACGGCCCGTTAGCGCGGATCCTCGGCGCGTGCACATGTCGCCCCGGCACGCGCCCGCGCTACTTTTTATCCTTCTTTTTTACCGTATGTGTTTTTGTTTTCTCCCTTTGTTCGAAATTCGATTTTAATATTAAATCTTCCTTTTCGATTTCTGGAGAATTAATGAAGCCGGGTTTGAGATATCATGATTGAACTTAAGATAAGTTTTAAGTACTCATTCATGGTTGGAGGGTCGACATTTTTGTTTCCTGGATTTCGTTGCTAACAGTAACGGTAACAAATGTTTCTTGTTAGTATTTATGCGCTTTCCAACTTGTACGTATTCAGTTGCTAGTAGTTAAATATCCAAGACTGTAATACATTTTGTACGGATAAATATATAAACTTAGTAAAGGTATCTTTTATTAACATAAGATTTAAGCTTATCGAAAAAAATCGAAAGCTACAAGTGGACAGGTAGGTAGTTGTGTGCGGAGATGCATGTAGATAAAAACCATGCAAATCCTTAAACACGTTCATAAAGTATGCGAGTACATGGTTGATAGATAAGTAAATCAAAATAAAACAGTTGAAGGGTAGATACGTGTGTTTCAGCTGCAGGCGCGCAGAACCGGTCGCGGGGCGGCGCGGGCGGCGGCGGGCGGCGCAGGCGCAGGCGGCTGACGCTGTCGCCGTACGCCATTCCTTACAGTCAACTTTTATTAATTGGGCAGATGAGAGCCACGGCTTCCATGATGAATGCTTATCCCTTATACGGCCAACAGTTCGCGAAACCTTTTATAGATTCTCAATTAAAAGTGTCTATTATAGTTAATAGGACGATCAGACATTGTTGCTTTTATAGAAACGAGAATATTTGCTTTAAGTATGTATAAAAAACAGGTAATATAACGGAAAGGACGATTAAGTGGAATAAAATATAGTGTAGGGGTGCGGGTGGCAGGTGTCTGCGGCATAGGGATGCGCACACTGTTCCTACTTAGATATCGATAAAGAAGGCTCCATACTTCACTAGGTCTCTCATTTAATAACTGCAGATTTGTTCTCTAAGCCTACTATTTTGAAATATGTTATGTTAATTATTAACTGTTTAGGTATAATGAATACCTAGCTATCAATGTTTGTATGGAGTGTTTGCATTGGTTTCTTAAAAATATTATTTTCGACCACAAAAACCGTAACACTATGAAAATCGAAGGACTTACATCTTAAAAACTACTTATCTGCAGCGAAAGTCAGCTGATCATAGTTCTGTACACAACAGTCATGACTCTTTAATGTTTGATAGAATTAACGCTAAACATTTGAAAAAACCAACGCGATAAAAAACATCGATGAAAGTAATCGACTATTGTCGCGTCTAAACAGCACCCTTACTGCTTAAGACAAGATTCAGCACGCGAGCTGCGCCCGCGCCGCGCCATGTGCCTTTAACGGATTTATTGAATCGGCCGCGCGTGCCGTGCGTCATCCAACGATCCACGGAGCTTTGTCGCGTGTATGTGTGGGCACTTTCTCTATGTATTAGCCGCATCAGTCAGAAACAGTATTATTAAACACTAGTACTTGGGTCCGTGTATTATTTAATTTAATTCTTGTTTGAATGATAAGGTGCAACTTTTAGAAGCCTTTTAGAAGCCATGCTTACGTATTAATCAATTTAATGGTTTAACGACAAGACAACTTTTACGCGCATAAGTCTCATAGTTTTGTTTTATGATTTCAAAAAAATGTATTCTCTGTTTACAAAACTACGTAAGTAAAATATAAGTATAAAATTTAACAACTTTTTAATTTAATTGCCATCGAAACACTCTCACAAGCTGTTCTTTCTTTAACTACAAGTAGTAAAACTCTATCTCATAGTTATTGAACTTCTTTATCCTACATAAATGTTATCGAAGTTTAAAATAACGGAATACCGCAGGTGTTCCAGCAACTAGTGTTTAATGGTGTTCCAAAACAAGACCTATCACGTACCAAATGACCTACATAAATAGATTCTACATGTAGGTTCTGCTTACACTGCTGCACTGCGCGTGAAGAATGGCCAGATATTAATAAAATACCTGAATAAAATAAAAACCTAGATTTTTTTATGTTTAACGAAATTCCGATTATCACAAAACCTTACTAATCTTTACAACCTAACATAAAGAATTTCAAGAGGTACTTAGTAATAAAAAAAGAACTGATCGTATTAAAACAGTCTAATGGATTTATACTATTTTATACCCTGAAACATCTTGAGAATGCCGCGTAGCTTAGAAGCGCGACAACAGAATATGTCAAAAGAGCGTAGCTGTGAAATAACTCTTGTTTGAAAGACTGGAGCTAAATTCCTTTTGGATGTTTCTGTATATTTACATGCATGTCATGCTCATTACGTGTAAATAATACTTAATTAATAAGCCTTTACATTAATGTAGTAATTTTTTTAGTGATCTTTGTAATGTTTACTCCGGATGGGTAACATGGTTGTTTTAAGATAAAAATGATCCGTTTTGCTTAAAATACATATGTTTTTTTACGTGTTCGTAATTGGCGTCAACTAAGATAAACTTTTTTGTTTATGAATGTTACATTTTTAACACATTTATCTTAGTTGACTTTGACAGTCAATAACAATATCATGATGTTATACACAAAAAAAAACGATTATCTGTCATATCCCATGTGTTCGAAACGTAACTCTAGAAGGGAATCCCATCTAATGAAAATCAGTATAACAGTATATCGCCTAAGCACCCGCTACGCGCAATATCAACTTGCATTCTCAGCAGTTGGAGGCTACAGCGCGGCAAGTCATATGGCGGGCGTCTGAAACCGTAAAAGCTTGGCGAGCGTACGCAATAGCATGCCCCGCGCATGCGCACAAAGCTGCGCATTGTGTGCGGACGCGCCACGCCCGCTCATTACGACGAAAAACAGCTCTTCTCCGCTAATTGCGATCATTCTTACGCTCCTCGCTCCCATATTGAGTGAGCACATGTTCCCGCGCCGAGGCCGCTCCCTGCTGCTATGTTGCGGTTTGCGATTACTGCGTGTGTAATTGTGTAATGACTAGCACAGTCCTCGACAAAAACTCAGTTTGAGATATTCATATTTTATAGCTTTTATTAATAAATTATTAAATATACTTCCAGGAGTTAAGTCTTGCGGTGAGCTGCTGGGCGCGATCGGGAGCTTGCGTGTGCGTGGTGCTCACAGTCGCGTTTACGGTTTTCAAAAGAATACGAGTATTCACTTGGCTTTTGATTATTGGAAGCTATCAGAGGCGTACACAGGCATGCGTACGTGTATTCTTTGACAATTTAATAGCATATGCGCTTGCACCTGCCATTGCAAAAAGTAGGCGCACGCTTCAGGCAGTGAAGCGCGGAATTCGTCGCCGCGGTCGTCCTCTAGCCTATCTTATACGCTATTTATTGGTAATTGATTGGAAAGGTGCATGAAGACCTCGTGTTATGTTTTTATAACGATTGACCATACTTGGATTTGTTGGGGCTTTAGGCCAGCTCTAGACCTTAATATGTATAAATGTCTTGTTTTCACATTTCACGTACACTGACATTCCTGGTCAGCTATTTTTATTTTAATTATGCTAGGGTTAAACATAGTATTATTTAATGTCAACCTTTGTTTATAAATTCAATATCAAAGAAATCTCTTTTAATACAGAAAAATAACGAAACTTTCAGTGAGTTTAAAAACCAACTTGTATTACGTTAGGTGGGGAATATTTGTTTATGCTACACTGAAACTATGATTATTTATTAGGTATGTTAGTTATTGATGATTTTCGTTTCAATAACATTATGGGAGTTATAGAAAAATAATACTTAGTACTAATTTAAGATTTGTGTTAAAAAAAAATATAAATTTTTGAGAGTTTTCGAATAGGGTCGCAGGTAAGCTATAACTGGTTAAAAAATAAAATGAATTAAGAGAAAACCATTTCCAGTTAGCAACATGTTCCATAAAATACTAAATTATTGTCTGTGTTCAGGTTTATTTGTGCTGGCAACGATCTGTCTGGTTTGGGCGGCTCGCAAGCGTTCAGTGAAGATGTCTGGGCGAGTTAACGCGTGCCCCGCGGCGGCGGCTGCGGTCGCCGCTCATGTCCGCTTAATGAGTGTTTTAACTACTGTTGGTAAATCATGCTTTTACGTCCTTCGGGCTCAGATATACGACGGCGCGACTCACCTGCATAATAAGATTCAGACTTTAAACGCAATTATTGCATGCAATCAAAAATATCAACAACGGAGAGGTTGTACTCTCGAATCAATAAAGTTTTAAAGGTTACCAAAATATAAGCCATCCTTTAGTGAGACCATCAACTAAAACATGTCGGCACCGAGCCTACAAAGGATAATTTGCATTTAACGACAATATTTTATTCATACGCACTACAATCGAAATAAATTCGCAATGTGGTATCCCGAGCGACGACTTGAAAATTCGGATACAAAAAAATTGGGTTAGCGCAATTAACCGCCAAAGGTGCCGCGATTTTGCAGGCGGATAATGAATGGGCAATCACGCGCCTTTGATAAGTACAGCGCGTGACCAGATAGTGAGAGCTGTTGGGTCTCCAGTAGTTGCGTGGTCGTGGCCGGCGTTGGAAAGGCTTCGCGGGCCGTGGGAGGTCAGGATGGACTGGTGGCGCGCGGCGGGGAGCTGGCGCGGGCAGGTGGCGCGAAGGCCGCGCCGGGACCGGGAGCGCGTCGCCTCCAGTTAATTGATTCCAATCTGAGAAGCGGCTCACTATAATTCATTCCGTAAGTAAGTGTGTATCCACTCTCGCTCTTCGATAATTATAATAAAACGGTCAACAGGTAACGGTGTTTTGTATTTCTATTGTTATTTTTGTATTAACTCAATTTTATTTTAAACAAATGAAACTTAAATACTGAGGAAATGAAAATAAGCTTGCCAAGCTATCTTATTCCCCTAAAAGCTTCAAATCTGTTATGTCAAACGTGAAAACAGTAACTACTTTTCAATCCAAACACCTATACAATGTCTTCTTTTCACCACGGTTAACTCCAGTAAGTACCTAAGAGTTTTCAGGATTTTTCTAATTTTCCTTAGATAACCATTTTACCATCGCACCAATATGAAAAAATGCGTGTGGACTCGTAGTTGGATGGCAAACGTTTATTAAACGCATATCAAGACATGTTTACCGTGCATCAAGTATTAAAGTGATCATTTTGCGACTACCTACAGGTTGCAGAACCATTGATTTTCATTAAGTACAGTCTAGAAGACGGTTGCGTTGCAAAAAACGAGCTTTTGGACCGAAGCGGACCGCCGCTGGAGTGAACCGATTTAATTGCCGCCATTAATCTGTGGATAAGACCGTTTCCTTTGCACAGTGGCTATTTCGAGTGCGTATCTCGATTTTTCTGCCCACTTTACTCGGTAATAATAGGTATCGATATTGGATATCACTTAATAGTTGTTTTTGAAAACTGAAATCGATTTTGGTATAAGTGAGAGTCATTTCGTTTATGACGCATAAGTAATTGAAGAGGTAATTGGAAAAAGAATAATTAAAATATCTTGTGTACACATTTCAAGAACCAGAAGTGTCGAAATGTTTATACAAGTAATATAAGTGGCAGTGGTAGTTTTAGTATCGTATCTTTTAGAAAAGCTCAATATGAAATTATTCAAATTTGTTCATGACATTGCAAGTAATAGCGTCTATACTGGTAAGGCTAGTCTATTTATATGAAAAGAGGAAGAAAGCTATTTGGGTAGGATACGGGATAGTATGTTCTGATTATGTCTTGCATTAGACAATGTGGAATATTTCATTATATATTTGAAAAGAAAAAAAAACTTTGCTACTTGATTAGCACATGTAATGACAGTTTACCGCAACAATGAAACTGCGTATAATAAAACACTTTGTTAACTAGCATGATTAAAATCAAACACAAAAAATGCTAATCAAAGGGCGAGTGTGTTGTAAAGTAGCTGTTTCCATATATGTAGGCAGACGGCGGGTAGCGGGTATCGAACGGTGCGTGTGCGCACTGCAGCAGCGCAGACTGAGGCGCGCGGCCGCACGCGCCCAGTAATTACGCGCAAAAGGTCGCGCGCGCACATTGCGCTCGCTCGCGCCGCCTGCGCACCACCCATGCCACCACTATTACATAGCCTTAGGCTCATCTTCATTTCCAAGCATCATTAAAAACGCGATGTACTAACGTCATTAGATCCTGTAACATAATCCCTCGCCATTAAATCCTACGCTGGCTAGATCGCTGCTAATGGTTTTGCCGATCAGCGTGTGTGAAGCTGCTTTGTATCTACTATCTAGACGCTAATTATGCGTATGAAGACAAAAAATGATAGATAAGTTATGTGAATGTTTAGGTTTTAAATGTTTATATTTTATTACTAGGCACTTAATTAACCTGACAATGAGATTCATATCTAAGCGTTGCTAGAGTTTTTAACAAACCACCAAAAATTTGCATAATTTCATACTTGGATACAATGCAATTAAGTACCTACTTTTATTTTTCACTTAATTTTAAAAGCGTGCTTCTCAAAATCCTCCAAAAAAAAACGCTTTCATCGCTGCCGGTATTTTTGATTCACAAGGCCCTGCGGCATCTTCGCACCTACGTTACTTCCTCTTCCTGTCGACTTATTTTTTTAGTTACTGACCAGATCTTTTGGAATCAGGTCTGTTTTTTAAGTTACTCGTCGTTTATGTACCTAATTTAAACCATTTTTTTTTGTTTAAATGTGGGTGCAACGGTATACATTTTCTACATCTGTTCTACCATCCTTTCATTTTTTAATTCACGTCACAAGAATTCAGATGTTTACATAGCTACTTTGTTGTATTCATAATCACCAAGTAGGTTTGATCAGCTAATATCTTAATTAGAACTGAAGGTGATCTCTATTAACTAACTATGCGTGAAGATAGGCTACTTATGTAAACTGCTCGTTGCAATCTCAAGATTCTCGACATGAAGCGATATTAAAAGCTTGCAAATAGGTTAACAAATAGCTGCAACCTTTTTTGTACGTGTCCTGCGCTCTCGGCAGAGGTTTTAACCAGCACGGTGCAGTTGTAAACAGCTTTCGCTTTTATCATCTTTTATGAAAGTTATCTATGTATATAAGTGGGCAAAGTTTTTGTAGTCGGATATTCTTTTATTATTAGAGTCTGAACTCCGTATTCACCCAAACATACCTAATAAAGTAGGCACGTTTAAGCTAATCCTAAAGAAATATTTTGAGATTCCATCAATTTATGGATTCTTAGAAAACCTCCTACTGAAAGTAAGGTGAGGATACTGCACGTTACAACGCATAGAGCTGCGTTTCCTTGTTAAACTATAGAAGTCTTAGGAGAACTTTCAGACATTGTGATAAACGTGGCGTTCGTCAGTATTCTACTACGATAAAAAAGCAAAGATTTCTTCCATTTTTTCGCAAAATGTTTTATTAGCAGCAAGTAATTATTGTGTTGCTACCTCTGTGCAACGATTTTTTTTTAATCGATTTTACCACAAATGTCACATCTGCCATTGTATGTAGCTAAAATAAATTTGATACGCAGATAAGGCTGGAGTTTGATGCTAAATCGGAATCTAAGACTGGTTTCCCACTAACGTGTCAAACTACTGAAGTTACTTACTCGTACCTTACCTATTATCATTAACAGCTTCATCTTCACAGATATTTATGTACACTTAGCCGCAAAAGTGTAATATTATTCTATAGCAACCCAACTAATTCAGACCTTCATAAAAGTTATTTTTATATATTTAATAAGTATCTATCGTTTTATTTTATTCCGAGGTTAGATATCGAGTAGATAGTATCTGTATTATATCGTTATGGAATAAAAATCGTAAAAGTTTTAAAATAATTTTAGCCAAGTCAATAGAATCTACCATTATATAAAAAATATATTTTCATAAGTAACTTAATTTTCTTGCAAGTCTAGTATCGGTAGCGTAGTATCTGAAGTCGTAGATGAGTCAGAATGCTAGACACAGAACATTAAGAATCTTTTCTCGTACGAATAAAGACATTCACACCAGTGCGAACGTCCATTCTAAAACAATTCTGATGATGACTGTATCAGAATAATGTCATAAATGCTTTTAACGATTCCGTTTAACTGTACGTAAAGATATGCAAAACGTAAGCCGAGTGCCAATGTTAAGCTTTCATATTGCTATACTTAATTGTATATAGTATGACGCTATTCATAAACGATGATATTTTCAAGATTTTATGAATGCCTATGGGTATAGCACGGCCCGGCCATGATTGCATTTAGTACGTATTATGGGCCCACTAATAAATTTACATATTATTGCAATAATTATTGTCGATTGACATTTATAAATTATTCACCTAAATGTATGCGCAGATGCGATGGCCAAGGCAATTTATAAGAGTTATGCACATTTCTGTGATATTATTAAGTAACTCTATCGAAAAAATGCATTGTCACAATGTGGATATAAATTGCTTCGAATTGAGTTTGAGATTCTGTACGATATTCAGTTTGAATACTTAACTAGAAGAAAGACATATGTATTTAGCCATTAGTAGCCTTATATTGGTCTATCTCTACAATTATTTTGCCAAACATTTAAACTTAATAATACACCCAATTATTTTAAGCTCTTCATTTAATATAAAGCTTCAAAAGTATTCTTTACTTTTATGTCCGGTGTGAGCATTAATAAAAACTTATGATTCGATGTCCAAGTGTCGAGTATTTACCGATATCCTTCGATAAATCAATGACCTGAGGTTCAGTGCTTTTCACACCGCGCTGAAGGTCTTATTCGCATTCCCACGGTGCACGTTATTACTAGTAATTTAGATGACATACAATGCTAAGAAAAACAAGAATCCAATGTCTCTATAAAAGTTTCAACTGAAATCCCGTGACGTTTCATCCCAGGTTTCGATCCCAGGAAAGATATTTGTATGATGAGAACGATTATTTGTTATCTATAATACGAGAATGTTTGTATTTAGAATTAAGAACTAGATAAAAGTATTTTTATCAATTGTCTACTGTTTTTTTTTTACTGGTTAGTTCTACTAATATTATAAACGCGAAAGTTTCTAAGTATGGATGGATGTTTGTCACTCTTTCAAGCAAACACGGATTTAGACGAAATTTAGTACACAGATAGTTTAAAGCCTAGATGCCTTAAATAGCCTGAAAACTCAAAAGTTGAGTGTAACACAAACTAGTTTTGAGATTTCATCCCAATTTTATGTTCCCGTGGGATTGTTTTCAGGTGGAGTCGGTGGAAACAGGCAGTTAATAAAAGTAATCGAAACAAGACATCATGTCTTTGGCACCCATTAGTAACAAAGAACCAAAAGGCAATTAGAATAATACATATCATAGCTTTTACAAGTCACTTCGTCTAGTAACGTAATGTAACAAACGGCTGCTTCAGTCGGACTGACCTCACAAATCAATCAATAAGCACGGCAGCTAATTAGCAACAATTATTTTATCTATAACTAATGATGGTTTTCATGGCTTTAAGTCGGTACCATAGTATATCTTAGGGACATGCAATAATTGGTTTAGACTTTAATTATAATTATAAGTCATGTTAAATAGGTAGTTATGATACAATATTCATTCTTTTAAACGCTACCTAATTTTAATTAATTTTATATTCCACCATTTCCAACACAGCGCCTCTAGTGTCAAACTAAGCGAAGCTTGTATTCTGAGTACTAGACAACTGATAAACAGAATTATATATTTATAAATAAATACATAATATAGATAAATTACACCCAGACACAGAACAAATGATCGTGCTCATCACAAAAACATTTGTCCTGAGTGGGAATCGAACCCACGACATCCGGTATAGCAGTCAGGGCCACAAACCACTTGATCAACAGACAACTAAAAACTGATAGACGTTTCAAATAAACCGGAAAAGTGCAAGTCGGACTCACGGCACTGAGGGATCTATAGAAGGCAAATGAAATTAATTTTCATAATAAACTGGTGGCAAATACATGGTATCCTCCAATATAATTGATCTAGCAACTGTCAATTAGTATGCTTAATACTTAATTTTATTTAAAAAAATATTTTGTTAATGTATCTCTTAAATAACTGATATTCCAAACAATACCAAGACGTGACATATTAATCAGAATTAATTAATTTAACAAAGAAATGTGGACAGAATAAAATAAATCAGTTCCGTTTTTCCGTGATTGTGTACTAAATCTTACACCTGTATAAACATTTTTATACAATTGTCTTCTTATTATAGTGAAAATAGCGAGCACGTGAATATTAGTCACGTGATTTTGAAATATTTAGTTCATATGCTATTATTTTATGGTGAGAGTCCATTTTTTTTTGGCAAGGCGGGGGAGCCGCCCAAAAATCCTCATGGACACCCACTCCCTTGGGGGAGGAAATGGGTAGTGTCAGACTCTTACTGACTATACCTGAACCGCCGTGCTACGTCAACCGCGTGTTTGTGTCGGTGTATGGCAATGCGTTGCAATCCTTCATACATGGTGAGAGTCCTAGGGTATGTGAAATGTTATGTAAAAATTAGACCCGAAATAAAAGGAATCAGGAAGAAATCAGACCCATCTTAAAGTGGGCTGTGGAAAAGAGATGCCGCTCTACGCTGTGTTTTCCGCTGTCACATGTCCACAACCATTATAATATTACTTTAAGACGTGGTGATAGACCACAGAATTAGATTAATAGTTTGTAGCATAATTCCATAAATTAGTTAATAAGTAAAATTTATTTATTCAATTTATAGTTTACTAGCTGACCCAGCAAATGTTGTTTTGCCGATTTTTTTTTCTAGTTGTACGTATTTTTAATGCCACTCTATAAAATTAATAAAAACAAACAATTTCGTCCAAAAAATAAAATATATTTTTTTTGTGTGACCAACCTTTATTACTCAGGGGTATGAAAAATAGATGTTAGTCGATTCTCAGACCTACTGAATACGCATATAAAATTTGGTAAAAATCGGTAAAGTCGTTTCGGAGGAGTATGGTAACTAACATCGTGACACGGGAATTTTATATATTTGAAGATATTGATCAGTTTTACATTGATAATGTTAAAAAAAGGATAAAATATATTTTTATTTGTAAAACATGGTTGATGGTTTCTAGATATCTATTTTTGCGCTAAGTGAAATATTTTGACGTTTAAACGTTGTCGGTATGAACTTGACCTAGTTAGGTATCGGAAAAAAATGGTGTATATGACATTACTTAATTCTTGTAGAAATCCACTAGCTTTTTTTAAAAGAAAAAGCCTCCTCCAATTGAGTTCATCCTACCAATATTATAAACCCGAAAGTTTGTATGTATGGATGTTTGTTCCTCTTTCACACAAAAACCACAACGGATTTAGACGAAACTTTATAAACTGGAGTTTTTATCCCGATTTTATTTCCCATTGGAAAAATTTCTATTTGTAGTGGGCAGATTTCCATGAAACCATGTCATCCCAAATTTTTCATAAACAACCGATTGTTCAAAAAATAATAAGTTTATTTGTTGCATTTCTTTTTTTAATTTTAAAAGGCTATAAAAGGAAAAAACGCAAACAAAAAAAGTATTTAAAAAATATCTAAACTAAAGTATTCAGTATAAAAGGATCTATAACTTAGAACACAATAAAACAAAACAAAACACATTGCTATCAGAAGTCAACGATTTAATAAAGATGTTTTCCGATACAGTCTGCGCCACGGTCGTTCTGTCCAGTTAATTATTAAAACCGATTGCAATTAAGTGGCGGCGGCTACGGCATGTGGTAGTGGCAACAAAGCCTCAATTAAGTAGGCACGGCCATGAATTTCATGTGTTATGATTGTGCGACAAGTGTGTTGGAAGGCGAGTGATGCGCTTCGGATCGCTGGCGACACTTGTACTAGTAATAGCGCCATCTGCCGGCGCCTCAACGGACGTCAGGCGTTCAACCAGTTTACGCAATCAAATAAGCAATAGATTACTCGTTGCTCCGCTTTTGTATGGAAGCTTCATGACTGTAAATTCTTCAAAACATGTCTAGACTAGAGCAAAGGGAAACATATGAATGTAACATGTTGAGAACACAGAAGTTTGGATTCCAATATGTAGGTTATCGCAAATTACCGCAAAAAGGAAGCTAATGTGGTGTGATTTCTAAAAAGTTAGATACTACTATACCATAGTTTCTATAAACAGAAGATCTTATAAATGGATCTGAAAAAAAGTATCTTAAAATAAGAAAATGATTTATTTTGCAGTCCGGTAGAGTCAAAGAGAATAGAGTAGTATTTAATTGTCGTCGCGGTCAAAAATCATTACGAATGTTACGTACGGTCTATGTTATTCAGTGGTACGGTCTATGGTATAACATCTAAACGCTAGGTAAATGAAAATAATAAAATTATTAAATAATGATATTTTATAAAACTGTTAAATATGCATAATTAAAATGATTGCCCGATGAAGACAGGGACCTATTTAATATCAATGTAGCTTTGACGGCGACTCCATATCAATGAAGATAAAAATTTACGATTTCAATTACATTTAAAGTCATAATCTGGAAGCACTCATAGCAAGCGGCCGGGTATTTATTTAATATATCCATATTTGATTCGATAAAATAACTTTATTGCAGTTTTTAAAACCAAAGATTGTGGTTTACGATTAATACAGGTTGCATGAATATATATATATATGCTATAGGTACCTATATCATAAAATACAAAAAATAACATCTAGGATTTCAGATATATTGTGATAAAACTTAAAATATTGTGCATTCGTCTTTCGGCGTAAAAGGTGTGAAGTAAGTTGGGTTATGTAGAAAGTGAATAATTTCCCACCAAATTGCAAGTGCTTGTAGTGCGTATAATAGCTGAGCTGGCTACGCGGTTATAAATAAAACTTTCGCGCGGCGCAAGCGCGTTATATCGAATCCGACGATGGCTGGAACTCGTCCTGGCGCACCTGCGACAATTTTTATAGTATAAATTTGCATTAATTCATTTAGTCCTGTTTTCAACGCGGCGTATAAATGGGTTAGCCGGTAAGTGGTGGGATCTAGCCGGTGCGGGTGTACGCGCCGCCGCCGCCGCCGCCGCGCGCCTCGCACGTCGCGTGTCGCAATCCACCTTTCAGAGTTAATCGACGCACAAGAAGCCTGCTATTTATCTGTATACTGTATTGCTTTTGTTCATGTTGATGTTTGCAAGGTGCTTAAACGATTTTACATGGTTGTCAATCAATTAAAGAGTCAATCAATTTCAGGACTTTGAAAATAAATTATTGTTTTTCGTTAATTGCAGCTGCTTGATCGGGTGCATAATTGTCATGTATATCGGTCAATAGACTTTTTGATTTGAATATGATTCATAATTTGTACGTACTGTAAGTAAAGCTACAAATACTGTGTATTTAATGCGTCTACTTACTGAGATAGCATCTGCGGTAATTATCTATCGACAGTCGGCAATCATCCTCGATATAAGACAACTGCGATGCGCGCGTTTATTATGTAAATATCTTACAGATTTTTACTTCTTTTGCCTTTGAGCTATATAAAATTGCGGTTTGAGATCCGCTCATTACAATCTTTTAAAGTTTTTCTTGTCTTTAGCTACGACGTGAGCACGGCTACTTATCGTCTAGAAATTTAATTATCAATAATGCGGTAACACTAGGTTACGATTTTCAACTTGATTTTATTCGGTCCATTATTTAAAGCAAAGTTGCATAATGTCGTGTAACATCCATCATTCACTGAGTACAGTCATTGTTTCCGATCATCAAACATCTGCCGCGAGCCAACATAAAGATGCGAGTTCTGGTTTCAATGAACGCTCGTATTCAGAGGCATTTACAAATTATGATGGGTTCACTTTCCATTTCACGTACATTACTAAACAGGTTTCCTTCACACCCAATTTACCCTGTGGTTTAATAAAATGCACACGTGGCTGTTACATGAGAATACACTTAAGTGTCGGCGCTAGTATGTGACGTACATAGTATATTAACAATAGAACATTAGACGTTACAAGGATCCGGGCTAACCGTCCAAACGCAACGACTATTTATTCATTAAAGCTTCACTTCACATTTTCCCACGGATAAACTGTGACGTCATTACAGGTTTTAAAGCGCCATTAAATTTAGAACGCTCGGATCGAACCTTTTTTCGCCGATCGCAACCTGTATTGAGTGGTTGTAAAATTGATGCACAGTTATTAATAATGATGTATGGTTGGTTTAACATTTACTTTTCATTCATACGTATAACGGGTAATCTCTATATAGGTATTTTTATTAAAGACAAGATGTTTAAAATGCAACAGTTTTGTAGATTCTATTAAATACTAGCTGTGCCAGCGACTTTGTTCTTGTGGAAAATGACGCTGGGCAGTATTTTTTTGGATATGTCTTTTGATCAAACTTGATTCTCGAAATTGGCATAACTTTATGTAGGTACCAATTTAGGAAACTCTAAATGTTGGGTAAACCTTACCTAATTAATTAGAGACAATTTAATTGAATTCTTAAGGCAAGAATGCTCAGATTCTGCACAAACTCAAACAAAAAATTAGCAAGCAGCGACATAGTTTAAAAAAAACATGTCCAGATTTTACTTGCCTAAGATTATATTATATGTATAAAGAAAAACTAAAATTATATGAAATATCAAAAGTGCACATTGCGCGCATTCACATAATGTGCATATGCGTGTAGAACAAAAGACATCAACGATTCCAGTAGCCTAATGGATATGCGTGCATAATGTAGGTTTGCCTTATGTATCGAACCTTCAAAGGCAATGGACATTACAGGGTTATTAAAATAACATAATTATCCATTTTTATTTTTATATATTTTGGTAGACATTAAAATTTTGAAAAAAAAAAGAACTGGTCGAATTTAATCTCAAATTATTTTTAACAAAGAGTTTCATGAAATAAGGTTTTATATGCGTGTGTATGCTTAAGTTTGATTATTTCAATGTGTTACTGTTTAATGATTTCTAGCTTGATAACAGTGGATTCAGCTGTAATGCTTAATAGCTGGACTTATGAAAACGTTTTAGTACCATTTACTATCAGCAGTAAAGTTAAACCATTATAATAAACGCAAGCTTCAGTTAAAAGGATCTACAGATGTTTTCGCTACTTTGATGTAGAATCAGTTCAAGGTAGTAATTACATCTATAAAACTTTACTTACCTAAAGCTTTAAATATTTAGTTGCAAAATTGGTAAAAACTTTGTATCGAAATTTATACGATCGAAGTTATTTTCGTTAGTCTCAAAGGACTAATTTCTAGTTATGTGAACCAAGAACAAGAATTATTATTTATTTATTGGGAGCTATTTCTGATTCGAGGCATACAAAAACTTTAGTAAAAACTTTCTCATCGCCTTAGAGTCATGTGGAAAATAAAACCGCGACATTTTTTATAAGATGCCTTATGATGTTCTAAAAAATTCAAGGAGGTTTCGTTATTCAAAAAACTCGTGGGGTTCCGTTTATGGGTAAAGTAACATTGTTGCTGGATCGGGCAAACCTTGCCATTATTATTCACTGACTTTTTCTTTAGTCGCAACACCTTTAAGTGTTTCAGTAGGTAAGCAATCAAAATAATATATGGTTAATGTTTAATTTATTAACCGCACTGTAAAGATGGATAGTTAAGCGTTACAGGTTTAAGTTTATTACCTATTTGTGTAGAACAACGTTTAACATCGATACGAAACAGTTGATGGGTTTCGATTTCCATATCAATCGTTGTTGTTTATGGCCATGTGCGACTGAATGTCAAGTTACATTAAGTAATAAATAAGTAAGACAGTATAGTGAGGACATTAATAATATCAATAAATTATTTTTAAGTTTCTTTTACTTAACACATGCGCATCCCTAATTATACAAGCCTTATTGTCGAATATTTACTATTAAAATTTAATTCTCTGCGTAACTTGTATTGTCATTAGCTTTTCCGCATTAGTAGATATTACCTTCACATAATTCTAATGAAACTAAACATAGGGCTACTAAAGAGGTCTGTTCTAGTATCAAAGACTCCTTGGTGCGCATAATGTATCTGTAAGGTTTGGTGGTCCCTCGGATCGGCGATGGATTCACGCCATATGGCCGACATGCGCCTGCGCTCGTGCCCTCTCCAAATTGCAGGTTATATCAATTGGTCTCGTTCAATGAAACAGGGGGACCTAACGTTTGTTCGAACCTGGTGTTAGTATAATTGTTTGCACTTAAAACGACGAGTTTATGTACCGTTACGAATTAAACAAGCACGCGAGTGTTAGGAATCCCCGCGGACGAGCTTTACGAAAGAACTAGGAGCTTAGATTTTTGGTTGTTACTGAGGTATATCAAAAGCTTTCAAATTTCTATTAGGATATGAAGGGAAGTAGCCTCTATAAATAAATAAAAAATGTCTCAAATTAATTAAAGTTTAAGTAAAAGTGGAAACATCGCACCTTGAATAAGAATTTGTTTAATTTTAAGATCAATGTAATACTTATGAATAAAATCCTTATCAACTTCGTGTCGCTAAAATATTGCGTGCATTCGTACATTAATAAAACCTATGTTTGTATATTGAAATGCTGGAGACCAGCATATCGTATTACGTCGTTTTCACACTATAAGACTAGATCATTATCCCACTTGGGGCGAAATCAATCTGTGGTTAAGCTTGCTAGCTTCTCCAGCAATTTAATTTAGAAACATATTCCTAAACACCTACCACATAAATACGGGAGTCAGATGTGCCAGCAGAAAAGAAATTGTTTTTGTATAAAATATAAAACTATACATCTATTATAATTATTCTAATAGCTACGTGTGATGAATGTGACGTCAGCTGTACAAAAGCCAATAGACACGCTCTACATATAATCTATTACCAGCTTCACTAACTACCCCAATTTCATCTCTGACGAAAACCATAACGAATCGTTTGTGAGATTAATCCCCATAACGTGACGACACTTTAATTGTTACACATTGTTTTAGATAGATGCAATATGTCGGAGGCGGTGGGCCGTTATCTGATGAAATATGTCCGTTATGATTGGCAAACAAACAGTATGGCGCCGCCATATGTCGCGGCACGTGCGCCCGCGCATCCAACGCTCTGCGGCTCTGCTCACTCATCGATGAAACTGTAAACCACAGCCGTAAATACGGACAGATAGTTTATGGTCCCATAAAAGTCTTTAAGACTTTAAAATGAAGGCATATATTATCGTTTTTAAATGGTATTTTTATTTATATTGCCATTATGCGATCATGAAAATTGCATGTCGGTTCCTTAATTTTTAATGTCAGCGGCTGCTCTGATCTTAGAACGATTATTACTTACTTTACTAATACAATTTCAGCTTATTTCTTCTAGCATCCCCATAAAATGAATTTAATATCCATGACTTGATAAGTTACAAGGGTTACTTTTCAGCGCTAACAGAAATACGAGTCTTAGCAAACAAGGCTATAAAAGACGTCAAAAGACTATGCAACCTTGTTACAATTGAGAAAAAATAAAATAACGGGTTCAAATAAAATGACCGCAAAACGTGTCTACATAAAGCTGTAGTAGATTAAAAGCTCTGTGGTTAAAGAAGCCAGTGCGCGCGCGCCGCCCATCCGTCAGTGTAATCGCTAGTTAATCATTTTTCGGTTGATGGGGTTCATTGTGCTTCACCCTACACGGATTATAACTCATAGCCAATTTAAAGCGTGCAAAATTTTCGAATTACTTTTTCTGTGAAAAATATTTGTATAGGAACAGTGTCAACGAGGTTTGAAAACAAAAACAATCGCCCGGTCGCCCGTATGTTGCAACCGCGGTGCGACCCTACCACTGACATTGAACTCAGCTTGGAACTAGAGTGGAAATGGGTAAAACTTCACACGCAAAATATTAAAAATATTTGTTTCGTTTAGTGATAGAACTTGGTTCCAGAAATGTTAAATCGTAAGACCGCAATTAGGTCTGCGGTGACAAATCTCTTGATTCTGTAAAGATCCTTTATCGCTGATTAGAGTAATTAGGTAATAAAACATACAAAATTAAGGTCGCGTTTCATTAAGGGTGTGTAGGGATACTGTTTAAATGCGAATTAATCTATGGTGCGAGTATGTTTTACTGGCTGGTACGGTGTGTCGTAGAACTTGTAAACCATCCACCTCAACACTAATGCCCCGCTATCCATTCTTTCTACACATCCTTCGTTTGTTTTGTTGGTGTAAAAATCTAGTTCCACTAAGCCATTTCCACTAGAGTTATGCATACCTAGGCAAGGTAAATGAAGCGATTCTCTTGGTTCTTCACAAACATTTCCATCGCTACGCACCCTTGCGAGTTTGCTCTTGTTATCTATTGAAAAGCAAGCAAAAATAAACGAATGTCGTAATATTAGCACTACCCATTCCGATTTTGTCTACAAATGCCGCAGAAGGCGACAATTTTTATCTATCACGACGTGCATTAGTAAACACCTTTTCTTAATAAAAGTGCAATTCTATTTCCATTAGCGTTGTAAATAATTGATAACTAAAATATATCTGACTAATAAATTAGTTAGATAACGCTTTGCAAAGTGAACACCAAGACTGCTACTGTAAGCTGAGAACTGATCATTAATACACAAGAACGATTAGGTAAATCTAAGGAGCTACAGAGCTCAATTAGTAACCACCACTCTTATAGTAGAATAGATTACATTGTAGGTGCTACACCGCTCAGTGGAATTCTAAGTAGGATTTCTTTGTACCTTATAACATAGCTTAAATATGCCTAGGCCTATATGCCTTCCTATTACTATATCAATTCTTTAATATTTACATACTCTGAGCTATTATGTAAGAATGTGACAACAGATTCTGCTGAAAACTTTTTATGCCTTTACAAGAAAATGCAGTGCTTCGTTAAAAAACTTTCTACCCTTAACTATTACTGTATTTTAAAGATTCTATACGACATTTTAAACATCCAATTGTTTATAAACGATATGCAAATGAAAGCCATGTCTCCCCCAGTGCGGTGAGGCAGCGAGTCGACAGGCGGTGCGCCCGCATGCCGGCCGAGCGTAGTGCGGTGATTTGCATGCTCCTCAAGCCAACCGATGTATCCCCGATAACTTTAACAGCTTTGACGGTTGAACTATAAATAAAACACATGACGCACGAGGTAATCAGACATTAAATCAAACTCAATTTATGTATATGCGTACTTTTTTAATCAAAGGTTACGCGTGAGGCGTCATCTGAGGTTTTAAACCGTGGTTAAGCCTTGGCCTGAACAAATGTCATTGTACTCAGATTTTATACGTTTTCTATGATTTCTTATACGACTTAACTATACGTAGAAAAACCTATCTAATTTTAATACTTTTAACTAATTTTGTGTCCCTGCTTTATGATTAAATGCCTAGATGCCTGCCAAAGATTATTAAATTAACTCATCAAAAAATGTGTAATTCACAGATTACTGACTAATGAGTGAATGACTATTTTTTATGCTCAAACATCCGTGCTTTTTAAATTATTATACTATGTTTTTCTTCATATATATATGAGTACATACATACATACATATATACACCATACCTACATATATATATGAAGAAAAACATAGTATAATAATTAAAAAAGCACGGATGTTTGAGTCTAAAAAAATCCTCATTAGTCAGTAATCTATCGCAGAAAGCACTCGGCATAGGCTGAGATGCAACATTAGTTCCCACAGGAAATTCATTTGCCCCAAATTGGTAAAGCCCAATAAACAAAGATAACATTGCAAATGTGTTTATTCACACAATAAATTCCACCCTACATAATAAACACATTATAAAACTTCCATCTATATTTCAATTAAGATTAAAAATGTGGCCTTAAAGAGAAATGCAATTCGCGACAAAAGAACAATATATTTTCGGAACGATTAACGTGTCGAATTCTTCCTTAGAAAGCGATAAAGACAATAAAACAAATAAATTATTGTTGCGAGGTGTATCTATTATTAGAGGATGGTATTAATTGCGCGGGCGCACCTGGGCCGTGCAGGTGATGGTTTCAATTTGGGGTCAGCAATGGTTTTGACACCGTTGTAACATTTAAAAGAATTGTGAGAATTGACACTGCCCTTCGCTGGAAGATAGCTTGATATTCTTGAAACGTTTTAATGAGCTTTGTGTTATTTATGTTAACGGGATTGTTACAAATTTATTTTGTGAACTTTTATTAATTTGTAGCTGACTAGTGTTATGTTAATTATGAACATTAATAAAGCGTTTTTGTACTTCAGTCAATGCATAAGCTTGTTGGAATTCGGCCTAAACTCAAAATTTCAGGTTTGTGTGAAGGGATAGCAAGGAGGCCCAGTGGTTTATTAATGGATTTATACATACTCACACGGTTTTTTTGTTTGAAATTATCAACATTGTTAGAATGAACAGGCGAGTATAGCGAGGTACAGCTCACCACAATAATGAGCACAATGGTCACGGCGTGTTCAAGCTCCGGCTTAAAAGTCTTCGGAATTTCCTATTAGGATTTGTGTGATACAAAAAATGCTTTATTGCATAATTTGAGTGTTATTTTTTGAATTTTTATGTGGCTAGGCTAGATGATGTGGCTTATAAAAAATAAAAATGAAATGCATTCTTCCCAAGTCTTCAGGTGATTCGAAATCGATAAATAAATTAGGATCTTATCGGAAAAGGTCAAACATTTAGCGACCGCTTAAACCGTAGCATAAAAAATTGCGCAGGTGTGATACATTTCATTGCTAGCAAAGATAAAGACAGGACAGTAAGTACCTACTTATTTACAACTGAGTTTTGTGTCTAAAACATGTAATTATTTTAGTGGTAAAAGCAGGTTAGTAGTAGGTAGTCGTATGCAACTACTTCTTGACGTCTGCAAAAAGGTTGCTAGGGTAAAATGAGATTGGGGTGATTGGACGGGTCATGTCAGCATGCGGCTGATGAGACCCGTCTAGACAGTAAAAGCTGGCCACAGCTCACCACGCACTGTTGGCGCTGCCTTGGTCGGCTTGGTAAGCGGTGATGCTAACCGCGTGGATTGGTTCGTGGAATTGCCTTTGCCTAGAAGTAGGACACGAATGGCTTGATAAAAAATTAAACTACAAGTACAGTAGCCTTAAATAATCCCAACTAGCGGGCAAGTAAAACATTTTTTTTTATATATGGCAATCGTACCGTCACTAACAGCCGCACGAGCACGACTGGTCGGAATTGGTTGACTATCAAGGGAAATTAAATTGTGAGTCGGTGCTCAGTCGTCAAGGATAGTCATAACACAAAAGGTAGGTTAAAGAAGACAGATATGCAGTCGCTCCACATGAAAGACTGGTACTTATTTGCATCCGGTTGGACTGGGAGGTGAACAAACCGTAGTTGTGAAAATATAGGCTAGGTAGATGATTTATACTTTGAATATACCTACGAGCAATATTTCCTTACTAGCATAGTGCCTTAATAATTCACTGAAAAAACGCTGATGATTTCTGAACGAAGCTTTTCATAAATTATTTATTTCTTAAATAAGGCATTGTGAAATGGTTTTAAAATAAAACAAAAATATAAACACTTTCCCGTTTATTTAGAATAATCAATAATATTTTATCACATGTCGGTAAAAGTTTGACAATAAGCACGCCAAGCATTCTCGTATCTCAAACATCGGTAGAGGTTCTACACTGACAGACCAACACCATGGAAACTTAGAGAATACCGTAAAATGGAGAAAAATCGGACACTTAAAGTGAAGGGACACGATTTCGTATAAGTTTTACAGAAAAAAGTCATATAGAATGAATATCTATCTACATAAATATTCGACATTTCAAATTTGTCTATTGACTTCTAGCGTCCTGATTAACCCCGTTCTACAGTACGTGAACAAATTAAACAATTATCATAGATGTGTTTATAAATACAATAAAAACAATGTAGCGGTTAAAGCTCCGTGTAACAGAGATCGTTTTACTAAGTCTTAAAACCACGGCTGAACTAAGGGTAGTTTGCTTGCGATTGATCTGATGACGTCAATCAAGAAACAAGTGACTATCAGTCCACTGACTGATCTGTTAGTCCAGGTGACTGAGCCGTACACGAAGACACCACTATTTATTGAAAAAAACTGGCTTTAAGACTTCATAATACGGTCGTAAATATAGAAACACCCTGTAATTGTTAATG
The DNA here is from genome assembly GCF_003590095.1 of Trichoplusia ni. NCBI lineage: Eukaryota > Metazoa > Arthropoda > Insecta > Lepidoptera > Noctuidae > Trichoplusia > Trichoplusia ni. Next base: position 19,183,382 of record NC_039481.1, on the reverse strand, counting down.
AAATTAAAAACAAAGGAATTACCAGTTAAAAAAAAGTTGGATACTAATGCACTCGTTGCAGATGTTATACATGTATGTGTGTGTGTGTTCGTACAAGCCCTTGAACGTAAAAAATCGATTGATCCAAATTTCCAATAACACTTTTAGTCTTTTAACAGAAATTGAACTGTTAACACGCTTATGAGTTATAAAAATGACATAATAATCAGGTTTGCTGGCAGATTATCAGCATAACATTTGCAAACAGGATAAGGTATGTGCTTTAATGGCAGATTACTCGTAAATGGGCTTACCGCAGCTGTATCTGTTATATCGTCGTAAAAACATAGTTAACCTAGTGTTAATAATACATAGCTGAGTGAAGGGTAATGGTAACTGTACATAGCTGGTATCAAGTGATGTAAAATCGATATACTTTTAATTGTAAATAAAACTGGTGTTTAAATATCTATTAAAGGGCTTATTATAGACATAAGTGCTAAGCAAGGTGTATTTTTATTCTTGCACTTTTATCTGCTGGAAAACGGCCCGTAAAAAAAACGTTATTTTAAAACACATAATATAAATAATCGCTTACCAAATGTAACGTGACATTACGATGAGTGCCTAAACAGTGCTATCTCAGTATCCAACATTTTCTTTTCATGGTGATCATAACATGAAAATGAAATAAAAGCTTTAAAAATACAGCTGAATCATTCGGATTAAAGGAGACCGAGTAAAGAGGTTGAAAGGTACACAAAACGACAAGAGGTTAGCAGACATTAATTATACAGATTTTTATCGACTAAATGGTTAACCAATAATTTGTTTTGTACCTATATGTTTGTACCGTCATATGCTATAACAAAATAAGAAAAACAAATTGAACTGAAATGGAACGAGTATTCAATCAGTTTTTTATGGTACCTTTCGACCAGTCTGCTCAGGCCCTGTACTGTCTATTGAACATTTAATAATAAATGCACTTAGTATGCTGTTTACAGTTAAAGAATGTAGAGAGAAAGGTACATAGTTAATGTTATGTTGGAGGCTTGACACATCGTGCAACACAAATGTTAAAAATCATATAGGAAGACGGCCTTATTTAGATACAGGATTGTAGTGCAAATAAATAACGATCTAGGCTGGTAAACAGGTGTAAAAGTATTGTGAATAATCTATAAAGTGTCATAGTACAATCCCTAGAACGTTGTCTATCCATCATGCACTAACCTTCATGGTCGATTTTGTATACCATACTTCTTGTGTTCACTTTGTCGATGGAACTATTGTTAGGTAACAATGTGTCACATGTGTCCTAGCCCCCATACACATAAAAATATCTTATACATAAGCACAAAGGTATATAAAGCTAACAATAATGGTAACTAAATCTAGCACAGCGAAACTAATAGACACGGCACTTTTAAGAAATTAAAACCGTAGATTAATACAATCTCAAAAGTGTGTCATGTCTAAGTAACATATAGTATTAAACTAACATAAAAAAGTAAGAAAGATACTTAATATCAATAGGTACACAATAGTAGGAATAACACTTGAGATCCAAGTAATAATAGAATACAGGTTAAAAAAGTCTAATAGACCAGCGGGCTACAGACATTTATATAGTCAATAGTTATTGATATTAATGATAACACTTTTCTTATTAGTTCTTGGTACGCATACTTGATATTCTAATTACATAAGTAATTATCACTAGCCAAAAACGGCGAATGGAATTATCGTTAGGAAATCGGCGAGAAATGTTCAATGGTGTGTTTAAATTCTGATACCAGGATGTTCATTAATCATACGATAAAGAAGCTATAAAGATAGCCTATATCCCCATACTATCGATCTATAAAAAGTCTGTGACCCGCGGAATCTGAATGATGAGCTAAACAACGACGTTACAATATTTTTAAATTTAGTTGCCTAAAACGGATAAAATTGGTGTTTCTCAACTCAGTACCTATTTGTAAAGTATCGTAGTACTGAGCATTTCCGTTAGACCGCAACATAAATATGTTTATGTGGTATTTTAATAATATGAGAAAAATAGCTGCAGGCAGTCGAGTATAGTTGCCAAAGATGATACATTCGGAGCGTTTTTCGCCTGACTAAAGTAGGTTATATATATACGTTTTTGATTATAGATAATGGCTTGGTAGCCCAAATAGGTCCCTAAGTCTGATTTGGTGAAACACTCAGTGCTACAATAGTTTCAATACATAACTAATTAACATTGTAATATGTAGGATAGTATAATATGTTCATGTATCACCGACAAATATTGCTTAGAGCTTAGCGAGATTAAATTATTTGGATAAGGCAAGAAAGATTCATAACTATTTGCTGAGAGATGGAACACTAATATTGATATTTCTTATTAACAAATACCAGTCAACAAACTTTATAATTTACTATGGAATGCAAATGGACATAAAGTACTACCTAACAATAGTGTTTCAAAGTTTTTACATATTAAATACTTTATGATGAGTAATTACAGTTGATTTTCGTATGAACACAGTCAAAAAGTCGAAATTTTAAAATCTTATCGAAATTTTATAGAACAGGAAAAACATTTATTTCAAAAACCATGAAAGCTAAACTTATTAAAGTCTTAATAAAGTCCTCGAGTGTGTAAATACATAGAATTTGCTTTTTACATATATTTGTAGGTTATGAAATCATACAAAGTACCAGGTCGTCAGTTACCGGTGGAGGTACCGCGAAGGTAGAGGCAGACAGTACTCAATTTGCATTCCGTTAGTTATTAGTATGTAAACTACGTCAATTACAAGCCTCCGATAAGATCACTCGACATTGTCGATGGCATGTGCGACTCTACATGCCTACCTGTATATATTGTGAGTATACTAGTATACATATAAAAGGTAATCCATGCCTTCGATGTAAGGAGGTACAATCGTTCTGAAATTCACACTTTCAATGCATTGATAAAATTAACTAACTTAAAAATAATTTCACTAACGTACAATACTCTTGAGTTCATTATACATAAGTTTTTTTTTCGTTTGGGAAGTCAACCCCTCCTCAAACCCCGAAGGCATAGACAATTTATAGATAACAATGAGCACTATTATGAAAAAATATTTTTTCTAATCTGAGAATAATTGTAAAATATAATATTTAGGTGGGCTAATATGTATCTATTTAAAGCGGACATGTATAATTTGAATATAATATACAGTAAATCCGATATACACGATATTATATTATCTCTAAACATTGGGAACTGTGACGGAGTTACTTCACTAACGAGAGAACCGTATATACAAATATGCAATAACACCTGTTACAGCATACCATGCAGTGTACACAATTGGGCGGCCAAGTGAGTAATTGTATGTTAATTTTCATCTCAGCTCGCCTTTTTCTTTTGAATATTCTGCTCAACTATAGCCTCACTTTCTATGAATCAATTATAACTTGGTCGAAAGCCAGAAACATGGAGTACACGTGAGTACACATGAGATTGCTATCTTGAATCCGAGAGGTATTCTTTATTTTGATATATGAACTCTTTTCTCGTACTTGTTACACATAATTTACATTCGAATGAATTCTCCACAGATCAATTTGGTAACATTAAAATACATTGCTGCCATGAATTTTGTCGAGGACGACCACGACGTCTTAACACATTAACTAATTTTGCTGTCATATAAATTATATGACGTTTCAGATTATATGCATTAGGTATGGTACAGTGCGAAGATATAACATACAGTTACAACTTTCTATAATAAAAGTCAAACTCATGGAGTTGTTTCCAACTTGGACATTCTACATATTTCGACGAATCAATCAGCTGTTACATAAAGTCTTTTCATTCTAGAACAAACCAATTCGATACACAATGTGCTTTCACCGTTTATGGTTGTTTGAGTGTACCAACAAGTGGAAAGACAAAAGAAATTTGCAGTGTATTTACAAAGACAATGCATATCGAATGATGGGTCACGTTTTCTTACGAATTATACATATCAGGTGTAATAGTTACCTTACGCACTGTAACACACGTTGTCCTACAGTGACCACCCTTGTATTTACTAAATAGATCGCAGTTATAAATAAGCCTAACGTTAAAATATTGTGTACTTATTTGTGCACTAAAGACGTGAGCCTCTTCATACCTGATTTAGTAGTGCCTTTGGTTTTCTTAGTCTGTTCCTTGACGCCCCTGAAAAAATGGGAATCATATGTAAAACATTTTTTTTAATGAAATTAATGTCAATTTTCAATTATACTTCAAGAGCTACAATGCTTTGAGGGTAGGTTTTACGTGAAGAAATATACATGAAATGAATCTCGAATGTATTTTTGATAACTTTGATCACTTGGTAACACAATTAGGGCTATTACTTAAATAATTATGCTAATTCGTAATGTCATTACCATTACCAAGTGAGAAGATTACATAAAATTAAGACTTTCAATATTACAATGATGGAAAACAAAGATGAGTGAAAGTTATGGTAAAGTAAAAATGAATCTTATGTATTAGTTTTAAAGTCTATTTTTATTTTATATATACTACTGTAACTATCATTAGGTATTACATCAGTGGTTTCCTCTTCAACTGGTTCGTTTTCTGGAGGTTCATTTACTTGAGGGCTTGGATCACACAAATTAAAAGTCGCATATCTATATCCAGAATATACATTAATACTCAACAATAGAATAACAGATCATTAACAAAAATCAAAATATGCAATTATTTAATATTTAACGTTGTCGTTGAAATTTATTAAAAATACCTACCTACAAATATTAATAACAAGATTTTAAACGTTTCTCAAGAAAATGAAATTTATATGAGCTAAGTATACTCATAAAAACATGTAACGTTACTTGTGCGATAAAATCATAACAGGCCTAAACCAAAGGAGGTCATGAGCTGAGGTTTTATGGTTTAGTATAATATACTTCAAGTACTCGGCGAAAGGCGTTTGCTCAGCAGAGTACAGAATATAAGTATTTTTGTCTGGGGTTACGCCAATGTAACATATAGAATAAACGAAAATAGAAACAGAAGAAAACTTTTGAAGGGTTTCGGGAATATTGGAATAATTAAGTGATAAACACAAATAACACTTGCATCTGGTTTGCTGATCATTGTTCGAAAAAAAGATAAGCAGAAAGTTGATAATCGCATGCCAAAGCTTAGATTAATCAATAAATATCCGGCAATTAAATTGCGAGATATTGATAGATTATATAAAGTCTTGGGGTGAATAAATCGCAATCGTAATCGAAATATTCGACGACAGATTAAATTGATTAGCCTATAAGAAACTGTTAAAAAAATAGGTTAGGTTAGGATGCTTACAGATAGCGCGTCAGGTCTTCGATATCCACAAGCATGGAATCTTGTCCCATATGCAGCTCGTCGCGTGCCATCAGTAACTTCACCAGCGTGTCGTTCAAATACTCGATCTGAGAGTGCAACTCATTCACTATCACCTGTAATCAATAAAAAATACAATGTGAAACCTCCTTAAAAAAGATAGCCAGTTAGAAAGTCAATTCAAAAAAATTGGAAAGCTAATCATCATTACGCCCACATTATATCTAAAGAATATCTTTTGTATTTGACAGATAAATTGTATGGAAATAAATTACAGCTATTTAAACGCAGTTTCGATTTAATATTAAACCTATTAAAGAAAGTTCAGATTGTTATAACTGATTACTGATCAGCATTTAAAATTTCTCTAAATTATTTTGTAAGTAGCGAAATTCAGTATGAATAAATTAAAGTATTGCATAACTACGCATAACCAACACGACAAATTATAATACTAATGTGTACAACAAAAAAAAAACTACAAAAAATGTACACAATAGTCATTGTGGTTATAAATCCATTGTATTAGTGTCTTTGTGCACGATCAAGTACGCGGCGGTGCAAATCTTGTTGCTCAAGGCCGCGGCAAAACGTCATAAAAACAAGCAATATCATATTGCACGTTTAACAAATCTAGCATTAAGGACTGTTCGACACGAATCTTTAGAATGGAAAAAAAAGTCGTGTGAATGCATCGAAATAAGGCGACATGACTCATACATAAATTATAAGGCAATGCAACGAAAATGTTACGAGTGGGAGGCTATTGTTTTAACTAAGTTTGATGACCCATAAATTGATTGAGACATCACACAACTTGAGAACGTTTTGTGTTAAATGCAATATGAAATCTTATCTAACAAAACAAGGTTCCGAGATTAATTTACAAATTTTACAAAGCAATTTAATACTGGAAGTTTCCAGAGTTGTTTGTTACGTAGGAATACTTTTTAGTAACGAAGATGTAAAGAGAAATCAAGGTTCTGCTAGTGGTTTCCTAATTTTAATGAGAAACGTCTTTTGAGTTGGTGGTGTATAGGAGCTTCTTGAAATCATTTATTCTGCAAGTACGATATATCATCACTTTTACGTCTTCTTTTCTAAGAACGCTGGAGTCGACATTTCCTATCTGATTATCCTGAGAAGAACTATCGATGGGACTGTTGTGGGTACCTAGAGAGATGTGTTTATAGCCTTTCTGCCAGTGTACCTGTAGCTGTGCGATGTTCATGTCGGTGAGCAGCTGGCGCGATACGCGGCGGCGGTCGGCGGCGAGCGGCGCGCTGGCCTTGTGCATGCTGCGCCGCAGCATCTCCGTCACCGGCGACACCGCGCGGCTGCGGCGCTCGCGCTGCAATACACAGTCATACATTCAAAATACTGCTTCATTAAATCTGTTGAGGTGGTTCGTTAAGAATTATAGTTCAAATTTACAACTAACAGCTGGCAAGTAGGTAATTAACATTGATGATTTTTCTTTCGGAGATTAAAAAAGTCATCAACATGAATAAAAATTTTAAAGTTTATCTTTTATTTTTGCTCAATTCTTAACACCACTTGTTAAGGTCATAATTCAATATCTAAGTAAATAGCTAAAATAAATGTTAGTATTCTTCTAAGAAACCACTGATTTTGCTTTCTATGTGTAGAACAAAAACACAGAAAAAATATAGTAACTAATATTCACCTCCATTTGGATACGAGCCATCTCCTTTGCCTGTGCTAGTGCAATCCTGGCTTCAGTCTGCAGGGTAGCTTGGAGGACATAGAAGTCAGACTCTTTTATTTCAAAGTGTCCCAGTGAATGTGATGACCTAGACTTAGTTGTCTTTAATGACAGTGACGAAGGACGTAATTTTGCACCTGAAAGAAAATATACAATAAATAAAACAATGTGCAGATGCACTTTGTAGTTGGCTACTCACACATAACATGCTAATTATCATAGTAAAATTATTGTTTTTTACATATTTATTAGTTGTGCAGATTAAAAAGTAGGTAAAGGACAATGAGAAACATTTTCAAATTTCTAAATGAGCCAAGCAACTGTTATGTGATGTCAACTTAAAATTATTACAATTTAAAAGCAGAGGCAAGATGTTAGTGACAAGGTTTTGTGATGGTGTATTTAGCACACAGAGTGACCCCAAAATGGAACAATAGGCAGTATATACTCACCACTCTGCACGGTACTAATTTTGTCATTTTTTGTGATGTTAACCGACAGAGGTCTTGTCTGATAAGGATGGTTGTAGTTAGACTTGCTAAATATGCTCGACCGTGACAGACTTTTTGTATTATTATGATTTTTTTCAATATCTGATGCTTGAGATTCATTGTCAGATGCTGTCTCATTCATGAAACATATTTGTAGGTTCATCCCTGTACCACACCACAACACATATGTTATGACAAATCACAATATGATAGTGAAAACAACACATTCACACAAACAATGTAGACAGATCCAATATTCCCATATTAGTTTTGAACATAAAAGCCATATTTATATGAGTGTAAACCATTCACCCGCTCCCACCAATAAAGATAATTTGTGTGATAAACAAAGCTATTTTAAACCAATAATTCCCAAATCCCAAGTGATAAAATATAGTGTAAGAACCAGAGAATCAAAAAGCTATCAGTAAAAATTCATTAAAAATTTAACTTCCTATGTCTCAATAATATCTATATAGATACTCAATGGTATTAGCCTTCACAACAAATACATTTCTATAATATGTATTATGTTAGCTAATTACACATTATTTATGTTAATAAATGTTCCACAAATAGCTTAAATTATACTTACATTGTTCTAGGTAGTGTGATTATTACCGTTCAAACAAGCCATTATGATCTAACATAAGTTGTAACAATACTTACCACTTTGTAGTCGTGAATGCAGACTTGGTTTCTTCCCGGGCCGGTCAGTGTGCCCCATGCTATAGTACTCCTCAGTTTCTGCCCCCATAGCCAGGCGTCTTCTAATTTCTTCTCGGTCATTGCGTTTCTGTAAGAAAACATAAGATTAGAATTTGCAAACCAGTGGGTTGACTATCATAAATATTCATTTGTTTATGAACTATGTTTGTTGTAACATAGACTATTTATTTTAACTAATATTAGCCGTAATAATCTCACGTTTTTGGCATAAGGAGCATTGTCAGATAAAGTAACAATTCTTGTAAATTTCTCTAAGATATTAGGGTTATTGTCAGCAAGATTTGGCCATTCAATTTCTGTTAAAGCACATTCAGCTGATCCAATAGCTCTTGGACTTAAAACAGTATCGTCACAATCTTCTACTTGAATGTTTTCACTGTCACTTTTATTGAATAGCTTTAACTTGAAAAGATGTAAACTTCGTTTCAATCCAGATTTTTCTGGACTTTTTACGACAACGTTTTCTCGAATCTCTTCAGGTGTGGTGCTAAACTTCCTTCGGATATTAGTAACTATATTTTCGAACATATTAAAAACTAATCAGTCTTCTTTATTTTGGCAATAATATGGCACGGATGGCTTTGTACAAACGATAACTGTAAAACGACTAAAGTAAACAAAAAAATGGAAGTCCTGTCAATTTGACATTTAGGACAAGGTCAAGACGTGTTCCACCTAACCTATATTCAATAAGTTACGCATAAGCAGGGAATGTCCACATCTTAGTAAAAAAAAAACAAAAATACTTACTAGGCAACAAATGTTGTCAACTGATTCATGGTTATCATACGTAATTGTATATAAATCCAGTAAAAACCTAGTATCCTTTTTGTAATGTCTTTGTTCTGTGTTAACAAAATACGGCATTGACGCCATCACTTAAATATATGAATATTTATAAAAACAAAACAAACTTAATACAGTCCAAGCAACACCCGCACACTTTGCGGAATGAGTCAGTATTTAGCAAGAGACTGGCTGGCAGCCTACTACGCCGCCAAATCACCTTAGAAAGCTGGACGTACTACCTATTGATAATTAACTGTTACACATGGCTGCGGCAGCAGACGTGGATCAAACGCGAATTTGCGAATGTGCGGTTACCGTTACCTTAACAGCGCGAAATTCGAATTATTATTTGTGAGATATATGTATTACATGCGTTTTTATGTTTTTCTTGTATATATAGAGATTGGTACAACACGGTGTTTGTGCCCGCTTACTGCTTCACAAGCAATGTCAATACAGTAACTTACCCTTCTTTCAGCTTCTTTAGCTGCTCTTAAATGATTTTCAATAGCATCCAAATCTAGCTTGGGTAACGCTGTTTCTATGTTGTAAACGTCAAAACTTCCTGTAATGTGAACAAAATAGTTTCTTTAATTTGAAACTTAATTTAGGTAAGTCCCATCTTTTGCTTAGCCATTAAAAGCTTTGTCGTATTATTTATAGCAAGCGGACTAAAAAACTTAGACATTTTGGACCAACCAGCCTAAGCCTGATGAAAATACAAGTAGGTACATACTACGATGAAACGTTTGGATAGTATGGAATGTAGTTATTACGTGCATACCTAATTAAACACTGAGTCTTGACTAATAAAGTAAGTAATTATCCAGGAGGAATAATTAGGTATGTCGACATTAGCTTCAGGTTATAGAATAACATTAATCACATTAAGGTGGTCGGTATGAGGATTCCAGTGCCTATTAAGGTAATTTTTTGACCACATTTTGAGATCATAAAAAATCTAACTAACATTTTGTCTGGGTACTTTGAGGTAGGTAGTGCGATAGTGCGGACTTAAATATTAATCCAAATGTGGCTCTATCTTTTAGCTAAGCTATACAATGTGTTTTTAATGGAAAACAGGAACAAGCAGAAAAAACGATGAATACAACTTACCCAAATCTAAATCTTTCGCGTTATCATTTTTACGGACGGATGTTTTATTTTGAGCGGTGCGGTAAGAGTTTTTACTTGATGTTAGTTCTTTTTGTTTGTCTCTGGCCGCTTTGGGTTCACTGAAGTATGAATACATTTCACAAATTAATATTGCAATAGATCACAACATAAGGCAAATTGACGTACACGTATTTGTATATGTTCATGAATTCCACTATTCCACTAGTTGATTGCGATCAAACTAAATTAAAATCAAAATTGACACGAGTTGTCTCAGAGTACAAAGCGTAACTTCCCTCCTCAATTTATCTGAGTTATACGGACGGCTGCGTCAAATCTATTTTAAACGTTATTACCTACACGCATGAGGATACGAATTTGCATTTGTAGGTTTGCAGTGTTTATCAACCATCAATATCTTGCTATCCTAGTTTCACACTATCAACACTTAGAGGAAGCAAAATAATGTCCTTAGATCTACTTATCTCAATAATTGCAGTATGAGAAAGTAATCGAATTTAACTAGAAAGTTGAATTGGTTATCATGATTAAGATAATCGGAAAATTTTACATACCTCTTCAAGTGTAAAGAATTTTTTCTAACACTAACATGATTATCATTTTGTCTAATAGGTTTACTAACACCAGGCGTTTCTGGCGAATGTACACTTTTCGTTAAGCAGTTACTTTTAGAACTATTTGCTATTTCATTAGAATTTCCATCCATAATGACTGTTTCTTTTTTACTTTCCGCCCATATCCTATCGCGTTCTCGCATTTCATCTAATTTTGGAATTATTTTTCGAAGTTCAGTGCTCAGTTGTTTAATAGTATTCTCGACATTAAGGCTCAATTTCTCGGTGTCATAATCATTAATGTTTATTTCGTCCTTTCCGTCTGAGAGGAAGGCGTCCGTTATCTTGCCACTTGTATTATTTTCTATTAGTAAAAACGTAGGCCTGCTTAGACTCATTTCTGTACGAGTGTTTTTCTCATTTTCTTTATTTATTTTACATATTTCTTGGTCAATCTTCTGTTGCTGATTTAAATTTTCTTTCACTTCATCCTCATTTTCGTCACTTACTTCGGTTTGTGTTTCCACTAATTTCTTTATGACATGATTAACGACATCACTTATGTTATTAATTGTATTCTCAATAGGTTTCGCAAAAGTGTCCTTTATGTCTTTGCGTAATTCTTCTAAGTCATCTTGGATGTTGATATTATAATTGAGTAACTGTTTGATTTCATCTTCAATTTCCTTATTAAAATCACCAATAATATCCTTGGCGTTAAAGTTATTCTCTATATCAGCATCTGAGCAGTTCAACTCATAACTAAATATTTCTTCATTATTGTTATTGTTTTTAGATACAGTTTTCAATAAATCTGGTATTTCATTTTGTATTTGACTATCTACAAGGTTTTTCTGTGAATATGTTTTGTTTTGTGGCGACAAAATAGTTGTTTTTATTAAGTCATTTTTGATAGTATTGTTGTTATTTACGTTTTTATACTCCGTCCCATTTTGATTCGGTTCAGGTTCGTAAGCGAGATCAGTTATTTCAATATCCACATCGTCATCCGTCATTTCATTTTCTGAATGATAGAAGTTTTCAATATTTGAAGAATAGTCCTAAAGAAAATAAAAGACATTTTTAATTTCAACATCCTTAACAAGAAAAAGTTTATTTACGGACTGGAAAGGAAAATACTCCAGTAAAACGTACACAGATATAAATAAGCACGTAGGGTTCCCGACCGAGTTGTATTCCGTAACAACTGGGGCTTCTTTTGTGTCGCTGTAACGAGCAAAGTTTAAACACTTCCAAGGTTTCTTTTCGTAAGTGAAACTTTACCTGTAATGTGTGCGCTAAGTGTTGGAAGCCAGGATAATTTGGATTCACGATTCCCCTCGGTACAGGATGGATGCCGTTCTCAGACATCTCATCTGTGTCAGAATGCTCGAATGCTCTCTCTTCGTCAATTGGCGTTGTGTCCGCATATGCATTAGTATTAGCTGAAATTTGAAAATGAATAATGAACATATCAGGAAAGTTGCTAACATACAATAGCATGCAGAGGAAGGCATAAAACGGAAAATACGTACATATAAAACGTTCACAAGGAGCGCGGATAGTTTCTGTGGTTGCCTCCAGATTGTCTGTCTCGTTGCTATTACGTGACTCCGAGCTATTCACGTTCCTGCTGTTGATCCGATATTGTCTGTTGCATACCAGTTCCGCGCTCAGGGCCGAGGCATCGCTGTCTGCGCCGATTTCTGTACTCGTATTTTCAATTGTCCCTGAATTCTTTCTAGAGTTATATATTGTATTACTATTAAATACTTGTGAGTAGTCTCTTGAATTCTCACGTAGACTTTGCTCTGTGTTATTTGCAGTTAACCAACTTCTATTATCTGGATTCCTGTGAGACAATACTTCTTGCCTGTTGTAAACGGCGATGTTACCATTGTCCAATGATTTGATCCTCATGGTTATCTGCAAAGAAACATTATTTATGAAGTCCTCGTGTATATAAACACTACTGCCTTATCAAAGAATTAACGAGACCTCTCTTAAAGGTAACCCAGATAAATTAAGATTACATCGCCAAAGTTACTTTTTATATTACATTCATTTAATAAAGGGCAACTGCCTAAAATGTAAGCCCCAAATCATTGGTTACAGGCATGACATTTCAAAAGGGTAGACGCAAAAATAGAATCCTGAAAATGTCCTTTGAATTTGATTAAAATCCCTTGATTATACAAATCTACGTATATGTACAGGTGCTACATTTATACTTTTTATAACGAGTCTGAAGAATATTAATTACAAAATTGTGATACAGTTGTGAAAAATCTAACTGGCTTTATTTTTTTATCAAAACTTATTAAAAGCTATTTCATTTTACTGTACCTACAACATCTACACAAAGACAGCGAGGGTATAACATCATCTTTATATTGCTTTTACATGAAACACCTGAGAAAAACCTCTATTTGTGGCAGGTAAAAATGGGGAATAATGGGTACTACAGACTTATTAGAAAAAACGATCACAGAGCGTTACGTCTGGATAACATACATTTTTGTATTATAGACATTGAATTTTATATCCTATACGTTATGTAGCTATACGGTAATATTGCGGATCAGAGGCGGATATTGTGAGCGGGCCTTTTCTCCTCATTCAGCACGCATTGGGAAACTTTGGAGAACACGAAAACGTGGTCATTAATCTATATTACGTCGATATAATGCTGATAAACCGCTTTTATGTCTGAAAACATACTTACTTATCTAAGGGATCTAATAGAAATTCTTAGAGAGTCGCTTAAAAGCAAGTAGAATAAACTTTGGCTCGTATTCAATCAGATTTAATTTAAGAGCATATCAAAAAGACAGTTAAGTAATCAGGGGGAATTTTTAATGATAAATAAGACTACTGTGGGAATAGTAGTTACTAGAAAGAGGGATTATTAAAAGTAGATAGTAAAGCCAAAAAGTGAATGGAGACACGAGCATTCATTTTGAACGAGGATTTTAATATTACTCCACAGTGCGGCAGCAGTGCTACGCGACTTGGGCGGGCGTCCGGGCGCTCGGGCGGGGGAACAACACGGCCCGTGTCTCGGAATCCGACCCCAACCCCGCACGCACCCACTTAATAAAACGACCGACCTCACCCATATTTACTAAAGATAACATTACTAAAAAAAACATAGACTACTACAGTACCGAATATTCTCGCATTTCCCACGATTTTTTAAAATAATAAGAGAGGAAATGTCGAATCCTTTCTCTCGACCCGCAATGGAAAACTACATAATATACACTCATGAATATGCTAATATTGACATTAAAGTAAAAGATATCGAATAAGTATGGGATTCCCAGAACTGTGGTATACGTGTGCATCTTGAATTTACATATAGAAGTAGGTAGAAGGAAGGCATTACCATGTTATACCCCGTGGACAGTATTTACGGACGAACGTCGGCAGTGACTGCATACTAATTGCATGGCAATTTATAAACTGTCAAACTGTATGTGGTTAAAGTCAATATAAAATGTTATTCATTATGTTTTTTTGTGTCCCTAAACGATTTATTTAGATAGTTCTCCACTTAAGATATTTTTCAATTCCTTAATTAAAATAACAGTATTAAAATTATATACTTTGTCACAGTCAGAACAAAAGTAAATTAGTACAATTAAGTAATAAAAATAATTGCGTTAAAGTTGTTAAAAAATGTACATGTTTTTAATACCACGCTGGCCATATTTACGGATAAAATCCGCTGGCAAATCTAGCTAATTAGGGAGTCGGGTCAGGTCGCTACCAAATATCTTTTTCACGAGTCCAACTTGACCCTACACTTTGGCCTCTGTTTATAGGCATAACGACTAGTGTGTACGATAGTAGAGGAAAGTCAACAGTGTGGCCTGCGGATCCTCTACTTGTAAAATGTAAAGTTTAAATTCTGCTCCAGCTTCTTTTATTACCCATCCAACAAAGTGAAAGCCAAAGTTTAAAGACACCGATAAAATGAAATTGATGGTATTGAACTACCCCACTAAGTTTCAATAGATTTGTTCATCTGTTAAATAGAAAAGTTTAATTGTACTTATTCCCCGGAGAACGAACACTTTAGATAAATAAGAGATTTAATTAAATTTAACTCAGCCACCAAGCCACGGTATCTAATGGCACTTACAAATTTCACAGTGAAGTATAAACACAACGTTATTTTTCCTCATCTTGGCTTTTTATTTTATGTCACCTAATACAATGAAATGAGAGTTTTATTAGACCTATATTATTATGTAGATGTGATGATGTGTAATTGTTGCATTATTTTATTTTTATTTCGTGTCTTATAATGAACTCAAATACAACTTTGCGAAACTGTATCAAAATTTTATTACGTAGTTCTTGTGTTACGCTGACGACGATCTTAAGAGTTAATTCTTTAGTTAAGCTCTCTCGATAGTATTAGATACAGGCTACAAAGCCAACTGCCAATATCAGGGCTTAGATAGGGTGTTATAGAATACTTAGGTGAGGAGCTCGCTCGCTCACTCGCTCAGCCTGTGAGCGCATGGCTGGATGCCAGCAAATTGATTTCCTGCTTACAACCGGAAACTAATCTCATTACCGAGAAAACTTCGGGACCCTTCAAACTAATTGTTTACACTTCAAATTACGAAGAGAAAAGACGAAATGAAGCGCATTTTTGTCGCTCGAATGGAGCTGGGGCATAATGCCTTTTGTTCCCTAACAATCTCGTTAAGACGCCTAAATAAAGCAATTCAGCTTTATAATTGTCAATTCCAAAGCAGTAACGATCTTTGTTTAGGATAATTCAGGTCTCTGTGCCGCTCGAGCCACAACCCGACTACAATGAGCATTTACAATTAAGCAAGTAAGAAGTACATCCAAAAACATTTTACGTTGTGTCTCATGTTTTATGCTAAACAACATTTTCGGGTCTTCGTTCCTCCTCGAATCTTGTATCTAAAAAACTTACTGTAGCTAATGTTTTTTGTTACACACCAAATAAATGTCTAGGCTTGTTAAATACACTTAATTGAATATTTTAAAAATATGTAATAAACACTTATGTATGTTTTTTACCTTATTATATCATTAAATTTGATTTAATGAGAACCACTGCCGGTTTAGACCGGTCAAGGCTATATTTATGCACAAGGTTGAACGTTGTATAGTTATATGACCCTGCAACTTAAGTGCTCATATACTTACTCAAAGTACAATAGTACTTTTACTAATATTTATTTATTAATGAAACATTTCTTTCTTTTTGTAATGAAGGAAGTAGGTAGGTACTTCTCCTGCCCACCTGACTGCGCATAACTCAGAGTGAAAGGCATAGCTTACACTTCCTTAACAGAATTATGTCTTTATCAAAATTATGAGGCTGGAAACTGTTTAATCAACTCCCTGTAATACCAGTTAGTTTGTTTCTATAGTACTTTGACCTATTTCTATAGAAATTCAGCCGATAGGTACTCGTCTCGTTAAAACTTTTGTCCCTATCTGTTGAGAGCCTGACCTAGTTGAAAATAGGATGCGGAAAGTGGCTTCTGGCCAGGTACGTAAAATTGATGATTTTTTTTATCAAAGCCATTTTTTCGACCTGTAACTACTTATCTTCTAATATATAAAATTCCCGTGTCACGATGTTAGTTACCGTAATCCTCCGAAACGGCTTAACAGATTTTTACCAAATTTTATATGCGTATTCAGTATGTCTGAGAATCGACTAACATCTATTTTTCATACCCCTAAGTGTTAAGGGTTGCTAAAATATATTTTATTTTTAGGACGAAATTTTTTGTTTCCATTTTTAAATAATGTGGCATTAAAAAATACATACAACTAGAAATAATTTATTAGGAAAAACAACGATTGCTGGGCCAACTATCAGTATGTAAAATAAGGTGAAAAGATTGAATATCTCTCTTCAATGCCAAAAACTCATACAAGAAGGGGGCAGAGGCTTTACCGACTCTACCGTTACGATAACATTGAAAAGCAGGAAACTTCGTGAACATCATTTACATTTCTATGCCTACGAAGGTTGTGCGTCAGCTACCTAAAATGCCTAAGGTTTGTGACTTCTCGTCCCAAGTTTGTTTGGAATAAATGACAGGCGCCTGAATCGAACTAGAAGCAAATGACAAGGCTGACGCTATTAGTGTATCGGGTCGAATCGCTTGATATCTACGACAGTTAATCTATTATTCAAACGACCTTTCCCACAAGCCTTCTTCATACTGGACTTAATTGATTTTCCTAATCTGCGAGGGTATTAAGCATGAACCGCTTACTCATTATGTGATTGAATTGGGACCTATATCAATATTTAGTTAGGGACATGATACAGGTTTAAAAAATATGTTAAAGTTATTTCAACATCGTTTATGAGTAAACAAAATTTGTCTTTGCTGTAAAACGTGCTGTTATACTTAAATTATTCAAAGTATTTCAATAAATAAATATAAGCGTTCTTCTGACCTAGACATAGCTCATAACGATTTATTTTTATTAAGGCTTAATGACCCATTCTTTTCCTTTCACTGCGACCTACTGCAAACGGCGTCCAGTTAATAACAGTTTTATTGATCAAACAGCTAACAATCCTTTGCGAAGCCTCTTTAATACTGAAATACCTTACGATTTTGTATGGAGCTCCAAGTGGAACGAAGGTATTTCATTTTGTTTATTATTGACGCGTAAACTGTGCGTTCGGACCCTAATATACTCTTGGGGGTGTGAATACCTCAGAGCGCGAACATTATTTCGTGTTATTAGAATATATGGGACAAGATAGTGACACATACGTGTTGTGGACTATCGATTCTCACGGTTCCGGCTCGCACTGGCGTGAGGAGCCGCCGCATCTAATATTTATAGCGAGGCGTTACAACGTGCGAGCGGTCGCAGCCCGCCGCCTCACCCGACCGTCATCAATTGCTACCAACATCAAGGACCAAAATAAATAAAATTACTTAGCGATATTTTTGACCCCGGACCTCATATGTTACCCCGAACGTAAACTAGTAGAGTTCATTACCGAAAGTCGACAAATTCTAAATTTAGGAACATTTTAAAATGGAAAATGTTACGCTGCTCATTGGGACCATTCATGGCGTTAAACTTAAGCTTCGAACGATCCTTGAGCCGATTTGGGAGAAAGACAATTGTCGCCAGAACCATTCCCTTGAGATCGGGAGCTAATATTATCTTCTCCTTAATTGGCCATTTAAATATAATATAGCGAGCGCAAAAATAAATCGGTAATTAAAATCCAAGTGATCTGGGAAAACTCGGCTCCGGAGCGTTCCATCAGTCGCATGTCTCTACTGAGAAAGTAAATTATACATGATAAGTGAAAGTCATATCATTATTATATTATGATTTTTTTTTTGCTTTGCTATTGCGACGAATAATAACTGGGTTTGGTAATTATTGACTATATATTTATATTTAATTACTTATATCTAACATCGTATTAGTCTTTTGGAAGTACAAATTAAATGTGTAATTAATCTTATATCAAAAGTAAATTTGACCAAAAAATACTATAAACAAATTTAGGTGAGTGTTTTCACTGTATCAATTTCCTCTAACAAATCAGTTTTGTTTTGTTCAAATAGGGCCATTAAACCATTTTACGAGAATCTACAAATCCCATTTCCCTTAAGTTAGATGACTTGCGTACAACTGGCACGCGAGGACAAGCCCTATTACCTACCCTTTATCAGAGGATGTATTGGAATAGCTTCACTATTAATAATAATAGCGGAACGAACTGCGTGCCTTAATGCCCTAGAGGCTCCCTTGAGGGCTTGTTTCTACCACGGGTCAATGAAAAAAAAGGATTTTGACAATTTCTTGTCTTTACCCGTACTCCGCAGAGCGAGAAGCGTAGAGGTCAAAGTACTGTGTTAACTGAAATTAATGCGTGCAATATGCAAAGTACGCACTTGTTTTATTAGATTATAGGAACCAAAAACGTTGCCTCCAACACTAAGGTAGTGCGTAGTACTTACGATATACACTCGTTTTAAAGTAAAATTAAAGGGCAGGTCTTAGTAACAGGCTGAACATGTAGTATAAAAAAAATCATATTCTAAGAAGCTTACGGCCTAGCTTATGCTTTTACACAAAATATGTATTTTCCTTTTTCAGTTGACTCGGTTGGGTTGGCGTGACTCGGCGCGCCCTCAGCCTTCGCCCTACGCGTTAATGGGCTACAAAATGATGGATAGCATAAGTACTGCACGACACAATCGCTGCCCGACACCCATAGGACCTTATTTATGAAATACTCAACTAAATAAATATTAATTATACTTTAAATTGGACTCCACTGCGAGTCAAGCTAGGGTTATTTGTATTTATTACACTTGAGAACTTTTAAACTTAGAATGCTTGATAAATGAGCTGGTTTTGGTAGCATTGTGTTCTAAATTCGTTTTTTATCGTATTGTGTTCAAAATTCTAAGCAGACAGTTCTATTATTCGTAAATCGTGATCATTAAAACCTCATTATCAAACTAAAGCAACTTTTTCATTAGGTATATCCATATATTAACATTAACCTACATATTCAGCAATCAAGTGAATTTAACGAAGAATGAAATTCTCATTTGTGTATCAGTTAGCAGGTTCAAAATCTAATGGAGTGAACACAAATTGTTACGGTTCAGTGCGGTCTGGCACGATCTATCTATTAGGCATGTAAGTGTTACAATAATAGGTACTAATCGCGAACACGATGCCGATAATAATAGTAAACAATACCATAATATGATGTTTGTAAAGGGTTCCGCAAACGTGGTATACGTGTAGGTCTCAATACATTGGTGTCAATTGTTATGCTTATGAACAAGGTTCATAAGTTAAGCAGACAAACTTTGCTTTTGTTTTAACACAAGGAAATGTGTTATTTCATGTTCCGGATTTGATTTATAGTTAAGCCGCAGAAAATTAACTGAGACACCATGTGACCTACACAGCCTAAGATTGATTTGGATTTATTGTGCCAAAGGACTTTGCATATTATCCTCTAATCTGAATATTCACTTAAACATTAAGAAGGTTTCTTGTAATAGTCATAATTATGAAGAACTAGCTGTTGCCCGCGACTTCGTCCCCGAGGGTAGAAGATATAAGTTATGATTTAGGTATACCTGCCCGGTTTTTTTCACATTTTCCATTGTATCTTAGCTCCTGTTAGTCGCAGCGTGATGGTTTATAGCCTAAAGCCTTCCTCGATGAATGGTTTATACAACACAAAAAGAATTTTTCAATTTAGACCAGTACTTCCTGAGATTAGCGCGTTCAAACAAACTCTTCAGCTTTATATATTAGTATAGAAGTATAGCATGAAGAACACAATATTTATTTACTCGGAAGAAGTGTTACTATAAGTTGTCATTTTAACTTCAAGACTTGGTTTCGTGTTGCGTCCTCCATAGAAATAAACCGAAACGGATCCTAAAGGTGCCATACATTTTAATAATCTGACACAGACCCTCTAGATGTCGTTTCATACTTGCATTGAAAGCATTGACAAGTATCAGAGCTCAGAAAACCCATTAACTGGTGTTAATGAGAGTAATCCCATCGGGAGCGGTCAACTCAAATCGATATGCAGGCGGTTCATTGGACTTTTATGCATTATTCTGATTTATAATAATGTAGGAACTCCTTTGTTTCTTTAATTAGGTTTTTGTAAGACGACCTTTTTTTTCTAGTTAATATCGATAGTGTTGCGGTTGAGGGAGTCGCGGCGCGTAATCTGTTTTTATTCTGAAAGCTTAGCATGTTGGTGTAGTGGTTATTGGTGCTGACTGCTATACCTGAGGTCTTGCGTTTGTTTACCACCCAGGACAAATATTTTTGTGGTGAGTAAGATATTTTTTTCGGTGTCTGGTTGCAATTTATCTATGGCATTTATGTATTTAGAAACACATAAGTATATTTATTAGTTGTCTAGTATTCATGACATAAGCATTGCTTAATTCGAGGCTAGATGAAATTTTGTGAAAGTTCTCGTTTTTTTTTAAATAATGCCTAAATAATGCTTTATATTAGACGGAGCAGCAGTTCTTTGTTAGGCCTAAAAAAGATACTTAAGAAACACACTTGCAAAATATAATTCGTATGAGAAAGCACCACCAAGACACTTAAAAGTTTCATTTAATACAAGATCCAATTAGAGCAGCAATTAAAAAGGAACATGAGCATTTGACGTCATTAGTTAAGACTTTATATGTGCGTATATAAGTGTGAGTATTAAGTGCGTGACGAGGAAACATTTCCTTTTCTTTTCTAACTTATGACGAAAGTTACTGACTGGGAATTATATATAAAGTATGTAGGTTATGCTGGCTGCTTAGTAACACAGTAGAGTAATATAATTAAAAAATCGTAAGAATAAACGGTTGGCGTGCAATTGGGGAGACCTTTGTCCAGCAGTGGACGAATATGGGCTCATGATGATGTTGAAGAATAAACTGAAACTTGGGATAGAATATCTATTGAATTTTCACGCGGTTGTAGCAAAACAGTAGTTGTGTCGAAGTCCAATGAGACGGCAATCTGACACGACCGGAAAGATACAGGAAACTATTCTCTAAGTGCTCTACAAAAAACGTGCTTAAAAGACTATCAAAACACTAAACTTCTGAGATTTTTCATCTTGGAGATACCTATAGTTTGTTTATATTATAGGGTAGAGTATTTAAAGAGTAAAAACAAGACCACAATTACTAAACAAGACCACAATTACTAAAGGTAGGTGATCCGTAATACCTGAGTTGAGTTTTTATAACAAACAAACAAGAAGCTAAACAATTTGTGGATCATTAATTTGATCGCTGACAAATGTTTATTATATGGCTAACATTAATGATCGATTTCCGAGCATTGAAATCATGATAAATACAATAAAATAAACTTTGAAATGCGGAAAAACAATAATATACATTAACTGAATAGCGTTTATCATTAGCTGTGACATGTTGATCCTTGGGGGAGGTTCAGAGGACTTCTTTCAGTTGCCATCAGTCAGTAAGAAATGCAACCGTCAGCGCATTGCGCCAGAAGCTTATTTAAAATAAGAAAAAGAAAATTAAAAGAAAATAAACTCAACTGAATACAAAAAAAAATACACTTTTTTAATCGGGCCGGATCCCAATACCCGCGAGTAGCCGCGCCGCTCTACCATTTATTATTTATATCCAAATCGGTACGTACTGCTTTTTAATATTGCAACCTGCTACTGATATTTATTAATGGAACACCAGTTGCTTCTCTTACATTCATTCAGTCCAAATGTGATTAAATTATATAGGATTGCTATTTGGGTGTTTATTTTTATCTGACTTCCAAATACGAGAACATTATTTAAATGTACGTATCTAAATCAGGCCACTTTCTACGTACGGCGATTTTTAACATAAAAAATCAGATCATTCTACTTCCAGAGCAACGTAAAAGCTCATACCAGGAAATCATTAATAAAGTATTTTCTCTACTTTCTTGAAGATATAGGCAACAAACATATCCACGAAATCTATGGACATGGTAAAACCTTCTTAGCTGTGCCCGCTTCAATTTATTGGAACATAACTCACCTAAACACACTGTCACTCGCATCTCATCCGATAATCTTGCACGGAGCTGAGAGCATCACTAATCTCGTCGCGATAAAGGTCAGAACAGATTGGTTCACGATCACGTATAATAGAACACTCATCCTACATGTCGTGATGTTTTCTTACGCTCCAATTATTATTCTATGACCTGTTAACAAGTTTGCTCGAGCAAATTATTCCCCGCCGTGGGTAAATACCACAATTTGATAACATACAGGCGAAAATGTTGCTTGTTTAAGTTTATAACTTCAGTTTACAGTTGCGGCCTTTTGTGGTACTGCTTTATTATTTAGCTAGTTTACAATCGTCTGAGAAGAGTGGAACTATTTTGGTTTCATAAATATGGTAGACGGTTTAGCTCGTGTAAAGTGATAGCTATCTTCAAACGTTCATTGGGAATGATGTTGATCTAATGAGTGATTTATTCTTCGTAAATATTCAGGAAGTAAAGATTTGAGACAACTCGATTACGTTTCTAAAATCATTTGTCTTGCTTTGATATAACGAAAAAAACATAGCTTCATGTGAATTACATTATTTATTTTCATATTTAAAGACGATTGCTTTATGGCGTTTTTCACGGAGATGTTACCAAAAATATACAATAAAGCCTATTGTGAGAATACCGCATCGAGCCTTTCACAATCTGTCATTTCAAGGCTCCATTTACAGAATTTGTCAATACGGAGCTCTTGGAAAAATAAACAAAAATGTATCTGAAAATGAGCTTCAACGAGAAGAAAACATTTCATATTTGTATGATATCTACCGAAAGCTTAGTACAATGAACTGATTCTTTAAATTGGTATTACTGATATGACCTATTGTTGAAAAATATTAGGACAATTATTAGTTACTTAGTTAATCATATATTATGTAGTGGCTTATGTAAATATAAAGTGTAACCGTAATTGGTTCCGCGGGGCGGGTTCATAATTTTTCATGACTATTAGCTTACTACTACCTAAGACATTACCGTAAGACACTATTTACTTACCCTAACGTGTACACTTTATATTGACTCTTACAATAAATTAGACTCGTTTATTTTAAATATGCTCCGAAAAAAATTACACGTGTCGCAGTGGGCAGCACTTATAAATATTGATATTAAACAAAAGCCACAAAAGGTCGCACGGTGGCACGTGCCACACAATACAACTAGCTTTGCACAGACAGTTAATAAATAAACCCGATTGCATGTATATAATTGTGTCCTGAGCCAAAATATTCCCAGTCTTTTGTTGGAGTTCCCTCAAATTGGATTGGGTCCACTCAATAAACCCAATATAAAGCCTTAATTCGCCAGAAACCCATATGAGAAATTCCATTCGAAGCAAGAATCTCTTGGATTCTTAAGAAAAAAAACTCTCTAAATAGGGCTGTAATAATGATTTTTGTGGATTTAATCAAGTCAAGTAAATACGTATCAAAATATCAAGAAAGAAAATAAATCAAAGCATGAAAGTTAAGAGCAGCCCTAGGTAATTATTTAGGCCGAAACTTTAGTACACCTAAGCAAAAAAGGTTGTAACATAACTCCTGACGGATATGCTCGATTAAGTTTACAGGCGATATTAAATTAGAATATAAGATTTGCAATGTGAAAGACTCCGTTAATAAAAACCTCAAGGTCGACGCCTGTGCGCGAGGTTTTCACATTTTGCGTGTTATTTTATGAAAGACGACGCGCAGAAAATAACATTAAAATACCCAAGCTTGGAATATTGCAGATCATGCCAAAAAAACGGAATTGTATTATGTAAGGGAAAGAAAATATGCCTACATGTGCAAACAGCTTTATAATCGATGCATTTTATTCGAAACAAAGTTCATAGACTTTGACTTTGTCCTTCTACTCATTGCTTATTGAAACAGTTCAGAACTTTCTAGACTGATCAATTCTCCTTGATAAATGCTAAACATTGCGTTCGCCTGATTTTGTCCTGTCGAGTCTTCGACGTCGCGACGTCTGGCCTCAGACACCGCCAGGGCCCGCCTGCCAGACGCCACGCGCAGTTTAGTCTCGACACACACTTTATATCTATTATTATTTAAGTGATAAATGCACGAGATAAGGCCTCATAAGGCTAAGACGAACAAAAGAACTCGTATTTCGCTAGTCTGCCTAACCTTTGTGTATCAAAGCTGTATTAAGGTTCGAAAGCTCGAATACAATGAGGGTATAATCGAAAAATACTTTACACAAATTGTTGGTGTTAGCTAGAACCTATTCTAGATATTGGAACGAAATCTATTTTTGAATTGATTATGATTGTTTTATAATCAGGGTTGTTATACTTTGTCGACCAGTATTGATTCTCTTGAAAAGGTTTGTGTGATTTGAGTTTCAAGTACGCTTATTGCTACGTAAAATCAATACACTATTAAATTATGGTATCGGAGTGCTATCACGGCGATATACGCTCCTGTGGAGTGGTTTACCAATACGAAGAAATCACAATTGAATTAGGAAACGCTTATTTGGCTAAGTGATTCGATTTTATGATAGTCTGAATCGCAGAATCCTTTTCACCATTAGCTGTATTTTAAGGAATTTTAAAGCTGCTGTTTTGGTTACATTTTGGTGATAAATATCTGTAGTCCACACAAGAAGATACATGTATGTGTTCCTATCAGGGACTCAACAATTTATTTATCCTGAGGGCACGGGCCCACGACCGCACATGAACGTCTTTTGCGACCACAACACCAGCTAAGGTTAATCATTAAATAACTGTTGTAACCCCATGACCTTCATGTAAACTTAGTCGATAAAAGTTACATTACTTTTTTCTTTGAATTATCAGTAAACACGTCATTTGCACAGTAAGGGCTCAGTCACGTACTGAAACAGTTTCAGCATTTCACCATAATTTTTCTTCAATTTCTTGTTGATGTTACCTGGAAAATTTTCGCCTTAAAAGTACCCGTCCTCTAAAGAGTCATCGTTTAAGGATGCACCGTCGCATTTCCTTTGCAGTGAGCAAGGCAAGCCCACCCTGACATCTACTACAAGCTTCCACCCGTTTATTAAAATGAAAACTGTCTCTAGGTGTTTGCAAAATGAGTTTGTATTTAAAATTCCATTTTCAAAAGCAAAGAGACGTGTCAGTTTTGAGCAAAGTTTTGAGAGTGTGTGGATTCAATTAAAAAGGTTTTACGCTTAGTAATATTTGCTTTTTTGCAGTAGGTAATATATGAAAATGTGTATGTCAGCTAACTGCTACAGTTTTACTTAGAAGAGTCGGATAGTGTCCATTTAACTTAAATACTGATAACTAACGATATACGTACATATGTTTATTTCCCAAAACATTACGAGCAGTGAATATATGTATACACATGCCGTGAAAAAAGGACAGCAAAAAACCAAGCAAAGAACGCACTTAAAAAGAATTTTCAAGTAGCCAAGTTTATTTGAAAAACCGCAAAAGGAAATTTGAAACTTGGCAGCATTGGATTGGCCATTACTTTCCAACCCAAAATACTTGTATTGCAATGTTCACTGCTGCAGTTTCTGAATTATTAAAGTTTAAACCGAAAAGCACTAAGTTGTCGCTCTATTAAACTGAGTCTTACAACTTTTTGACTGCGGCCAAACAAGGAGTTTTTATATTTTACAAACTTCTTGTTAAACACACGGTTCAAAGATTCGTTGTGATAACATCAACCCAAAAATATCAAAATCGAAAGCAGTTAAGATGATAACGGCACCGTTATTACACCACCAAATTGACAGTCGACATTTACCCATAATAAGGTCGTAAGGAACAAATAAATTACCCGCGATATAATTTCATTGGTGTCATCAACATCAGGCATGAGGCATATTATTATCACCATATTGCTACTTGGAGGGATTTCATAGAGGGTAGCCCACCATCACAAAACCTTCTAGAATTGGTTCTACGAGACATGGCTTACTTATACCAGTGCAAGCAAAAATGGTTGGGAAGGACAAGACTATTACTAAGAAGACACTGCCGTTAACTTTTTGGCCAGTGAGACAAGCCAGTGAGACAATCCATTAAACAAAGGAGTCGATAGTACTAAAATTAGTTTAGTACTAAAGTATTTTTTAGTGCAGCTCAACCAACTTTTCTTTCTGCAACTTTACTCTTAGATATCTAATACCCTTCTAAAATTTACTTTATATACAAACAAAAGTAAAAGTAAAAATGTTGTGGGGTTCTCCAAAAAGAGGTCGAAACCAACTTACTCCCCAAGTTGGTTTCGACCTCTTATTTTCAGGGTTTTCAGGTAGGAAATGAAGACTTCAGCGAACCCGACATGCAGAAGTATTGATAATTTCCACTCACAGAATTAATGTATTCATTTTATTTAGCCAGAACAAGAGAAAAAGCTAATGTAGAAAATATTCTCCTGCACCGAAATATTTGCCGCATAGGTGAAAAATCATGGAGTCGTATCACCGCAAGAGTTTTCATTTATTATCTTGACAGGAACATTAATATGATCCTCATTTCGAATTCAATTGAATACATTCGTTATGAGCCAAGTTTATAAAGTATCTTACGAGGATGGACAAAATTTGTATTACTGTAACAAAATAAAATGAAGACATACAGAAAATGAGAATCAATGCTTTTCCCAAGTCTTGTGAAATTTCATGAAACACTTAAGTAAGAAGACATTTACTAAGTGTTGTTATTTATTTATGACAATCTTGTCATTTCATCTCCCAGGTAAAAGTTTATGTCTCTATCACGAATATCTCAGAACTACGAGACGCTCTCGTCATATTGTAGAGGAATAACTTTTGTTGATGTCTGTCTATAATATATAACAAATGACAATCTGGGATGACTTTATAAAAACTTAGAACATATCGTCTCATTTGATATACCCATCGATAATAATGAACTTGAATTTAAAAAGAAAATTATGCTGAAAACCAAATGACTATTGTTTATGAGTAAACGATTGACTATCGGAGGTATGTGTTCTGAGTCATTGTTTTAAAAAACAAAACACTACCACCGCGCTTCGCGTTTTCCAAGTTCTATAAAATAAAGTATAGAAACATTGTACTACAAAAAAACAGTTGTATTCCCTTGGTACGCATAGCCAAACACTAGTAGCCCGATAGAACAGACTAACAAATTAACCGTACAACCGATAGTATGTAGTCCAATGGAAACAAAACGAGTGTTTGCGAGCTTCGAATTACTATTGATTTTCCGACATAAGCCGACGCTGCAACTACATGCCTCTGTACAGTGTGACATTGTTAGGCATTTACTACTTCGCGACCTCAAATTGCTTGCTTTTATACAAAGTTCAACAGACACAGCTTACACGCTACTCCGAATCGTTTTGTTCGCATAAAAGATTTACAAGAATCTTCGTTCAGGCTGTTTCGCAGTTATCTACTGGTGCTATTGGATTTTATCAGTTCGTACTTGACAGAAATGAGTCCCGATCAAATAGGTTTTTTTTTTAAATAAATGAGTTGCACTGATTTTACTCGGTGTTTTTTTTCTATAAGTAGTTGGAATGTAGCAAATCGTATCGTAACTAACATTTTAGAGAAATTTTCTTTTTTTATTAGGAGTCATTAAGCGAATTTCAATTATTCCCGTAGGTACATTTTCAACCAAGTATAGTATATAGACGTTATTTTGAAATAAATTAACTTACATTTAGTCTTTACAAAACCTTATACTTCTTTTTGTCATAGAAAAGCGAAACGAAAGTAAACAACGTTTAATTACGCTTACGCTTACATTAATTAAAAGAACAGCACAGCTTTAGCTATAATACCCATCTTAACAATCTCGTAAGACGTAACCCAACCCTAGGAAACCTTATCGCTAGACTGCGCTGCTTCTAAGAAGGTTTTATTTTTATAAGTGCTACTTACTTACACTGCAAGTATATTGTTGTTCCAACATAAATACCTAGGTTCGTAGAATTACGGCCATAAAATATTTTAATGTGACGTCAATGGGTTATGTAATCACGCACCTAATACCGTACGATGTATGTTAAATTCTAGGCCTTTATTTTTCGAAGCTAGAGCGCTTTTTCGTCGAATGAAATGTCGAGTGGCGTAATGTAAATAACGTTTCTCGATTACATCGGACCCCGATACCATTAATCCTTTGTTTATTTTCCGACTTCGCCATTTGCAGTTAACTCTGAGAGTTCCTACTTTCCTAAGCATTATGATGAGTCTCGAAGGGATATGAGGTAGCCTGAATCTAGGGAGTGAGAAACAATTGTGTTTCATATTCACGCGTACTTTTTTACTACCTACTGTCCCACAGTACATTACATTTTCTGAACATTTATTGAGAGGAGAATTTTCCAACGTTGTTCCGTTTTGTTCCTTGACAGTCTCAACTGATCTAGTTTTGCTGCCACAGTTTCCCCAGACGATACAGCACAACACTGAGTTGTGATTTACATATTTACATACAAATATAGACGCTAACGTTTTTATGTGACCATTAAAAACGTCTGGGAGTCTAGATGGTTCCACGAGGGATTAAGCAAATAAATCTGGGGACGGTTGAAATAACCTTAATTGTATACCTTTTGTAAAGTGCCTGAAGAGTGAAACTTTTTGTTACGATTCAGTTTGAAAGTACTTTGTTGTTACCTACTTGGTTACGTGGATATTCGGAACGGAATAAAATACCCATATAATGTTTTATTTTTCTTATTAATATTAAACGCGCCAGGGAATTCATAATCCTTATGCCGCGGGGTTCACAAACATTCAAATCACATGGACAAATAACACTCAGAATTAGAGCAAACAATCATGGATATGGCAAATGTTTGTCCCATATGATGGTGTAAGAACCTCCTTTTCTAAAAAAATTATGGAAAGCACCGAATGTAAGTACGTAGGTACCTATTATTGAGTGCCCTAAGTGATAGTTCCGATGATATAATGCTTTTATCAGTTTTATCGGTGCGCCACAGTGGCGGGTCAGGTCGGGCCATGCATTAAGTAAAGTTCACGCTGGTAATAAAGTGACCGACGGTAAATGAACCGTTTGCGCCGTAAATAGCGCTTACGACCGCCACTGGCCCTTTCCACACTACTCACTGCTTTACACCAATCGTTTTAGTACTTGACTACACACTAGTGTAACTACTGTGTGGATGGAAGATTGACTTTAATAGTAACTTAACAATTTAACAATATAAACCAACCACAATTTCATAAAACCCAAACGGGTATACTTGTAGTCAGTAATAAAGCAACGCAAACTTCAATATTCATTTGCATTTGGCAAGCGAGCACAAAAAGAAGGAAATAGTTCTGTCATTCCGCTAAAATCCGAAAAAAAGCAACCGTAGAATCAAAGCAAACCGGTGGTAAAAATAGCAAGGAGTTGCGCACCTCGGAAAATGCAGCCGCTAGAGATTGCAATTCATTGTATTTTTTCACATCGCATTTTGAACCTTAATGACAATGCCGATTTTGATTTGTAAATACACGCCAAGTGCCCTTCGCTCTCCCCAAGTAAAGAAGATCTTTGAATGCATTTTAAAATGTAAATCGAATATCAGTACTAATATAGTAGAATGTAATGGGAAATAAACCCCATAAAAAACTTACCTGTACAGGGCGCCATCCTGGCTATGTGTATTTCAGCGCAGCAACTGAATAATAAATGCAGCTCGCAAGGTTATCTTATTTGTCCGTACACTAAAATCCGTTGCAAGTATTGCGTTGTCCTCAATAACTGTACGTCCTCATTCACTGTTCGCGTCTATATGAAGGCTTTACGTCACTTAGACTAACGAGGTTGTAGTATAAGAAACGCGGTACGTGGGTGGCGCGGGCGGACGGCCTCTGTTCGACGTGCACCCCGCCCGCCTTTCGGTGCAAAATGATCGCGTGGCGTGGCGGTCGCTCGCGCCCCGCGCCCGCCCGCCGGCTGCAGGCTCGGGCGGCTTTTGCATAGAAATACTACGATTTCAGATAAAACAGCCTTTATTGCTTTTATATTACTGAAGAACATGTATTTTTTAATAACAAGCACGAACTCAACCTTGTACCTACGCTCAACAAAATAATGAGAGAAATATGGTTTCAGGAAGTATTTTTTTCCGCTTCTTTATTTTCGTTTTATGAATATTCGTTCCTTAATATCGCATGGTTTTCTCTTTATAACGATACCAAACTGTTTCTATAATGTAAGTTTGGGCATTGCATTCATGCAAAGCTCTGACTAGATCAGTACCGCGCAGGTCTGTCGCCAGCGAATTTTTATGAATGTCGTCGCATCTATTTCCTAGGTTGCTATCAAAGTGCAAATGCTTTTTCGACACCGCGTTTATTTAATCTTTACATGACGATTTTTCTTAACTTAAATAAGTTCTTAGTATTTACATATGTTTACTGGGAAAAACAAAATATGATACTGCCCTTCATAAGAAAACAGTTGTATAAATCGGTTGCTTTCATATTTGTCCTTGAATATTTAACAAGTAAATGCGACTGAACATTTACTTGTGCTTTGGCCTTGCCAATCGACAAACAGTTTTTTAAATAGGCTTTCACTGATAAGCAATAACCATAGCAACCTCAAAAACGGTCATAAAATTGATTTCATGACTTCTCTACGCGATGTAGTAAAATTTTTATACGCGACAATGCGAACGGAATTCATATCTTTGGTTACATTCGATGCGGCTTTGAGGATTCATTCATAGTAAGTAGTTACGTAGATACTTGGTGTAGTTAGATAGCGAGGGGGAAAAGCCCTCTGGAGATTGTATAGTAACTACTAGCAGCGTTGACTTGTTTCATGGAACGTGCTCGTGAACTGTGTAAACTGAAGCATAGACCTAAAAGCTACAAGTAGGATCAACCTAGATGTCGCCTCGATAGAATTTGCTTTTAGTTCACTTGCTCTCCGCTAGATTTCAGCGAGGAAACTTGCGACTCATGTAAGCTGCACGTTTACACAACCACCCAAGAGATGGCGCTGACTGATGGTGTCGTTATCTATCACCAGACGGCGCTGTTATACAACGCTGACGGCTACAAAGTAAGCTACTGAAATATGCAAATCAAATCATCATTTTTATTATATTTGAATAATATATTAACAAAATTTACGAACTGTTTCTCAGACTTTTGACGGTTCATACTTATTAAAGAAGATTTTCTTCAGTTATCGAGATTTTTAATTGTTTTTCTTATCTAATCCGTAACATTAATTTAATATAGCCAATTTTCATACTTTATCCCCTCTTAATTTAACAGTAGCCAAGTATACCTAAAAAGTATCGGCTATGTTTAGTTCAGTTACGTTTATTTATTTCAGCCTCCGAGTTTGTTATTATTAAGAGATAAGCGAAATCTGCTAATCATTCCTTAATCCGACTGATCCCTTACCCGTCGTCGACGTTGTTTAGCCGGTCGTAAAATACAATTTCACTGAAAACTTTCACGATATCTATTTCAAAATTAAAAAAAGATTTTTTTGTGTATCGTAATGATTATGAACGATATGATTGCGTAATAAAGCTTACTTTTAGAGTTCATTAAGGGACTTATTTCGTAGCATTAATTCAAATGTTTTTTTAGGTTTATATGTTGTCTATTTATTACCGACATTACTAAATTTAATATTTTTATTTTTAAAACCTATTATCGTAAAAGACATCTTAGAAAAGTAAGGTTTTGCTCTAAAATTGAGTTATAGGTAATTGGAATTTTTGAACCGCATAAAGGGGAAGCGCATGTAATATGCCTATTTAATATTCTACACTTAGCTTACAAATCTTGAACATAACTGTTTACCGTTACAATGACGTGATAAATCTTAGTTTTATCGGCAAATTGAATTTGGAACTGTGGCTTAAAGTGAAGTTAATCAATTACTCTCGCTACGTGCCTTATTCAGTCAACATTTAGGCAACAAAACGTTTGAGATCGATTTACATCATTATCTGCTCAATACGAACATTAGTCGGCAATTAAATGCTATTTTGAAACGTAGGCAAGGATTCCTTTAAGCAAAAGTTATTTCACCTAGAAACTGGGTTTACATAGGTTCTTTATCTTATTTTCTTTAATATTTTCTTGTATTGTTATAATTTGTACTTCTAATTCAGAATCTTTTCATATACAATTATTGTTGTCCCACTAATTACTAATTTCATTAGCGTGGTGCTAGACATCACGTGGCGGAAAAATTCGCTCTCCTCACCAGGAAACAGAAACAAAAAACAAAGAGTTACTTGTGGCAGTATTTACGACGTCACTGCGACATTCTTGAGACGAGAGCAAGAGAGAGAAAGAAACAAACTTCGTACATTAAACCTCGAACAAATATATAAAAGAAAATAAAAAACGTCGTTCGCAAGTTTCGCAACTTCTAAATCGTTTGTCTCGAGGAGACTCGACAAACTGTACGTTATAAGGAGTAATAAAATAGAAGTAGTGCCCGCATGCACAGATGCACAAGATACAAGAATCGATCGCTCACTCCTGTCCAACATAAATCTTACTAAACGAGATTTACTGTTCATTGTTTTACGTTTAGTTTTTAGATACTTAATGTGATAGAAGATTGTTAGGTAGTCTGAATTCGCCATTCTATCCATGACAGTTAATCTAAAGGAAAGGACATACCCGAGATTATACTAATACCAGCTTAGATCGGGGTAATTAGAGCCTATTCTCTACATAAATGTTAGTTGTAATTAAGATAATTCCAACGCCGTTTTTTTACAATGGATCGTAGTAGATCATAAGGTAATTTTTGACGGGCCGTTACAGTAAATCTGATAATGTAAATGCTGCTAAGCCTCATTTACTTAGACGTTTTGTAATACAACAAAAATAAATCCTTTACTTTTTCGCAAACATCCATCAAAATTTTCAACATGAAAACAAAGGCGATTTCCAATTCAAAACACAATCGTGCGAATGGTATAAAAAAGTTCTAATAAAACAAATTAACCTAACATTTCACACCACGAATGAACTAAACACATCGTATTTTAAAGCTATATTATCGTGCACCTTAAGCTAAGCGTGTCAGACTCTAACCATATATCACGGAGTGCATTACACGGTGAAAATGAAGTGTAGTTCACACGAGCACGTAGCTCACCACTATCGTAAGGGATTGAGAGTTCACTGGACTAGTCAGACTAAGACAGACACATTATCCATTGTTTGACACGACTAATGTTACAGAGTTTAATTAACTTAGCTATTGAATCAATAAGTTTTCGATAAATATCGATTTTCAGGGTTCCTTACAAAAAACAGTAAAAACGGACCGTTGTCTGTCCGTCCGTCCGATCGTCACCAAACTGTATCTCATAAACCGTGATAGCTAAGCAGATGAAATTTCAAGGATGATGTATTTTTGATGACGCTATAAAAACAAAAAATTGTGATTGATGTTTAAGACGGTTTATACGGTCATTAATTTGTTCAAAATCTGAGTGTGTAACCACAGATTTACTTATCACCCGGCCGGTTTTTTTTTAATTATTCATACGTAGATAAGATTTAAGTATAATAATAAAAATAAATCAATCCAGATTGAACAACATTTCTATTCCCCACTTCCTGAATTACAAACACACCTTATCATACCCTCACATCTGGACATAGCAATAAACACGCGAGAAAGTCACCAAGCCAATAAAAAGCAGCTAAAGAAAAACGCCTCATCAAACAAAGTTAAGGAAAACACTTTACAAAACACTAGGAGCCGCTGAATCTTCTTAGATGTAAGCTAATAAGGATTAAAACGTGTTACCTAATTGGGAACAGGCAATCTCGAGCAACAACGCAGTTACCAAGTCTACCCAGACTAGCAAGTTTACATTAGGGATGTTATGGATGTGCGTTTTCGGATCTGGTTTCGGATACGGAAATACGAATATACCTAAGTACGAGATATGAAATACTTCTTGATTATCTGTCCATTCATTTGAATAGTAACTATTTAGGAATATTTTTAAGTAATTTTAAAAGTCAAACGAAAAATCGCCGAAAGTACATCATTTATGACGTATCGGCAGCTCAAATCTTGTTTAAGAAATATAACTGTCTTATAATTAAACTCCATTTATACCCAAATCCGAAATTGTTTAAAATTAATTCATCGGATCCGGTTAAAGACCCAGATAATTTCTAAGATCAGATATCCGATAGTTTCGGTTTAGGTAAAGGAGCTTCGCAACATCCCTAGTTTACATAATAACATCGATCTCAGCAACTTTATTTGCGGGAATAAAGTGGCCTCTCCACGACTTCGCCCTGGGAATTTCTTTATTCCTAATACCGTCTCCAAGGTTGACACTTTCAGCGATACAGTTATTACTAAGGAGTAAGGACAATTTCAAGGAAACGTTGAGTTTAAAGTGTATACAATTTATATGCAAATGATTTGTGTTACCTATGTGGCAATGGGTGAGAGGCTTAGTTATGGAAACGAAGGTAAACCAGAAATGAAGACGTTTTGAACAAAATAACTAAGATTTTTGCGTAGCATAACTACATTACTGTATTTTGTTTAAATCCCATTAACTATGTTAAGGAAAAGCTCACATATAAGGAATAGCTTAGGTTCTTTTAAAAACTACATGAAACAAAACATTCCATAATCGTCTTATGTAGGTACGTAAAACACACCGTAACGTATTATCTTATCATATATCATAGGTAAATAACACTAATATACCTATATAATATACCTACATTTTTAATATTTTGCATTTTCTAATAGATCATCACTTCGGAATATGCACAACGACTTTACTATCTTTCATCAGAGCAATATCCAAGTATACTCAGTGTTTAAATCGTCCGTATTTCGTCGCTCGTTACTTACTGCAGTAAAAACGTTTTGGCAAGCTCGTTGCTACACACCATTCTGCATTATTACTGCATTGTTTTCGCTCTGGCTTAGGTAGCAATGAAAATGTAGCGTTTAACGTATTTATGTAGTACGAATCTGTTAAAGAACAAACGAACAAAAGTTCTCTACATTCTCAATTATCGATTTTTAAACTAAAGACAACACATATTGCACTCAGCGCTTTGTTATTTACCGCCATTTTGTTTTTAGGTTATGTTGAACTGTACAAGTCTAACAAGAAAACTAGGATGAATTCCGGTGAACTAGTCCAAAGTTTATCTCAGACAAACTTTGAGAGACTTGATCTGTTAAAAAAATAAAACTAAACCTCATCAGTCACAATTAAAGTCGACTTCGACCGCTTCAAACTTGCTGTTCATCGATCAAGATGTGTCGAACACAGCTACCGTTGTAACTAAGGATAGTTACCCTCTACTTTATGGCACTTTGTAGCGTCGTCAAGCTTCCACCGAGTATAACGTTCTTTTATATTCGTCGTGTTTGTACTCAAAAGAAATCTCCTTTTGATTTACGATCACTTTTTTATAAACTAGGTGACTTTCACTGCTTTACCAGTTGTCTTCATGTTTCTAGGGGTTGTTGTGAACTTGGTCTTGTGAAAATGAAAAATCCAACACAAATAGAATAGCGCATTCGGCCAAGCAAAACAACACAGTCAATCTGTTCAGCTTTATAATATCGGTGTAAAGCATAATAATGGTTTTTTTTTAAGTTGGAGGTCTGTTACCTTGTTACTTCCAACCCTCTAAGACCTTGTGTGCAAAGTTCCAAGTTAACAAACAAACCTACATTCATATTAATAATATTAGGAGGGATTTAGGCATTATACCTATATATGATTTATAGGTAAACAACTAGTGTATAGTATCTAATAAACCAATTTAAATGAGTCTGCTTTAAATTCGACAGCAAAAACACCCGTTAACCCTAAAACATTGACTATTTTAATCGAATTAATGTCATATAGTAGCTGGTGCCAAACGGAAACGGTAGCGAATGTCAAGTGGAAAGCGAATAACATGTCCCATTTGAATGTAACAGAAATAGCCAGTATATCGTATAGAAGAATCGCTATCGATACCATCGGGTGGTTCGAGTATGTTTCAAGCACGTACAAGTGATTTTTTACATACATTAACATTTATTTTGCGTACTTTTGTAACGGTCCCCTATAACTTCAACGTCATAAATATTATTGTATCAGTTTTCTTTCTTTTTATATTTTTGTCAAGTAGTTAGTAAGAACGATTTCCTTTACTCATATTTTTTTTACCTAGCTATTCTTCAGTATCACCAGACAAAAGGGTCATGGTTTAAGTCCGCCTTTCCAGTGTTTGTGATAATAAAAGTCAATGTTATGTATAAATCATCCCCGAGCTCAAACTTGTCGTTGCCAGATAATAATTTATTTTCCTTAAAACATGAAACACCTACGTGACAAGGCTATTTTTGGTAATTCTAATTATCGATAATATTTACGTACACTATAGAAATAAGTCGAAGATATAGTATACAAAGGTGTATTTTTGCTAAATAAAATTTAATGCTACGTTTAATCATCAAATTACTCTTTTAAAGACCGGAATTTTTGTGTTATGTATGTTATATGCTTTCATGTAGGCATATAATTACATAATCTTTATCTATACTAATATATAAAGCTGAAGAGTTTGTTTGTTTGAACGCGCTAATCTCAGGAACTACTTTTCCTTTTTCTTTGTGTTGAATAGACCATTCAACGAGGAAGGTTTTAGGCTATATACTATCACGCTGCGACTAATAGGAGCGAAGATACAATGGAAAATGTGGAAAAAAACAGGGAAAACTATTCATCTTCGACGGCTTCCGTTAAAAAATTCATAACTTATATCTTCTAAACACGCGGATAAAGTCGCGGGCAACAGCTAGTTACATCATATAACTAAAAAAACAATAAAAATATGAACTCTACGTAACCTGCTACGCCGCTACGCAATCTAAACAAGCGCTACCCACGTACATTGCAAAAAACTTACTGAGTTATCCTTAATAGGAAAACACCATACGCATAATATAATCTGTTCAAAATTTAATTAAAAATCCTTAATCCTTACCCTTTACGTAACGCTTTAATTGCAAACAATCAAAGTTTCGAATGATATTCGTTAGGAGGCTTAGGGTGTAACTTTATTAATGGTACGTCTAGACTACAAGTAAAAATTGTTACTGGTCGGCCATTGTAGCAAAGTAAAAATTCGATCTTGTTAGCGTTGATAGACTACGCTCGAATGTATGGCGATGATGATAAAAGCATTTGAGTGTTATCTATTGACAGGTTAATAGTACAACATCTTTAAAATTACCTATGGTAAACAGAAGTTTGAAAGCCATCAAGGCGTCTCTCTTACATAAGTGGACTTTTTGTATACCCAATGATTTTAGTAACCATACGACGACCGTCATACAATAGAGGTTTAATATACACTCGTTGTTTGATTAAACCTGTGATGAAATCGATAAAAAATAAAATAAAATATATTTGAAAATAAATTAAATTGAATGATTCTTAACCCTCTGGTATACATCCGGCATTACAGAATGCTAAGAGTTTCGATTAGAAATACGTAAGCACATTCAATAAATGCCACAAGTATGTGAGGGAGTACCTAACGTTAATTGCCGTAAAAGCATAACTATAAGTATATTAAATGCCGCAGTGTAAATACTAATACAGTCAAGATATTAATGTTTCACTATTGTGTATATTTACTAGTAAGTACTGAAAAGTAACACACATCCGTATTTATAACATATTTAAAAATGAGTTCAAATAAACAAGTTCTCTGTATTCGAAAACATGTTTCAATTTTGAATTTTAAATCAACTTTACATTTAGTATTGGGGCTTAATTTTAAATTCCAGCCTTAAATTTGTAAACAAAGCTTAATAAATTATTAAAATGTCCCAGTGTTGTTATAACAAATCTTTCCTCTTTACAGGGTAACACTAAACAAACACGTCGCGGGAACATTCACTTCATAAAGAATTCCGAGTCCGTCGTGCTCTGAAAGCGACGATAGGAACCACCGTCTGTCATGTTGACTCGGAATAACGTATGCAACGCCGGCACTGAAGCCTTTCTGCACTATGAGTTGCGTTCTTTAAGTAACCATTTACTTCCTTAATTAAAATGTCTTCTTGGACCAGTTTAAGAGAAACGGAGATATGACTAACACAAGATCATATTTGAGGATGCTCATCTTATAAAATAATTTCATTTAAAACTTAGATTCTACAAAAAGTACAACAAGTAAATTGTTCTATATTACATGATGTACGTTGAAAGATTTTTACACAACACAAAACACACCTTATAATGACGTCAGAATACACATTATTGGAAAGTCGAGTCAAACTTGATATAGCGCTCAATACCGAAACAGAAAGAATATATTCATATTGTGGTAACATCGATTTTGTAATTTGACTCCTCCCTCCCCGGCTGAACTTGTTTCATACTCACCTATTTCATGTGAGAATTCACGCTAAAATGTATAAACACAAGAGCGCGTGTTGTTTCTGAGAGGTTTTGTAATAAATGCACCGTATTTTACGCTTTTGTGCACAACACGCTGTACTAAAGGCAAAGCTTGCTCCACCTCCCCTCCAATTCCTTTCAAAAACCTAATTCCCATTTCAGTGTACATCGCCCATAAATATATCAGTGCAAAGTAACAAATGAACCGGCTACGAAAATAAAACTCGTTAGCAAATTCGTAGCACGTCTACGAAAGCGTAGCAGTTGATTTTTGCAAGATAGTGTTAATTAAGGCATTGAGTTTTGCCTTCTACGTAAGTAATGCTACGGTTACAACGTCGGTGTTATGTGAATTTCAGAAAATGTTTTTGAACATTTATCACATATTTATGATAAAATCTTCGGGAGAGGAAGTGTCAGAAGTATCATTTATATTTAAATAATTTTTTGTGCTACGATGCGTCGATAAAAGCTTCTTTTGACTTATTATATGATAAAATATAAGATTTTTCGGCTTCAACGACGCAATAACTTAGCGCGTAGGTGTGTTCTACACACGCATACTACAGTATACATATCACGCGCGAAATGTGTGGAGCTTAATAGATTAAGTAGCTGATTACAAAGTGGCGTTGGGAACTTATTAGGGAGAACTACAATAAAACAGTGCTTCGCTCACACAAATGTAAATAAACTAAAAGATAAAGTACATTATATGTGCCTGGGGGGAGATAACGTGGTGGACTCAAGCCGAGTCTAGAGTACAAGATACTGAGAACATGACTACAATTAACTTGTATATAATGTTGCGTAATCATGATACGTATCTTATGGTTTAAGATTCAACACCTGAAATCTTGAGACTAAATTAACTTTTCTAAAATTACTGGACAAAATCATTCGTATCAAAAAAATCCCATATTATAATTGATAGCATATATCTAAAAAAGATAATGATGCAATCAGGTATAGAGTACGTTTAATTTCAAGTAAAATAATACTATTGCATTATATACTAGTATTTGCAGTAATATATACTTTTTGCGTCATTCCCGCGGCCGCAGCTGCGGGCTATACTTGTTAAGAACTCCACACTCTTAAAGTTCCCATTTTATTCGGAGCACGATATGTCCTGTCCTACATTTTGAGCGCGCACTAAAGTGCTGACTGGCTGCACTTGAGATTGTTTCAAAGCTTTCAAGTATCTGTAGAATTAATTGAATGCAGTATTATATTTTTTTTTTATCATACGGCAAATAACAGGGTACCATGCAAATAAATAAAGTAAAAAAATATTGAGTACGTTTTTATTTTTTAATCATAAAAATATACGAGGACAAACTTGGTGAAACGTATGAAAGTAGAGCCTAATAATGTTGCAAGTCGGTAAAAAGATAGTAAAAGAAAAAAAAAACTGATTGGATTTTTTTTTAGTCAAATACACAGTTTTAAGTACGTAATTTAAAACAAGTCAGATAGGTCAGCTTAATTTAACGAGTCGTTATTATGTTACAAAAAAACGTTTGTTCTTTGATCCCATTTTGTTCTGTTTTAACCGCCAATTATTTTATAAAACGTAGCGTGTTAGTGTTCTCGTGAAAAAATGCTTAATTAAACGATGTCGTTGTAAACTCAATTTGTATTTTGCCTCAAGTTCAAAAATAACGATAGCAATATCGCTTTATATATACCTGTATTACTGTTAAATTACCTTGTATTACTTAAACAAGTGTCTTAATCTTTGAAAAAGCTACTTGAATTTAACCAATTGTTCATCTCTCGAAACAAAAAAGTACGACTTCAGTTACACCTGACATAAAAATATTTATCAAACAATGTCGAATTGTTACCCTCAGCCCTTTGACAGAAATACTATTTCACGCATTTCAGTAAGGAGGATTTTCACAAACGTCGTATTAACGCGGTCTAAGGATTCCTATCTATGCCTATATGATAACAAAGGCAATCCAAATCAATAAGGGTTCCTAGATGAATAGCCGCAGTCAGGGCAGACAGCGCGGCGGCGGCGTACGGCCCCGGTACTTGCCGCAAGACCGCAACACTCATTTACTAAGAATGTATTACATAGATAGCCCATGCCAATAGGGTTATGTGTGAAATTAGGATTGGAATATCATTTTAGAATTCAATATTACACTAAAAGAAAACATAAAACGCAAGTGGCAACATCGATGTTCATGTTTTTTGGTAAAAATGTAGTCTGATTCGTTTTTTTTAGTATGATATGCTTATGATTTTAAGATAGGTTTCTATACTTAATTGAGTTGTTTTTAAAGCAATGAAAATATTTTAATGTGTAGAAAAATCGTTCGTTCACAGCACTTTCAAAGACTCACAAAGCGTGATGTCAGATACACTAATTAATATGCCATTCTAAATATTTAATCCTAACCAATTTATCGCAAACCCATACAAATAATCCAACCACAAAATTTAAACTACTTAAGCTCCCATACATCACAAATAATAAAACCAAAACAGTAATAATAAAAAGCGAAACATTACTAATTAAAGTTTGGCCTTCTGATTTAGTGTTACTTCGTTATAATGGCGTCATTTGCAAGCTAATCAGGCCACTTAACGATATTTTACGTTGCCCTGTCTTACATAAGCCACGAGGAACTGTGACCGAGTCAACACTTGATAAAAGTTTAAGACAAGTTAACGTCGTCATAATGTTAAGAGGCCTTACAGGTTATCCTTGTAATACTCATTAGGGCATAATTAGGAGATAATAGAGCTTACCGTTCCATTATATTCATATTTTTAATCTCAATAGATATTTCTACGACGGTAATTGCTTTTTTAATTGATTAGAGTAATGAAATAATCACGTTTTTAGTTTTTGGTAACTGAATTTTTGGCGATCGACGTTTATAGCAAGAGCATCCTTATCTAATGAGTTATTGTGCACGGATGCATAGTCAAGCTATCAGCGATGCTTGAGGTCAGCTTTTCAAGCCCACTGTGCGCCACTGAATGTTTGTTCTGAGTCTGGGTGTCTCTATTGTTTTGATTGTGAAAAACCCGCGACACAAGGATTGAATCTCTTAGTTAGAGAGTTGTTTATTTAAAGAATGAATAAACAAAAGTTTTTTTTCTGTTTTAACATTAAAATCGTAGCATAACTAGTTACAAGTCAACAAGAAAGCAATAAATTGTTATTGCTTTCTTGATGGCTGTTATAAGTTGTTCAATAACATTCAATATCTTATCTCGTCCAACCTCAAGTAGGTAATACAAATCAGGTCACCTAAGTATGAAATAAGCGTTTGTTTTTCAGTTTCATCTGACAAAGAAAATTCCCATACTGACTTGGCAAAATAAAACAAGATTATCCAATAACCTTCATAGTGTGTGACATGTCAGTAACCTGTGAGTAGGTCTTGAGAGAATAAACTAAAAAAAGATTAAGTGTGAGTCGGACTCTCGACACTGAAGTTTGTGAATAAATATTTTTCATGAATATAATTTTAATAAAGAGAAATAAGTTAGTTAGTAAAATGAAAAAAAAAAGGTTTACCCATTAAACTAACCGTTCACACGATGCAAGACATTAATATTGTTTTAGCGGCAGCGGTAATACACCATCAGTTAAAAAAACTGCCAACTGTAAGCCGGACATAGATCAGATTCTTAGCAATAGGGTTTCCTTTTTACCTTTTGAATTAGGAACACTAAAAAATAAAGACACACATTAATTCTCCATCGTTCACGATCATCGTAAGCTGCCTTATCCACATAAATCGCTCTTAAAATCGGGGATAAGCGAAGGAAACATGTACTAAGTATGTGTAATACCATGTTAATGTACGGGAGGTATCATGTCGGAACCGAGCAATATACGTAAATACATCTCGAGATCATTCACGGAGAAACATTATTGATGTTTACACGATGTGTACACACGTTCTTCAAATTGAGTCAAAAATCAGCGTTTAAAATTGGAAAACTATTGTTATTTTTCTTACTGAATTACTTACACTAACTTGATAAAGAT
Organism: Trichoplusia ni; assembly: GCF_003590095.1. Lineage (NCBI taxonomy): Eukaryota > Metazoa > Arthropoda > Insecta > Lepidoptera > Noctuidae > Trichoplusia > Trichoplusia ni. Next base: position 19,140,533 of record NC_039481.1, on the reverse strand, counting down.
AATACAATTGTAATCGTTTGTACCTTATCCAGCGGTTACAATTGTATTATCTTAATCAACTATTTGTCCTAACTAAGAATATCATTAATTCAAAACACCGCCTCCCATTTTATGGGCTATAAATCGAGCATCCCGGACCCGTTTCGTTTCGTTGTAATAATCTAAAACTTTGTAATTGGAACATGAAACGTGAACAGACATTTCAGAAGTCCTAAGGATCCGTCTGGCCGTCAAAATAATCAGCAGACGTAAGGGATCGCTTCCCTTGCGAACAGGTATTACACAAACTGCCTTCGGGCGGAACGTAACGATCTCTTGAAGGAGGCTGACAGCTGCCCATTAGTCCAGAAATATTACCTATAAACGGGGGATTTTAGAGCGAAATAAGGCCTCACAATTTACCTATTAACAACTAATAACAAAGGCAGCTACCGCAATTTAAATCTCGTAAAATATAAATTATACGCCAATTATTAAGGTCATGTTTACTTGTTGAGATACTGTTTTTTATAATCCACAAATTACTCCAAAATAATCTCAAATAATTCCGTGTCCCATTTGTAATTAACACAGTTAAAAAACAAACCATCTGTAAGCTCAATAGACCTCGCTCGACATAATTAATATAATTAAAGCAGGTTAATTAAATCGCTGGAACTAATCTACTTTCGTTTTAATTATAATGTCTATTCCAGAATGAATAGTGAGGGGAGTCGTCTCTGTTATGTAACAGAGAACAGAAGAACTATTGTGACTCACAATGGGAATAAGAGTGCGCATTCAGTTGTCACCAGCCACTGTAAAGTCGCGCTCACTAATTGGGTCAAGGTTCCTTACCCGAGTAACGATAAACAAATAAAACACGTCTAGGGACTTATGCTAACTACGTCGATGAAATGGAACTGCTACACAACTAGTTTTAACACGAACTTTTTGGTAAATTGAAATGTTTGGCAACATATTTGTGACCTTAATTTTAGTGGGAATAGTGCTTTGACTTTACCGCTTTTGTAGAGTCGTAAAAAGCCATCCATTATAAATCTAAACAGTCACTAAGGTCGTCCCATTTCTTTGAACGCAATACAAATACAAAAACATTTAATCATTTAAGTTGGACACAAACGGATGTAATTGGCAAATTGGGACAATCGATTAAATTGCTCAGTAAAAACGAGGGACCGAAAATTGTTCTTGGCGTAGTAAAAAATTGGCCATCCAATATGTACATAATGGAGCCCAGTGTGTGACGGACGCACTTAGGCTATCGTATATCCCGCGAGGGTCTTTTTTCGTGCACCCAAACCTCATCACTAAAACATTGGCTCCTAAAGCTTCATATATCTTTATTCCGGAATTGCCATGATGGTCTTTTGAACGCACAATCTACAAATACTTATACGATCTTGATGTGACGTTTAAAAGATATCTTCTTTTGTAGAATGTATGAAGGGACTTTCATGGACGGATACTCGTAGATAGCGACATTAACCCTCATTCTACTCTTATTACATTCTTGATACTTGCTTGTCAGTTTCATGTCCTCTTAACCCTTCTCAAAAACACCTTCTGGGTCTTTCCTCGAAAAACTTTTCAACAAATTCCTTCATATGTGTCCACAATTCAAACGGTACTGTCGTAAAGGCATCGACACATTTGCGGTTACTTATATATAGAGGCTCTTAAAATATTATGAGTACAATCAAATGTGGACATTGCCTTATGTCGTATGAAAGCGTGTTGCGGCGAGTCCGCTACAAGGCAATCACACTGGAGGCGTTTTCATAACAAACAATGGGCTCTCTGCGGCGGCTTCCAATACGGACCGGAGTGGATTGCTCTTCACGCTTCCAGTTTGGCAACAAATAAGAATGTATAACGCTTATGATGGCTAAGAGCAATCGTCGTTATGAGTGGGAAATGAAAATATGAAAGACAGACTTAAACAGGTTCTTAGGATATTTTTAGACTACGTAGGTAGGTATCTATATAGATTGATGTTTGAAAGGTACATGTTCGATGATAATTAACTTTTAGAGAGAATATTATTTATTTTTTCTCTAAAAGTGAACCTACTTGGTTTCAAGCTATTTTTTCTTGACTTTAATAAGACCCACTTACCACCAAGCCACTAAAAAACTTTATTATTACTAAAATACAAGTTATCACAAGGTATCTATAAAACTGCTAACTTCGGTGTTTTATTATTTCGGGCTATATAATAAGACGACGTCTTTATAACAAAAATACGGGCTTTCTTCCCTACTTATTACAATTTATCTCATATTGGGGATAGGATATGGGATAAGAGGCTATTTCTGAACCTTTCAAAATCCAATCAGATTTGCGACCTTCATGCTGTCGTTGTCTCATAAATGTTTAATTATTAGCTTTATCACGCGGGTTTGCTTGGATGTCCAAGTCCAAACTCCTCTTTAGAAATCACCGTAATTAATAACCTTTGTATTATCCCGGGAGTTGGCAAACTCCATAACAAATTATATCGATAACTTTCTTGTTTGTAACGATCAAACAAACAAACACTTATAAATTTTCACATTAACCCCGCCAAAACATTAGTGTAAGTATGATTTTGTAATATACCTGATAGTTATGTAATATAGTTCTATCTCAGGCTCTTAAAATAATCTGCTCTTTTATGCATTCAATTCAAAATCGAGAGTCAGCTTTGATATTGAAATTCGTTTCTGCAATACTGCCAACAAATGCTCCACATAACCTAATACTCTTCTCAAACTTGGAATTTATTTATTTTATATTCGTTTGCTATTTTTGAGAAATAGTTTGGATATTTGAGCTGACTGCTGATATAAACAAAAATAAACAGAAACCAAACCCAACCAAATGTTTTATTTTTACTTGGCCAAATTCAATGAGGGTTCTGCATATCGATTAAAGCGAATCAGTTATTCAAAAGAAAATGTTTTTTTTATGACTGATTTACCTTGATTTTCATCTTCATATTAGACTATTTTCAACTATCATTCTAGCTATGACGGTTCATGAGATTCAGCCTGGTGAAAAACAGTGAAGTCTTAGTAATAGGGTGCCGATTTTATCCTTTAGGGACGATATACTAAAATAAAATCTGCCAATTCATTGCAGATTTTTTTACACTAAACTGACTTTACCAAACCACCGGCGTGAGTTTATCGAATTAAGACTTTTAATCATTTTAACAGTCAAATGACTTCCTGAAGAACTTTCTTCTTTATAAAAGAGCGTCTCTACCTGCTAAGAATGCAAACGCTTTAACGTAGAGCCATTTCATTTTATCTGCTATTAATTTTGAACTCAAATATAAACGTAGTAAAAGTGGATTGCTTGAGAGAACGTGAAGGAAACATACTCGTACTTAGAGCCAACGACAATAAACGCAAAGATACCAACGTATTTATCCCACTGCTGGGCACAGACTTCCTCCCATATGGAAGGTTTATGCATTTCATCACCACGATTTCAAATTCCAATAATTGAACTACAGGTTTTCTCACGATGCTTTCCTTCACCGTTCTTTATGACTAGTTGAAGGGTGTCTTAATGCAAGTACAGTTGCATGTAACTTTGTGAAATTAGCACTTGTCTGCGTAGTGTCTTATATACTTCAAATATTTTTCCTGAAAAGTTAGAAACCTAAATTGTTAAACTAGGCTGAATAAAAAACAACGCGCGTTAGGCAAAGAGTATTCGATATAAACAAACCTCGGAATATATTTATGTTCATCGAATAAGTTTATAAACAAAGACGTTTGCTGCGAACGTCATTAAATGCCAATTATTTGTTAGTACAACATGTTGAGTTTGGGGGATAGAGAGGTCAAAGGACATCGTACACTGCGGCTCGGACCAAGTTCATTACATGAGTTGGCACCACTCCAGTTACAAATATCTAATATCAGTGTTCTAACATATTACTACCCTGTTTTTAACTTTTCTTTTATTCTTTATACACTCATATGACATTGGCAACAAGCATGCATTTTATCAATAATTCTGCCTGCTTTTGTGCATAGACAAACAAACGGAATATTTTTCGAAATTTAAACCGATCCCGTTTTTCTATTTCTATATTCGAATGAGAGATTTTTCTCACTGAAACCAGATGCTACTTGACGTGTAGGACAAATATAAGACCTTACTCTGCTGTCAAATAAGCTTTAGCTATTGAATCGGACAAATTGCAAATACTGAGTCTCTTAAACAAGCCCTTAAAAATACAATAAAAATGGTCACTAGACTATCGTAATACATATTATGCGTCCATAATGTTGACTGTTCTATGATTAATTTAATACATCGGTAAGATTTCTTAATATTTGTGGACGGATCGTACTATATGAATCTAAGATCTATTTTCCCAGCAATAAGGTTTACCATCCCTTGCTAAGAAGCGGCTCTACACAGCGCATCTTAATTTTCCCCTGCGCAAAAAATATTTTGAGGTACACAGACATCTTCGAGGCATTTTTATTCAAATTAATTTTTATGACGAACCCTGATCCCAATTACGATGGTTCGCTGACGTTGCGATAAATATCAAGACTAAAATTCGCTCTCTTTTTTAACGGCAACAATAAAAAATCATTTACCCTTTCTGATAGGGACGCTGTAAAATAAAAAGCGAAGCATTGTTGATTTATGACTCGGAAAACGATTTTTTGGCATAGAACTATAGATACAGGATGTTGCGTGAAAACGAGGCCTATGGGTAAACCAGACTTATTGGATAATACTTCCGTAGATAATATCGTAATAGCAAGAACACATATATTAAATAACTAATGAGTTTTAGTACTAAATTGTAATAATGTTTAATAAAATTCACAGACAAAGGGGTTTACGAGTTCGTGTCGTGTACAAGCCGGGTAACTAGATACTTTATTGTACGGGCACTAACATAAAGCCAGTTCATTCCACTGATGATTGCCTTAGTTAAGGTTTCCTCGGCTTATAGAAAGAAATCAATAAGTATTATAAGTTTATCGAACTAAGACCTGTCATGGCGACTTATTACGGACACCATCTTTCTACGGGTTATTAATGGGATTTAATGAATAGCTATTTTTGTTGTTGATGTTTTTAGTAATGCATGTATAGCGTATATTACTTTTTCATTTTTTAACAGACTCCTAAAAAGACAGGTTACTCAATTCGAACGTATATTATTCTTCTGTTTATTTGTTGGTTGTTCTGTTTATATTATATCTTATGTAAAATTATTATTCTGTTTGTTATCAGAATTGAATAAGCATCTAAAGTAAATAGCAACATGTTATTTAGTTTTGATTCTATGAACGTGAAATTTTTCTAATAAACAATCATTGTTATATCATTTTTGAACTTTAGCTTGGCAAATGCGAAAAATATTCAGCCGCCTATTATATTATCCCCAGCCTCCCCCTCTCGGACAAATATTTTTGTTTGTGTAATACTCGTATTCCGCAAATAAAAAGCTAGTCGTACAACCTTTAAGATGCGTCATCGTGGTACGTGTACATGGAGTGTCTTTTGGAATTTTGCCCCTTCAGTGGATCGATGCGTACGGCGCGCGGCGGCCCACTATTCATCATCCGACCCGAACCTAACACCCTTTCACACATTAATTTGAAACACCATCCAACCTTAACAGATTTTTATAACTGTGACTCTGATAAATTCATCCATATTTATCAGATAATCTAACCGCTGCAGCAATGGGTTCGGATCTTGTCTTGGTACTTTTATTCAACGTCAGTAACGTGTGAAAATGGAAAAACTTTACCCATTACTATCCGAAAGGTCATTGGCCTTCGAAGAAAAATTCCGGTCAAAAAAGTTTTGTAATATTTTCTATAAGGAACAAATTGAAGAAGCTTACAATAATGCCGGAATTATCAAAACAAACAGAACGCTGCTGTGAGGAACACATTTTCTTATTACAAGTTGGCGATACCGATTGCGAATAAACAGTCGCAGTATCGTCGTCCCGAAGTCAACTTTGGTAATTAGTTACATCGATATTTGCGATGGGAAAGGAGTTTGTTAGTAGTGCCGATACAAAGTTGCTCAAGTCGTTTGGACGATTTCATGACTTTAAACGCTCATTTACGATTTGGAATAACGACTATTTACTGGTAATGTTTAAGGAAAATGCAGACGGAAAATAATGAAGGGTTTATTTTGTGCCCATTGACTCGCAACACCTAATGCGCCTCCGAATTGTGCTCATCCCTCATAAGAGACAGGGGTGAGTTTGTCTTTGTGTACACATACACTAGAGGTGATAGGCGACGAAGTAACGAGGGCTTAGGCTCAACCTCCTAAATCCTCTATGAAAAGCAAATGGCGTACTGTGGACGCTCCTCAATGCAGTGTGAGTCAAAAGTGAATTACGTAACGAGCCGCGTACTCATGGTTTTACTCACAAATTATAATTCTTGTTTGAAAAATGGGTTACATCACACAAATTGCTTTTATGACTTTTCAAATTACTTCTCCCAACAAAGGTAGAAATATGGACATAATTCGTTGCGTGACGGCACAGTATCAATAAAGTGGGGTGAGTTGAGCTGCGTGTCGGATGTACGAAATCCAACAAACTTTACGTTACCCTACGTTATACATTGTACCTGTATAACGTTACTTCACCAGCGAATGTGACTTTAGGATTGGTAATATATCGCCCGGAAGATATCTCTTTAGAAGCAAAGTAATGTAGGTATAAGAAAAGGTTAGGTTTTTAGGGACTAAACTTTTAGCTATTTTAGTCTAGGTTGGGATCCAGTTATCGATATCATACAGGTTGGTAAAAAGCAGCGAAAGGTTATACCGGCTTTGTTGTTAGTATGTAACCTAATATATCCTTCTGGGTACTTTTCGTCATTTGTCAAATCGTAATAAGGAGGACTTTTGCAGTATACTCTGTCCTACTCTAGATTAGAAGAAGGGACATCCCATATCTTCCAAATAAACGAAGGTACTTAATAATAATAAGACGGAAAAAACATCACAGAAGCGTCAAACGTCAAACCAATATGAATGTATAACGTAACATTAAAATACAGAAAACAACGACATTATGTCTTAGGTCTGTAATATGCCATCAATTTTATCTTATACCACCTCATCCAAAGCTAATGAGACACGTAGCGAGGCAAAAGAAACAGTTTCTCTAGAATCTCTGCACAAAATCATTTACGTATTTGGTTTGTGAAACGTCCAGGCCTCATTTGCTTTCGAGTGTCCTTTACTGGAGTTTGTGTTAACAAGCGAAACTTTTTTTATTAAAAAAAAATCTTTTGATCACGTCTGTGTAGCCTTTATAAATTAGAGTTGGCTTATTTGATGGAAGGTATATGGGGTTGAGTATGACCACAAATCTAAATTGACTTGAAAGCTGAAGAGTTTGTTTGCTTTTATTTTTATTATTTCTCAGATTTTAAGTATCTTAGAAAGAATTTGACCATTATTAAATGATTCCTCTATTATGAACTATTTTGATGTTGCTATATATTCACATATTGGTAATTAAATCGTCTGTACAAATTACACCCGACAATTATGTTTCGTTTTCCATTAATAGGTCACAATAGTTTTATATGGAACCAAAAAAAGATTTCAAATAAATATCATTAATGCTTGCCAGTTATCTGTCTCCATATACCTACATGTATTTTGTTTTGTAATGAATAACTAATTCGTCTGTGGATTGGGATTATTGGAAATTTACTCACAGACCAAGTCAATACCCTTTGGGGTCTGGAGACCTTTGAGACAGAATGCTCATTTAATACAGACAGCAAAATATATAGGTACTTATTCTGTTCATACTTAACCTAAGCTACTAGTGAGGCATTTAAATAACTTGGTACAGTTTAAGCAAATACCTCTACTTCACTTTCAATAGTTTTACAAGGCCTCACAGAAAAATGAAGATATTAGTTTATATAATCGTTGAAAGATAAACTAACGTTTTTTTAAGAACTTGTTGTAGGAATTGAAAAATAAACTCTTAAAATGAAAATCCTTCAAATTGGTTTACCCGTTAAGGAGCTACGGTGCCACGGACAGTCGCACAGAGACATTGCCGTCCATCTTACAACAACCATCTTTTTGTATGAGTGGTTTAAAATGAAACAGGCATGCAATAAGTACTACATTTATAATACCAAAAGAGTCAATAGAAAATATAAAATTCTACCTAAGTATCGATTTTCGTAACGGTAACGAAAATCTTTAGTACCAACCCTAATAGATTTTTGGTTACGATTGGCATTTAAGTAAATCGAGTAGAAATGAAAATGGCCTCCATTACCCAACTAAATAGTTATTGTTATTTGGAGTACATGTAGACATACGGTAATACGAGTTGACATCAAATACTAACGTCGTATATTATTTTGTTGAACTTGGCTTATATCAGATAAATACATGTTTTGTAACCCTAAAATTCAGTTAAAGTGAACCTATAATTATAATACCAGCCAGCAAATGTGGTACTAGGTAAAAACCTCTTCCAAAATAAACATGGATTGAGCAATGATCATCACAACTCTCGGTATTGCGGGTTGGCAATTCGAGATTCCAATATTTGGGAATTCAGGTTTCCTCGCAATGTTATTGACCGCTTCAGCGAATTATTAAAAGTACTCTAGGGTTTTTGTTTTTGAGGTATAAAACCAAAAAAACAAATGCTCATTTAAAAGACCTTACATAAGAAGCTGCTCTTCAGTCGAGTCGTCCATTAAAAAGTTTTATAAATAAACCATTTTATACATGCATAGCCTGTAGTCGTAGGAAATCCTGGAACAACTTGGGAAGTTACGCTCCAGTTACAAGTTATGCCATTTAGCATAATACTTTAAAATTTGTCCGTCCGCCGTCCGTACGTCTTCTTGGAGTTGACTACTATTACTTATTACAACTTGTAGCAAGCTTTTTGTGAATGAGAAAAATGAATTTAAACTCATTTAAGTTATGATAGCTTAACTGGCCAGCTTAAATGCAAGGATACACACATTAAAATTCGAGAAAACCTTATATGCTAACCAAAAAGGTAAAGTTGCTTCTTCTATCTATCTATCTAGAATATTCTATCTATCTATCTACTTCAGAAGACACCTTTTTGCAAATCCCCTGAAAATCATACAGAATATTGAATAATCCACGTTCCCGTTAATTGTTAATGCCTCAAAAACGATGAACTCTTTGTTTGAATTATGCGTAGGTTTTGGATACGAAATTCAATGTTTACTTTCATGTTAAAAGGATTTAAATAAACAACCTCATTTAATGTTGTATCTACTTATAACCTCAATCCAAATTCAGAGCTATAAATGAAATATATAAATTTTCCGTAGACATGAAATAAAGTGTAATAAGCGATCATTAAAGGCCTAGTTACCAGAGACTAATGCTGCGTAAATAATAGAGCGAAGATACCTGGTCCTAATACGGCAATTTACTAAGTCGACAACTAGATAGCCTGCAGTAGGAACGGGTTCTCTACAAGAATAAATTGCAAGGACTTGATCAGCATATTTCATGAACCGTCCCATATGGGAAGGGGCCTGTGTGGCGTTATAATAATATTTAATATTGTGATTCACATGTAATGTTCTTTACGAGTACGCACTGATTCGCACTTGTTTGTATACCATAATGCCTTTAGCCAATGTATGGATCTGGTAAACAGAGAGATGAACATGAGAGACCCCCAATTGCGGGCTTTTCCCAATCTCATTATGAATGAAGGCACAACAAATATTATTTTAAATGTTTTGTTTCTTAGGTTATAGAATTGACTCTCTAAGAATAAAGTGGCTTCAGCGAAAATCGAAGGATTTTATTTAATTTAACGCATCCATTCAAAATAACATCAACTCTGCGTCACAATGCAAAACCGCACAGCAACGGCCATAGTAAAATTTATATAGTTCCTACTATACTGAAATTGAATACCTACTGACAGAGCTTTATTCGCATCTAATAAGAGCGAAATGGGAATGACAGCCGGGTCTTACCGAGCGCTTATTAATGTCAAGTGCCTTTAATAGCTCACGGTCCACAGAAGTTTCATTCAAGCCCACATTGATTAACCATTGTATTGGTTTGTAAACCTAATATTACAAATACTGTTCTTGTTAATATCGAAAGTAAAATTGGAGCTTCGTGAACTAACAAAATTGACTGTAATATGTCTCTTGAGTTCTAAGTCTTATGACGATAGAAAAAATAATAATTATTATTTATAAATTCTTTATTCCTCAGAAAGAAACTAATTATAGTAAATTTTTTTTATAATTTCTGTACCCAGCATGTTTGGTTTATGTAATCGTTAATGTAATAAGTAAATTATTTACGTCCGATGTAAGCCGCAGTTAGGGGAACCCGTAAGGCGCTATTATATTGATTGGCACCAAATTGGGCATTAACCGCTACTGAATCGGTCTTTGAATATCCTTTAGTTTGATAGAGCGACTTTAATTCAACGAGCGTTTATCATTAATGCCGAAAACTATTCAAAAATAACACCTATTTTAATAATGAATTGTCTAATAAAACCTTATTAGTTCTTGGAACCTACGTTGATATGGAGAAGGTAAGTTTATTAGACGCATTATTAACTATTGAAAATTACTTGCACTGCAAGCTTTCTCGCATTGTAACTAAGAACAATGTTGTTGTAACGGTTGATAGGTATATTACCTTGTTAATAAATTATATGGCTATGTTATTCATAAATAGTGAAACATAAATTGTTAAAATACACTATTAGTTTCAGCCACATATTATCTATGAAATATATTCAAATTGAAACATACAAAGTGTGTTCACCCTTACGTAAAGCAATTTAAAACATATAAATCCAACGAATGATGTACACCGCGCTTAAAAGATCGGTCCTTCTCGTTTTCATAAAGGAACGCAATAAACATTTAGAATTTTACGACTCGGGTCGTCTTCACCAAGATTCTGCTTTATACATATTGCAAAAAACGGGAATATAAAATCGTACTGGCCGCAATAACACCTGAACATTATGCATATATTCAAAATATATGCAAATAAACGGAACCCATAACGTTCGTGGGGATCTGGACTTGATTTATGATAAGCGAGGGGTGACTAACTGTTAGAATTTAAATGTCTTTTATGTAAGTTTCAGACCATTACAGTCACGGTAACGTTGAAACAAAACCCTTTCTTATTTACATAAACATTTACGAAATAAAGAAAAGACATGAACAAATATTAAACTATGAAATTCTAAATAATTAAATGGATACTCTACAAAAACTAACTTTTTAATTAAACGTAAAAACTTAAACGTAAAACGAAAATATTTTAAAAAATATTAAGTAAATAATGCGTTGAAAAAAAGTAAAGTAACTTACATATTGAAGTTAAATCCGTTGTGTACACAATCACGAGAACGTTCACTATGAGTCGGGGTTGTGGAAAGCTCGCGGTGTGGCACGGGGCGGGCGCATTACGTAGTCCGTGCGCCCCTACTGAAACTCTCTGACGTTGAGCAGCGTCAGGCGCGTCAACCGCGTCAAGCGCGTCAGTCGCGCCGCCCCGCCCGCATTCCCACTTCCTACCCTGCCAAGTGCGACACGGAACTATGAAATTACTTCTATGAGACTTTGCTGTTGATTTTATCGCATATAATATTCACTCTATGACTGTTGTGTGTTATTAGAAATACTTAGGATAAGGAAATGTATTTGGGAACCTGTTATTTTAAGCATACATTTGTTTTGTTTATGTAAAACTTGATAGGTCAATTTGTCCAAACACCGATTCGTAATCTGAAAATCAGCATTAGTGTTGGATAGGAAAGGATATTTCTGTGAGATTGATGGTAATTATACCATCTCCGATAACTTATGTAATATTTTTCAGAACCATATAAGCAAATTAGTACTTAGAAAGTCGTACGGTAGTTATAATACTCAAAAATCTTAAATATTTATCGTGTACCCGCCAACGAATACCCTATTTATAGATTTCTTGATAATTTAGTTATAAAGCCTTTTAAACGAACCGAAATATAATAACAACGGCTAAAAGAACATTCCATATAAAAATAATTCTGGGAACGTAATTATTTCAACTTTTTTATAAAATCCTTTTAAATCTTAATTCACAAGCGGCCCGATAAAAGCCATTTAGCCGGAAATTCGAAGGCTCGATGTCAGATTAAAACCTTCGGAGGGTAATGCGATGATTGTGGCTTTATCTCGGCGATATTCTTGCCCGCTTACAAAATATTGGCCGTAGAGCCGCCGTAATAAAGCAAATCTCATTCGATAGATAACTAGCAATAACGGTCTTGTGGAACGCCCGAAAATTCAAAAATTATACCTCAAATGACTCTTTCATTATTTATATGATATAAATAAAATAGTAGAGAAAAATGTGTTGAGTGACTGACCGTTTACATATCTTCTTTAACTTCATATTTCACTTAAGCCTATGAGCCCTGTCCCATATCTACTATAAAATAGGTTAAAATGTTGGGAGCTGTAAATAGAAATATGAAAATATTATGCTACACCGGCTACACGTGTTTTATAGTGGGTACAGTAAGCAACAAAAGTCAATTAAAAAATAACATTTTGAAAGGACCAGTACTTTATTTGCTGTGACATCTATAAAATTAATGTGTCATAGGTTTTAGCATTTCTTTTTAATTTTTTCCGGTATTTATTTTGTTTATCTAATTGATCTGCGTTGTGCTATCTAAGAACAAGAAATCACGGATACAAACAATTATTAAAATCAGTCCCTCTAGCCACATAACATTTCTACAATCGATGACGTCAATAAAAAAGCTCGAATATAATGACTAAACACCGTGATTTTTTAGTCTTCTTACAAAAGCAGCCCAGTTCATGTATCCAACGTTTATGATAAAAAAAATAGGTATTTATGAGATTTGAATAAATTTAAAATGCAATTTTTATTCAATGTTATGATGCAATTCGTAGTTTTTTAGAAATAGCTCTGTTGCGAGGGCGGTCCGAGCCTTGTAACAATGGTGAGGGACGCGGGCGGCGGCGTTTAAATCATTTTTAAGAGTATCTTTCAGATTTCTCTTGTTTAATTTTTCTTCGTACTTATTATCTTAGTTGATAAAAAAATAATAATCGCGCCTAGTGGTATTTTACGTCGGATACATTAACTACTTTTGTAAGACGACTAAAAAATCACCGTGTATATGGGGACCGACTTGTGTTGCTAGCCGTAGGTACTTTGATCTGGAAATTTTCCTAGCGCAGCTTCAAATACTAGTAGGTAGGTAATGTGATTACTCCTACACGTTGCCCTTCAAGTAAGCCCACGTTTAACTGAACAGAGCATTTCGCATCTTGTTATAGCAAAATCCGATAATCTCGAGACTGTAACCATCAACCGTCGATATTATCTTTATTTAGGACGCGAAAGTTAGTATGTATGGTTGTTACTTACTCATTAAAGCTCAAACGGCAAAATATTTTTTTAAGAAATTTTGTACTGGATTGGATCTTCATTGACGCTTATCCGCGGATGCTACCTTGGGGCGCAGCTAGTCGATAATAATTTGGATACATTACAGGACAACCATAAAATGGGGTGCAAAGGAACCTCTGTGACCAAATCACCAAAGTCACAACTATAAATCAAAACTTCTGTAATAAAAATGCAATACTTAATAACAAAATTTTATTATCAAAAAATAAAAAATATTCTTATTGCAAATTGATGACGCAAGTCGGTTGGTAATAACCATCGGGTCCCGTCGAATGTCTCTGCGATAGATGTATACTGTTCAACTCGACAACGCCAAAGTCATAGTTCGCGAATTTCTCGAGTATTTCTGTACCATCAAAATTGATCCGCGGCTGTCTAGCTCTGGTTCCTTGGTCGTCAACATGAGGAGTGTCCGACTTACTTCTATACTTAGAGTTGATAAGTGTAACGTGCAACTTCACGTTTTCCCTGCCATGTTCTCTTTCCATATATCCTGTAAAACATAAACGGTATCTTTAGAAAAAAAATAACTGCGACAATTGTATTCTTGTCCAAACAAGAACACAGTAAGTTGTTACTTTATTCGTTTGTTTAATCGACAATATCCTCATCGATATCCTTCGACTGTACGGTTGCGGAGTTGTCGAGGTCACCAAGAAAAACCCACTGTGCGACAAGCTGTGATTCAGTGATTCTTGTCCTGAGTCTGGGTTTTTTTGTGTTTGTCCTTGAATGATTGTGAAACCCATGCGACACAAGGATTAAATTCCATAATGAGAAAAAAAGTACTCCTGTACCCTTGCGACTTGAAATAGTGCTGTTGGTAGGACGATTTGACACCACGCTCGATCGCCTTCTAACGACGGTGACAACACTTATTTAGGACCCAATAGAAGAATTTATTTAATATTTGACAACTGGACCGCTGCCTTTAAACGTATACTAAACACCGGATTGCGAGCAGCCTCTGCGTGAACTTGCGTGTAAACGTAAAAGTGTGCAGTAGGTACTTTTTGTCAGCGACGCTTTGTCGCATTTGTCGCATACGGCATAGCATACTGTTCGTTAGGTGTAACCGAAAGGGTAAATAACACTTATGATAAATGAGTTAGCATGTTAGTGTGCTTGTATGTCTGTTTGTTACCACTTTACGCTCAAACGACTGATCCGATTTCGGTGATTTTTTTTAAGAAGGCAGCTTCCACCTGTTAATAACACTTAAGATAGGTACTTCTATCCGACTTCATTAAAGGTAAAATGTTTTTGCAGCTACAACCGACGTCCAGGTGGGCTAAGCCGCACATAACAAACATACACAATAGATGTAAACACACTCACATAGGTATTTGTAACATTAGTGAGATAAACTTCGCAACACGCGCTGGCTAATGACTTTGTTTTTGATTCGAAGGAGGCGGATGACATTATCGATGGCGTATAAATTACCTGCTCTATAATAAAAGTCGACTATAGCATCAGACATCTCTTGAATCAGGCCTTTAGTATTCCCCTCCTCTTCCACTAAGCCATACAAAACATCAATTTCAGATGGATCATCATTCATGTATGATAAGCCTTTTAATCTGATCTTTAAAGGCAAGTGCTCTAGAAGTATAGGCCTGAAAACAAACTATTATTATTAATCGGATATATTATTAGAGAGAGTGAATAAAGAGCTGACAACAACAATTCAAATGCAAAGAAAGCCAATAGCAGAGGCGGAAAAATCTCACTTTTAGAATACGAGTCTCCTGTGAACCTAAGCGCTTACATGCAAAAATTACAAATGAGTGTAGCACCTCGCAAAAATGAGTTGTTTATAGTCTGCTATCGAAAACTCAGAAAGTAGAGTATTGCCTTCATTAGCATTTGTTGTTTAGAGTAATTAGACAGTGTAGGTGTTCTTTACATACATTATAACTTCATTTTTCGCCTGCTTGAGCAGGTTTGATGCAATTGATCTCTCCTCATTATCCATTAAACACATCACACCAAGTGTCAGGTGGAGTTTCTGTCCCCCGATAAATATGGACTTTTCTAGACCTCTGCTAGGACAGTCACGTAAGACTTCGGCCTGAAACATTATAATGATCTTAGCCTATTGTCTGATCTACATCAACTGTAGAATAGTGTCGTCACTCTTTTTTTCTCGCTTTACTAAATGCAGGTGCCAAGTGATTAAAAAGGGATAGCATTACTGGTGCGATTTAATACCGCCAGATATTATTAAATCTCACATTTTGTCAAACATAAAATAGGTGTAAAGCAGATTTAACTCTAGAAGTAGATTGAGAATACGGAGGTTTAATATTTAAATTTAAATTTAGAACGTAAATAAACTCTTTTTCATTTATTAAACCCCTTCTGTGCACAAAACATAGAGGTTCGAATAAACGCATTTATAATTGGAAAACTAGGCATTGAATATTGAGGACAACTGTTTTACCTCAAATTTTTCATATCTTTTAACAACATCAGGACTATTCATAGGTATTGATATAAAATGTGTAGCTCTTTGTTTCATCCTTGATGACATCACTATTATGTTTATACGTCTTCTTGCAGCTTTTACACTCTGAAAAAAAAATACATAATACTTACAAGACTGCTAGTCACTATAATATGTAATATTGCAACAAATTTCATAATTAAACAAATGGATGAATTATACACATTCATTACAAGACTCGTTGTAGCTGTTCCCGCAGTTTCACCCGCGTCGTAAACAATCTTGCAGTAATTTTTCTGTTTCCTCCTTAAGAAACATCATCCCCATTTTTTTGTGTTTACTTGTGTTTGCAACTTTTCCATATATTCTCACTACATACACTTTCCCTGGACTTTATGAATAAAACAAGACTAAAATAAGCCAAATCGGTTCAGCCGTTCTCGAGTTTAA
This sequence comes from Trichoplusia ni, assembly GCF_003590095.1. Taxonomy (NCBI): domain Eukaryota; kingdom Metazoa; phylum Arthropoda; class Insecta; order Lepidoptera; family Noctuidae; genus Trichoplusia; species Trichoplusia ni. The sequence goes on along the minus strand of NC_039481.1, from coordinate 19,124,119 downwards.
GCGAGACTAACAAACAGCAATTATTTCTTTTATATAAGAAGAAGAAGATTAAGAGAAAATTGTTTTGTTTTGTTTTAAAGGGATTCAGAGAGAACAGATCTCTATTTTGCTATTTTATAAGCTTGTTAAGCCTCTATTTTGATAAAGTACAAAAAATATATACAAAATGTTTATATGTACTTACTGATTCTGAAGGTCCATAAATTACAACATCTCCATCTTGCCCTTGTTTTGGTATCTTAAGCTCAGTGTTAGTATCCCGCTGAATCCTCAATTTCATAGCTCCCTTCTTTCCGATAATAGACCCTAGGTAATGCCTGTAAAAAACATTTCACTATGAGAATTAAACAAATAAAATCAAAGCTTAATTTGACAGTAGTTTTGAGCAATAAACATTTTGTAAATTTAAATTAACATACATACTTAGAAACATGTAAACTAGATCTATATCTAGAACTGTCCATCATGACTACTTCAACATCTTCATCACCACCTTCATCGTATTCATCGTCATAGGTATCTGCAAAATAATAAACACACCAGTACTTAGTACTTGAGATTAACCAATAGATAAAATTTAAATACCGTGCAAGATTTGATGTATAGCCGGTGAAAATCTATCACTTTTACACAGAAGTAATTGTATTTTTTTTTATGCGACACACGGACACAATATCGTTTACTTACCATTCTCGTATGAATCGTGTTCTTGTAGTGAAGTGACTTCAATCGAGTGGTCGTTTACTCTATAGCATCTTCCTTCTATCCATACTAAATGAGGTCTAAGGATGTCACTCATCATTTAAAATCAATAAATGATCGGGTTTTGGAAGTTGAATATCAAATCCAGTCATAAAAACGCTTAATAGTCAACAAAATATACGTGATCGAAATCTGATTCGAGTTTGTTGTTTTGACAGCTGGATTATTTTTTGACAACTATATTTTGTAAACAGCTGATAGTTTGGATAGTCACTTTTTAATATAGGTACAAAAGTTAAAACCTAGAAAAGAATATATTAAAAGTTAAAATCCAGCATAGTCTTACAATGGTTACGCTTGATCTTCTAATTTTATTTAATGTATTTTGCCCGCCCCAAGCAGTGCTCAAAATTAAAGACAGTATTATTATCCACGATGAATAAAGGCGTAACCTCATGGTCGCTCGTCGCTCGCGATCTGATCACGCGACCCCATTTTTAAATGTCCCGCGTCTCGAAAAAGCGACAAAATATGGTAGCAGGAAAGGTAGCGACGAAGCTGGAAATGTTGAGCTACGGCCTTTGCAGTCGCTCGTTTAAGCGATAAAGCTCAAAATGTTGAACTTTGTCGCTGGGAAAAAAGATCATAGGTAATTAATACACTATAGAATAGAGCAAAGAAAAGTAAAAATTAAGTGGTCGAGACAAGCGGTGCTACAAACGGTCTCTAAATTAATTCCCGTAAATATCGGTATCGTATCGGACAAGGAAAATACTTTAAAACATTTTATAAAATATGGACATAGTAAAGTATGGACACAATGTACGTTTAAACCATAATTTTGTTTCTTCATTGTACAGTTTTTTGAAGTTTAAAATGTACCTATGTAACTTTTTAAAAATCACACTTGCTTCTACATAATAGCCAGTTCACAATTAGATTATAGATATTAATGTTTTGTTTTTCGGCAAATTTTTAATGGGGTCGCTCGACCAGATTTTAGCTACAAACGAGCGACAATCGACTCCATGAAGCAGCGCCAGGTATCGAGTGACGAGCGACTGCATGAAGCAGAGACTTTTCGGGTCGCGGAAAATTTAAAAATGGGGTCACGTGATCGGGTTTATCGCTGTAAACGAGCGAAAAGCGATTGCGTGCGGTTACACCTTAAGACAGTCCCCTATGTCCATATAGAAATTATTTTGGCTTCAACTGCTTATAACAATCAAGTTTCTTTTAATACACGGTTGAACGCGGAACGGTGATTAACAGCTAAATGTGGTCAACACGATAAAAAAATGTCTTCAAATCTTACAGTGATGTCTAATTTTCTATAATAATTTAATTCCTTTTTCTGAGGTTTTTGTTTTACTTGTAGAAACATTAATACTATCAGATATAAACAACATTCTGGTAGATACTAAATTTTCCAAATCTAAATCAGGATGTAATCATGAATTATAAGTTTATTGGTTTGCATTCTACTGTCGATAACGAGTAAGTCGATCACTTGGCCAGTGCGTGCATTCCGCGCGGTGGGGTGGTGCTAAGTCGGTTTCGTCAATAGGTTTCTTCCTCCTTCGATTACGATATTGTTCAATCGATTCAATATCAAAATACATTTTGTTTGGAAGTCAATTTGGGTTTAGGCACTATTAATGGTTGTGCGGACTTGCGGAGTGCCTGCCGACACTAACAACTGTTGATCACTAAATTGTAGTTTACTCAATGTGAAATCAACGCTCTGGTACACAATAAATTATATTACATATTATAGGCGTTGCGAAGAAGCATCCCTTAACTGTTACACTCTTAAAGCATAACAAATCAACTCGAAAGTAGATTATTTCTCCTATGATAAGTTCTTTAAAAAATAATAGGAATAACAATTAAGATTGATCGAGGAGACACAAAGTTAGTAATTTATTAATACATTTGTTCACATTGTTACAGTCTTCTCGAATTAAGTTATCATAAATTGCCTAGCCTTAGAACCCCAATTGGATCCTCTGTAAATAAAAATGACGTTAAAGACGTTAATATTTATACAAAGGAGTGGCGAAATCACGCGACAAGGCAAGCAAGAATTCATATTGGTCTCAATTACAAACTAAACGTACAACATAATAGAACTGATAATTCCGTTTGATAAGCTTATCATTAACCCATTGCGCTGCCAGTATTTATATTATTGTGTGTAAGTTATATCAAGTGATGATACTGCAGCTTACGTGCTTGTGTTTTGTTCAACAATATTATAAAAATGGATAAAAATATGCCAAGGCCAGTAAATACTTCCTACTACAACACAAATTACCAATACAGTAATGTTAATAAAGAAGGTGAGTACCTTATTTCTGTTTTCGTAGACAATTCTGCTACATTTTACATTAAACGTTTATCTTTATTGTTTAGCTTGATCCGGTAAATTGTAGAAGTGTTTAAAATAGGTTACGGATATATAAAAAGAAAAAACAAAAACATGTGTTCAGAATTCAGATATTACGAGTAAAGGATGGAATTATGCCTGAGCTGAGAGTATATTTGAGTACAATATAAACGAAATATGTCAAGTAAACATGGTTTGCACGAGTTTACACGAGTTCATAATAATATTTTTAGCGTATCGATAATCCTTTGGCAAACTTATAAAAGATAATAAGTTAAGATAACTATTTTATTATACCTTGGCTAGTATCTATAAAATATCTAAATAATCATTCCGTAAACAAGGAGAAATAGATTAAGTAATACATATTCCTTCCATCAAAACATAAACCGTACCTATGCTACTTATATCAATAAGGGGTCCAGAGATAATAAGATCACAAAGATCCACTATTTAAAAATAGTTACAAGATTATACCCAGGATTATACTACGTAAAACCCTCATTGACTTCCCCTAAATGGAGAACTTCTCAGAGAGAGCCGATGTCGTATAGCAGAATAAACAGAAAGCTTCCCGATTTCCATAACGGGATATAGAGTATGTATATTTTAGGTGGGTTTTAAATATTATATTAATGCTTTTTATGTTGCCCGAGGCCAGAACCTCAAGAACTAGAAAAATGCATTATGCTTATTATAACTATATCTGCTACATTAATTTCTTTCATTTCGGCATTATTTAAGTTCACTATTAATTTATTATACTGTATTATTGCATGAAAGGTGCATTATTATTTTGATAACCTCTTGAAATTCCATGACAATTTGAAAACAAGCGATTTTAGCCCTTGTATAACAATTTTATCATAAATTGAATTCTAAAAGGAAGCGAAATGTATTGTTCTTCAGAACATTCCACATAAGCCTATCCTAACGACTTAAACGTAAGGTCCAATTTAGGACTATGTTAAGTACGTTAAAAGAAGTAGCTAAGTAATATTTTTTATTAATAGAGCACCCCATACGGCTGGACTATTTATGACGATTTAAGGAAATAAAATGTGTAATGTGTAGTGCATAATGTCCTGCCAATAGAAAAAGTAGGGGTCTTGTCTTTTTACCATAGCAATGACGGTATCAAGGAAATATAGGAAAAATATGCACCATATGCGTGCAAATTAAAAAAGAACATGCACCAATAAGTTTACTTTTATAACAAAGATTGGGGGTTCCAAACTACAGCAATCGAGTTTCGTGACATAATAGACGAAGCACTATTTTGTTTATGCCTTTGAAAGACCAAGAAGTGGCAAAAATATTTACCTTTTTTTGGCGATAGCTAGGTCCTGTCAAATGACTGACAGCCGTATTGTCAAAATTTAGACCAGAATGTTGTATTGGGACAATGCATAAATAAAATACATACGAAAATGTAAATATTGATGTCGTTTATAAATCCGTCAATTATAATATAATTATTCTTTATGAAACCCTAAACATTACTATTGTATAAAATAATCAACACGATGCATTGATCAGTGAAACAGTGCATAGAGAGATCAAAGAAGTGACTAATTTGTATTATGCGTTAAATATTTTGTACATTAACAATTTTGACGCATTACATGCATGAAAGGTCTGATAAAACAGGTATATTATATCTCACAATTTTTATTACTATATCAATATTTCTTTCTGGTGTAGCATACATTATAAAAACATTGTCTTGTTGGCTTATAAATTTGTAAGCTAATCTTGTAAAATCACTCTGCATAAAATATAAATATATAATATTATTATTTTAATTTAATTATGCCTAATGCAATTGTTACCTAATTTTATTTTTTGAAAAAACATTATTTAAATTACCTTTTTTGTTTCAGATGGAAGTAAAATGCATGGATCTAGGCGTGTTATAATATTTTGTCTGTTAACAACAGTTTTGCCAACAATACTCATTGTGTTACCTCTTTATTTAAGAAACTTTAAATATGCTGATGTTATGTACAAGATATCAGACTCAGATGTTATACAAATCCATAAAGGACAATCATCAATTTTTTGTGAAAAACATTCTTTGAAAATGAATTCTACATTCAGTGCATTCCAAATGAAAGGTACCCCAGAAATATCTGATAAGAGAAAACATATAAGATTAAAGAAGTCAATGACGTTACTAGATGATACATTAGAGTATTTTGGATTTTATTTGTTAAAAGGTGCTTCAGTAGAATTAAATGCTTGTTCTCGTCATAAAGGTTCAAAAATTCTAGTTGTTAAAGGAGATAGAATATTGAACACATGTGGTATTTTAGAAGGATATAAGCATAAAAAAGTTCATCCCAAACTTGAAAATGGAGTTCTAGTCACTCTAGAGAAACCTGATGATAAGAAGAAAATTAATGATACAAGTTATGATAAGAAAAATGATAATGATAATACAATTGACTCTTACATACATAATGGTATTGAAGACAGTGATGACACAAGTAAGACCGTCCATGTAGAGCGTGAACGGTCAAAGAGGGATATAAAAAATTTGCCCTTGCATAATCCAAATACTTTATTGGATACGGGTGTATACCATGGTGGCAATTTATTTAATAGCACTATCCAACAACAAACTATGTCTAGGCTGGAGAATAACTTACATGAATGTTATCATGACAAGATTTTAATAGACCATTTATTTCCTTACTCATCTCAGTGCAACAGCACAAATTACTTAGAAAATACTACAACTCTCAAAGTGGTTCATGAAGTACTGCTTGATGCATATTACTATTATATATTCTATACTGACGATGGAGTTAACGACATTCACGCCATGTTTGATATCTATAAGCCAACATTCCAATATGTTAACAATTCTGAATCAAAGACTTGTGTTAATAAAACACAATGTGAATTTAGCATAGATTTTTTTAGTGACGAGTTAGTTATAGTAGAGAAACCTACTAAAGAAGGTTTACAAAATGAAGACAGTGATTCTTCTATTCTGATATCCATCTGCCACCCTCGAGTATCTGTTTATATACTATTCCCTGTATCAGTCCTTTTGCTGATACTCCTTTTTGCGTTTTTATGATATTTGTTGAAAGTTTTATTCCATTTAATTTTAGTTAATATAAACATTACCAGAAGTGTGATATTAATTTATTAAGTTTTTAGAGTATATTGTTGATGTTATAAATGTTTAAATAATGATGTGATAATGGATTCAATAAAGGAATTGTAATGCTATCAGTTTTTTGAATCGGCAAGTATTCTACGTCTTCTTCACACTTAGTAACAACCCTACGCAAGTCATCTTGGTATAGCCATTTACTGATACACCGCTGCACCTTCATGGTCGCAGAAAACGACACCTAGGCAAAGCAAACACAGCTATGCTCATTACATCAATATATTATGGTTGGGTGGGAATCGAACCCACGATCTCCGGTTTCGCAGTCTCTAACCACTAATTCTAAACTGGAACCTACACTACTTGTTGTGGATCAAGACAATGCAGCTTTATCTAACTAAATTTGTTAGTGGTTTTTTGCATAAAGTCAAGTTTCATTCAGAACTAAAGAAGGATATTGTTCTTTACAAGGATAAGGTGGCATAAGATTTTAGTAACTTAACAATTCTAGGTGTGGTAGGCTGTTGTATCAATTTATTTTAAAAGATACTTACGCAGCTTCTCTTTCACAACTCTTCGTTGGCAATTGTGTACGATCATGTGATCTGAATCCCAAGAGCATGAGCGACTCTGCGTCTGCCGGGGAGTTCCTAAAAGCAGTACCTACTAGACGCGGTTTTTATCATAACACAAGCATGATAGGTGAAAGTGCCTGGTTCAGTTGTAACGGTTCCGAAAATCAGTTTTATCTACTCACTAGCTGTTGCCCGCGACTTCGTCCGCGTGGTTAGAGGATATAAGTTAGGAATTTTTGAACGAAGCCCTCGAAGATTAATATTTTTCCCCGTTTTGGCCACATTTTCCATTGTATCTTCGCTCCTATTAGTTGCAGCTTAATGTTATATAGCCTAAAAAAATCCTCGATTAGTGTTCTATTGAACATAAAAAGATTTTTTCAATTTGAACCAGTAGCTCCTGAGATTAGCGCGTTCAAACAAACAAACTCTTCAGCTTTATATATTAGTATAGAAGTAGATATAGATATGGTGCAACTACTATCCCAAATTTTATCGATATATGTAAGTACAAGATTAATCCCTATAAATGGCTTATTGGCGTACCTGGAAGGCTTGTACGACAATTTTCGAACAAGGTTCAAAGCAACGTTCCTATTATTGCTGCGCTAAAATAATTACGGAACTCATGGTTAAGGTTGTAAGTGCGTTTCGACGGTACTCCATCGTTGCACAACATGCAATAATGCGCAGACGCAAGGACAAGAATTAAATTTCCTACTAGCAAGTTTCCTTTTATGAAGTTTTATCAGTGACAGGTTTATCTACAACACTGACACATAATAATTATAATTCCTACAACAATAAAATTCTAATCTAATTCATGAAGAATGTATAGTAGAAGTATGAAACAATGTTTTATTTTATATATTATCTGGAAAATACCGTTTGGTATCTGTAAACTTGCATGGCTACCTTCATCAAACAACTTGCTGCAGATTGCTTTGATTAGTTGAATTAGTATGTAAGTAGGTATTGAAAGAAATAGGATCAGTGATACTTTGTCCAATGCATTATTCTTCACTTCCTTTTTTACATCTTGTTTTCTTTTTCCTTTTTGGATTAACACCTTCCGAAAGATTTCTTATCTGCAATAGCGAGCATAATGATTTTAAGCAGTTGGTAATGGGAAGTAACAGTGATGTTAAGAGTTAAGACACAAAAAAGTTGTCATGCGTTTATATATCTGAATATTGATCGTCACAAAGTGTTTATAAGCTAAAATTAACATAATGTATTCGGAATTAGATCAGCATATTAGTTAGTACTTATATAAAATTAATATTATGTAAGCATAGGAACCTTAATTATCATTTTTGTCAAAAGTCACTAATACTTCGAACAAAATTTATTCCAAAAATATAAATAATTCGAAATGAACATAAAAACCATGTAGAAAACAACCTCTAAAAAAGTAAAATGCAAAAGCAATGTAAATGGGAATACAGGATACATTAAGGACCTGTCAAAAGAAAGTAATGAACATATTGAGGAAATTTTGATTTATTATTTCCACATAGTTGTGTCCAAAGTGCGTTTCACAGGCTCAGTAGGTAGATCTTCTGTAAAACAAAATTTACATAATTCAATACAATGCTTTAGAGAAATTAAGGTTCCGATCGGGAATGGAGCGCTACAATTTTCAAGTATGTATATCAATAACAATACAGTTGAGATATTTCATTATATTTATTTAGGGTATTACAAAAACAGTTACCATATTATGTACAACTGGAAAAAAAGTTACAATACAGTGGGTTTCCTCCGAGAACTTTTGTGATTGAAATAGCCTCTCCAGTACCCGATGAGACCTCTTTGCAAGCGGCAGAGAGGCCTGCGCGGAACGGGGGCCATCCGGCCGAGCCGGTCTTACTCCTAACTATGTATATTAAACTTATATTGATACGTCTATTATAGTATAATGTAATCATTAATTAAACTAAAACGATTATATCGGTCCGAACGAAATGAGTTCCAATGAAAAATTCGGCACAGCGGTTATTAGAAGGCTCCTCCTAATACACACACCTTATAAATATCGCAATAGAACGCAGGACACAAAGTATAAACCGGGTAAGCGCAGGCTCCTCAGATGAGGTTGGCCACATCGCTGGGCATTTCCGAGATGCTTGTGTGGTAGAACTCCTCAATGTCCTTGAGTGCTCTCCTATCAGCTTCAGTAACAAAGTTGATAGCGATTCCTTTACGGCCGAAACGACCACCCCTTCCAATTCTGAAAAAAGAAATAGATACATTTCAAATAACCTCAAGACAAAATATTCTTTCATTAATGTATACCATTCTGAATAATAACAGGTAAGAAATGTTTGCATGTCTCATTAGCTCTGCAGATTCAATAGCCTTGATGTTATCAAATTTGTTAGTTATGTCAACATAATACATCTTAATCACTCTTACCTATGAATGTAGTTTTCACGGTTAGTGGGCAGATCGTAATTGATGACGCAAGAAACTTGCTGCACGTCAATTCCACGAGCAAGTAAATCAGTGGTGATCAGGACACGAGATGATCCAGTACGGAACTGCCGCATAATAACTTCGCGCTCACGCTGGTCCATATCGCCGTGCATAGCAGACACAGTGAAATCACGGCCATGCATGGATTCAGTCAGCCAGTCCACCTGAAAGTTTAAACCATATTGATTTAATTATATAACCATACTGATAAATGTACAATGATCCCTACTAATGAACTAATATTTTTAGTTGTATTTATGAACTAATGCAAAATTTCAGTTTATCATAATATATATTCAAATAGATTAAGGGTCCTAAATTAAGGTATATAATGGAATAGTAGGAATCTGTTATTAAATATTTAAAAATTTAGAATATTGCAACTAACAAAAACTATCGTTTTTAATAATGAGGAAAAGCCAAGCTGAAATCCTTAGAAATATTACCTTGCGGCGAGTGTTGCAAAAGATGACAGCCTGAGCGATGGAGAGAGTATCATACAAGTCACACAGCGTATCCAGCTTCCACTCTTCCAGTTCAATGGCAATGTAGAACTGCTTAATACCTTCCAGAGTGAGCTAAAAAGAATAAATAAGAAATGTAAACAAAGTAACAATTACCATAATTGTGTATCAATGGTTATAATTTGAATGAAATCCTAAGTCTTACCTCCTCCTTCTGCACAAGAATGCGCACTGGGTCTCTCATGAAGCAGCGGGATACCTCGAGTACATCATCAGGCATAGTAGCAGACAGCAAGATGACTTGCACATCAGCAGACAACATCTTGAATACATCATGAATCTGGTCCTTGAAACTGAAATAGGTAATGACCAAAATGTTATATTAAAGGTTTTTGCTCTGTATTTTTCTTCATAGAAAAGAGTAATACAAAGAGTAATAAAGAGTACATAAGAAAGACTTTATACATGCATTTAATAATTTTACAAAATAAGAATCTTCATCAATTCACAATGACTATTAAAATATCTACTTAATATAGAATTGCATCATCAGTTTTAACAAAGGTAGCATGACTCACCCTCTGGACAACATCTCATCAGCTTCATCAAGCACAAACAGCTTGATAGTGTTAGTACGCAGTGCACGACGAGTTATCATATCGTAAACGCGACCAGGTGTTCCCACCACCACATGTACACCACTTTCCAGCTGACGAGCATCTTCACGCACATTGGTGCCACCGATGCAGGCATGACATTTAGCATTCAAGTGATCACCAAGAGCTATCACCACCTAAAAAAACCACACCGTTAATTCTAAACTCTACGCATTAATCACCAAACACATCACTAATCACCACAGTTCGTACCTTCTGGATTTGCTGAGCCAGCTCTCTAGTTGGGGCCAAAATGAGCGCTTGGCATTCGCGAACACTTGTATCAATTTGCTGAAGAATTGAAATCGAGAAAGTAGCAGTTTTGCCAGTTCCAGACTGGGCTTGAGCTATAACATCACGTCCCTGAATGCAGGGCATGATAGCGCGCTGCTGGATGGCGGACGGCTTTTCAAAACCATAAGCGTAGATTCCTCGCAGCAATTCTTCCTTCAAATTCATGTCATCAAAGCTTTCCACGACTTGATGCCAGTTAGTATCAAGTGCCCCTTCGGGGTCCATTCCCGGAGGTCCATCGTAGTTAGGTTGATCTTTTGATGGCCCATTTTTGGAATCCTCCGGCCAATCTTCTGATCTGCAATCGAATACATAAACTTTGAATAACAAGTTTTCAAAATCTTTTTTGAAGATTCATCGTTCTATGTATGAACATGCAAAAATTACTAAAATCTTTTTATTGGTGCTTCTGTCAAATTGGCATATCATGATTTGCTAAGATATCGCAAAAATAAATGCTACGCATGAAAACCAACTAAGAACTAAATGTTCCCTTCAATCTTTCGGTTACATAGAATTGAAACAATAAGTCCATTATAAGTGAAACACGTGCGCTGATCGAGCTTGCAATAATGTACTCCTACCAGCGCCATGTTGGCAATCGGCGACAGGGACATTGAAATTGAACTCGATATATGTCGAATTACGTGAAATACACATGCAAAAACGTAATCCTACAATTTCCCTATTCCGTATACCGTAAAAACCCGTAATAATAACATTCTACTACTTAAAGAACTGAACTTACCTTCTTTCAGGTGAATAAGACATGTTCCAATCGCGGTAGCTGAACGGAAAAGAACTAGCAAAGCATAAGCAAGGTCAAGTTAAGTTAGCAGAAGCTTTTTTTATGGGTTTTCCAAAATTAACTGTTTCAGTTGACAAATTTCACGAAAATAATTTTTAAATATTTTTAAAAGATTTATAAAATAGTCACAAGTCGATAAACGTGCTTTAATATATCAAGATGAATAATCCTAAACTATTCGGAAAATTATGAAGCGGAAGTACGTCACGATAATTTATGGAATACAGATCCTCTACACACCAACCGCAGTAATATCGATTTTTAGTCTACTGCCGAAGTGTTGTACTTTCAATTTCTGTTTTGACGAGTTTTTTAGTAAGAAATTTAAACAAACTTGATGAGAAAAATCTCGTCATGTACCTTGAATTTAAAATGTTAGGCATAAAATATATAAATACTATAAAACACTCTGTGCTAGATTTTAAATAAGTCACTTGTCTGAATTTAGGTTTAGTGACTGAATATAGAATTAAGTATAACAATTTCAGTAGAAACAATAGAAGGAGCTCTGAAATTAGTGAATTTTCCACTTAAGTTCTATTTGTTTTGTCTTTACAATGTATGCTGCTACATTCCTAGCTAGATAGTATTACATTTTGAAAAGAACATAATTATTTCGTATGAAATACAACTTTTGTGATAGACCCAATATATTTAAATAAATAAAACATTGATGTTCCCAAGAGTTAAGATGTTTTCAACTTTCAGTAAAAAGCATAGGATTTTGAATGAGAAAAAAAAAAGAATTTTATTATGAAAAAAAATAAATTGATTTTAGTATGTAACCGTTTTTAGGCGGTATAACTTTCTGGTTCCTCAGTTGTTTATGATTCTACCAAAACCAATGTTGAATTTATTATGTTGGATGCCATGTTCTTCCGGTCGTGTCTATGACTACGCTGCCATTTTGGAACGGCAGTGCTTTTTGTTCGTGTGAAGCGCTTGCTCGTTGTGAGGAGTAGATTGTGTTTTAGTCAAGTGTAGTTTTATTTTAAGTCGAACTCAATCAAAATGAGCTGGCAAGATTATGTCGATAAACAGTTAATGGCATCCAGATGTGTTAAAAAAGCTGCGATTGCCGGTCACGACGGAAATGTCTGGGCCAAGTCAGAAGGCTTTGAAGTAAGTTTTTTCCTCTGTCAAGTAGACAAGTACTCACTACGCGGTCAGTGTTTTTGCAAACTTTTAATTTTGGTGTGAATATTAGTGCTAAATGGTGACTTTGTGCAGTTCGTAGTAGGTTCCATGGATGACGAATTCTTTATCCGGCGAGTTTGACAAGATGGCGACATGTGGTGGGAGCCAGTTATTCGGATAAGAAACGTGAATTTTGTCCGCATTACCATTGTATTTAATATTTCCAAATTGCGGTTACCGCACTCTTTGTCACATTCTATTTGAAGCTTATTAAAATGTAATCTCTTAGATGTATTAATGCTTCGGGCACGATTGCCGGCCGGTATATCTTTATTGGTCTATGTGCACTATCTACGTGTTTAGTCTGTTAGTTAAACATAGTTCTCCATGTAATGCTGTTCTGGCAGCCGTCCTTTCTTTTTGCTAAAAAATCGAAACTTGTCTGCCACAAAAGTGGCAAATATAGCCTCCTGTATAAAATCATCGTATATAGTTGGTATAAGTCATTTTGCAAAAGTAGTATACAACAGCTTATTCATAGCTGGTTTAGTATCCTAAAACGATTGTGTCTAATGGATCGATCAGATAAATTTTAGTCTTATGACATTATCTCTCAGTTGCAGCAATCTTCTTATTATCCTCACTCACTGTGTTAACCGGAATTCGTATCATAATTACTGTTTTTTTAGCCTGTATATAATGAAATAAATTCGGTATTTAAATATTGTATTTACATTGCAGCTTATTGCATAAAAATAAATCTTCAATGAATACTAGCACAGAGAAACATCTGAATTATTACTAAGGTTATGAATAGGTCCTTTTCTTGATATTGGTATTATTGGTAAATGCCGTGACAGAATAAAAACTGCTTATCCCAACGAATAGTCGTAGATCTCCAACTCGCACCACCACGATGATTTTCAAATGAAACAGTTTGCACAAATGCACATCCATGTGAGGCATAGATTATTATAGATTTTGATCGATGCGCCTGAAAGACTAGTTACTGCATTTTTGTCTTCTTTACTTGCATTTTGTTCTTACTTAACTAAATCCTAACGTTTCTAATTGATGTCTTCAGATAGACTCGCTGCTGGCTAGTAATTGTATCCCAATACAGAACATTCTTACTTGCGTGTAAATAATCAATTCTCGTTGTTTAGACGAATAAATGTACCCTATTTGGCTGACAACAGTTTATGGAAACGGAATAAATAATTACTTGTAGCAGTTATTACGATTCTTGATTTTGAACACCCTAATAGTATCTGATATTGTTTTTTCAATTTTTAACAGATATCAAAAGATGAGGTTGCGAAGATAGTCGCCGGTTTTGACAATGAATCACTGTTAACGAGCGGTGGTCTCACGATAGCGGGTACACGGTACATCTACCTCAGTGGCTCAGACCGCATCATACGCGCAAAACTCGGCAAGGTCGGCGTGCACTGCATGAAGACACAGCAAGGTAAGCACTACTATTATAATATCTTGCATTTGTTATGATTTGTACAGTTTATTTACAGCTTTTACTTACGCCGTTATGCTGATCGCCTTTGTTTTATTTCTATATGAGTTGCGTAGTAGTTGCAAGTTGCAAAATACGCGCATGATGTACGGACAACGATCATAAATTCAGAGTTAACCAAAGATATTAGGTGTCGTAGAATGTATTCTATCAAAAACCTTATCATTGCTTGCAATTTTTTTGACACCTGGTTAGATTTTAAGACTAACGTGACTTGTAAAATACTTTTGTTCTGATTTTATGATAACAATCAAAAAAATATAAATTGCTAATTTTAAACGGGTCAAAGCGTTTCTAAATACTTATAAAAATAAATTACCTAAAATCAATTCAATATTAAAAACTGCGTGAACAGTGTTCTTAATTTATGTTGAAAGTATACGTTGAGGAATATTTGTATTATTTAAAGTAGTCTAAAAACGTATTGATAGAATCGCAGAGAAACGACTTCGAAAAGTATATAATTCACAACTTATATAAAAATTTATTCAACAAATATAGAGTTATGAATATTTAAGACCCAAAACATACAAAAAAAACAACAAAAAAATATTGAGGTTATTGATTGACTTTATTTTATTATGGAAGCCGAAAATAAAACCCGCGTCCACTTTCTTGCCTATGGATTCCATTGCACATAATCAATTAGAGGGAAGTGTCGTCGTTCTGAAGGTGTAGCCAAATTCATCGCTCATTCGTCTGTCAAATAAATCATTTAAAATATTCAAAATTAACTCATTTGTTAGATATTAGCATGCCAAAAACGACAGATATAAAAATCTTGGGGTTAAATATTAAATCGTTTCGTGGCAGCCTAAGTGCCACTTCCATTTTCTTGTTTATGTTCAATGATTCGTTCGGTTAAGGAAGCTAAATACCTAACATAGTTCTTATCTGAAGTGAGTACATTACGCTTGCAGTATTGTTAAACACGGTTCACGCCTCTTTAAACCTAGTGCTATTTTAGGTTTTGTATAAACCATTGGATATTTGTACTTACTTGCCTTAACGCCTGTATGATTTGTATTGATTTAATTATAATTTGTGTTGGACATAGATTTTAAAGTAAGTTTAATTTTGCAACTGCTAAGATTTATCTTTTTAACCTCAGAAATAATTTCAACAATAATATTTAAAGAACAGATATTTTTAATAAATTTAATGCGTTGTCAAAATTGAAGATATGATTATCAATAAGTAGGTGGCCCACGAAGTTTCACAGTGGCTGGTTCATTGAAGTATTTTGTTTCAGCCGTCGTAATTTCTCTGTATGAAGAACCCATCCAACCCCAGCAAGCCGCATCCGTAGTGGAGAAGTTAGGAGATTATTTAATTACCTGTGGTTATTAGAGGTGAGTGCCTTATCACATGACCAGTATGTTTATCAGATACCATCTGTCATGGACTCCTCAAAAGCAGTTCTTTCTTTTTCAGATCGAAGCGCGCCGTGATCTAAGAATACTATAAGATAATATTTTTTCCACAGGGAAATAAGTAACTGCATTTTGTATATTCTATGAAGTGATAAGGACCGTTCATTTGTTTTGATATTCGATAAATTATGGCGTCATCAGTGCGTGATGCGTTTAGTAACTGTGCAGATGCAATTACTTTGCGGATTTTGGACCCCTTTTATACGCTCACCGCTTCCATAAAGTAATTGTAACCTGCAATAGTTTAAAATGTATTTTAAAGTTTGCTTTTATTGACCAGTATGGTAAAGCATATTCAGCTTTGCAAGCAGGTCTCAAAGCATGATGTATAGAGATTTTTTTAGGTTTCTTCTCAAGCATTCTGATACTTGTATCTGGCGTGTACAATGATCTAAATTATTACTATTATTGAGATAGACTTACAAATTACGTCAATAGCCATCGAGACGAATATGCCCGCGTACAGATGCTTGAAGAGAAGTTATAATAATCACGTAATGAAATTACTGTAACAACATTATACAACATATATATATTATTATAAATAGCATTTGTGTAAGGGCTTGTTACAAATTGAAAGACACTGTAACCCAAGTATTACGATTTTAATTGAAGATCTCTAGTCCCACTGGAACCATCGTGTGAGTAGTATCCGACACATCAGTGCGCGGCGGACGAATCTTGCGCCGCGACGCGCCGCGGTCGCGAGGTCCACATGGCCCGCTATTACAATTTTCTGCTATGCTTTCTTTTTAATTGTGCCGCATTTATAATCTTGTGTAGTGAATAATAAACATTTGCATTCTGTTCTATTCTATCTCTTAGCTGCAGAAATAGAAGCGCTCAATTTACCCTGTATCCTCAGACAAGGCTTGCAGTAAACGAAGGGTGCATATTGTTTATATTTGATATTACTACTATAGCTTTGTACATTGTTTCTGATAAGCGATGGGAACTGTGTCTATCTAATAATAAAATGATTTGTATTATAACATTGTCGTTTCTTTTAAATGTACTCATCTGAAAGAAAGAAGGACGGGAGGGCGATGTAACAAAAACAATGAAGTTATGGCTAATGAACATAATTTATTTCCTTTGACAAAATCTACAATAAGAGTTAAGTACACTCGAATACAAGGATTGGTATAAAATGTTAAACTTGTAGCAATAACCTATCAAGTGATTTTGGTTCTTTAATATTACAACACACTAGGAACGCCTTCTAATCTTACGTCTTAAATTATTTTCAAGAATTCATAGAAAAAATCGAGATTAAAGTTTTAGTATTTATATAAATGTATGGGTATTCCTCCGCCGACTCGCATAAAATTGCAGTTGATTGGTTATTCATTTCCCTAAGAGCATAATGTAACAATATTAAACAAAGGATAACGCGCCAGTTTAACATGCTACGTGTTTATCTACATTTCTACACTCCTATTATTACAAAAGAAAGTATTTAGTCGTGTATGAATAAAATACGTACTTATCACATCTTATACATAAATTATGCGTTGATAATAAGCATTATTTAGACAAATTAATACACAATGTATAATATCGCTATACATCAGATTTTCAAATAATACTCGTGTTCATAAGCCAACACGCAAGCCTACGTATTTCGATTCCGTAATCCAACAAGTTACCTCAAACACTTATCTAAACTTCATCATTCGTATCAACTACCAATGTACGTTGGTACTTATTTTTAATTTCATTAACATAATGTAATTGATCAAGACGAGAACCATATTGTGTTAAACATGACAATACCATGCTGGTATATATTTTTAGTAAACATTTCGTTGAGGCAGACGTGTCATTTAACTTATCGGTCGTTTTATAAATGTTTAACTCGTTAACCTTCTATTTTTTAAACTTAATATTTAATCGTTCATAGATTTTTTGTCTCTTTAGTGCAAGAATTTTCAAGTACCCATTTGGTATTAAGGTAAATTTTAAAGTCTTTCATTTTGAATCTTCAGGGGTGTTCTAAAGAGTAATGTCGAGATTTTTTCCAAAGGCTTCTGAAAAATCCTTTGCGTTGTTTCTGTCCTGGGTGCTCCTCGCCTGTTAACAAAAACATTCATATTACTATTTATTCAACAAAACATGACACTGTAGTATGGTGTAGAATTTTTAGATCTGGGTGATCATGTTCAGAATTGAGATGTCTCCTGGCTTTACTTTAGGAACTCATAATGAAAACTGTATAAAGAAGAGACCATGTATAAAGAAATACTTAGGATCCAAAGATACTTAGAATTTACCTAAATACACATAATAATCCCTCTACTGATAAATAAGGAATTATCGCACGAGTTGGTCAACTTACTTTTCTGTAACATTGTGTAGCTATGTAATCTGATACTGCACTAGGCAGGTACTGATTCTAGTAGAGGTTTCTGAAATCATGGTTGGCTTGTGGAATTCCTACTTTGTTCTACAATCATCAACAAGCTAATATAGTATTTTCCTGTTGCTAGAAATAGAAACCACAAGTTCAACTGTAATTGTAGACTTGTAACGATAATATACGATTGCAAAATAATCGAGTTTTTAAAAATATACTAAATGCAGCAACGGCGTAAAATTCAACTTTTAGGGTCGAGAACCCTCAGTTGGGGGACGCGAATGTCAAGTGTACGAGCGGCCGCCCGGCCGGCTCGCCCGGTGGTGTCTCGACAAACGGATCGATACTACGCGTACTGCGGCTGGGGAAGTGCTGCTCCCGTTGCTACAGACTGTACAGATCTATGCGCGCTAATATAGTCTACACCAGAACTTACTGGGCTGTAGTTACTAAACTGTAAAAAATTGATTCGTCCAAAATTCGCCAACACCCATGTATAATTTAATCTTCATGCCTATGTTACTACTTCTCTTTGAGATGGAAGTCGATGGTAGTTTTAAATCATTAACTATATATAATGTTACATTGTTCTGCTTGTCTTTCTAATAATAATTATAATATTTCGCAATAAAAGACTTCACACAACGGAGAAAGTAATATATAACAATGGAATAAGCGTTAAGCATTTTGGACAATGTAGAGGTGATATTCATGTACATTCGTTTTCATCTCTTAGGTACATTACATTGTAAGTTGTATGCATGCAGATTGCAGAGGCAAAATTTACTATTTTGTGAATCAAAAACGCAAGGAAGGTGACACGAAGAGATGCTCTTTGTATCAATACTTAAGAGTAGGCATGTGCAGACACGAAATATAACAATCAACTTTAAACGTTAAGTAGAACATAGGTGTCTACCTAATGCTGATTTAAGTACCGTTATGTTGACTGCTGCCGTGTTAGACGAAAAACTTTATGTGCGTTCACTTGCGCAGGCGTGTTCAGCTCAACCTAATTAGCTGCACTTTTTTTACTTAGATGCTCTGGATAGAGACATGAATTAATTTAAAGATCACGAGACCGTGAATGATTTCTTTTAAGCTAATAATTATAATCTGCCAGGTTTTACATAAATGTCTTCCATTTAACAATAGATTAATATAAATACGTAAGTATATATTTGATCGAGACATTGAAAACATCTAGTTTCAGCATTAATTTATGTATCTACATACATAAGAGATAGTCGTGCCAGTTAGTAGGGCATCGAAATAAATCGGAGTAAGTAGGTAGTTTCCAGCACACGTCCCAAATGCCATGCACGCTGCCTAAAATAGTCGTGGACTGAGGCACGTGAGATGCCGCACCCGACATTCGACTCCGCTGTGCGATTTTGTTTATGTCCTAACACGATCTAACCAATTAAAGCCACATAATTAATTATAGAATATTAAATAACAGTTGAAATCCAGAAACTTTTTTTTGTAAATTCTATTTATTTTTATAATCTTTCTATACACAAGTTAATTTTATACCAATCTCAGTTTTTATGAATCATCTTTAATTATTACGTAGCAAAGCGTTTTATTTATAGCTCGTGCAGTGGAGGTCCATCCAATTCAAGTTCATTGGCTAGACTCCCCGCAAAGACACGCCAGGCGTGTTGCTTGTTTACCGATTTTATTGATCCACATTAGTTAGACGTAGTCGGACGATAGATTATAATTTTTCTATAATAAAGACAAAACGCATTCTCATTTCAACTGTGATCGCGAGGTTTTGAAACATCTACACTTTACATCAATTGAATTCGTAGTCCCGGGCGATGGTGCTGGCAGAATATTAACGAAGACAGGGAATCGATACCGTTCCAAAGTGTTGTTCATTGATCGAATAACCCTTTGGATCGTTAAGTAGATAAATTTAATATTGAATTTAGATAACTTCAGAATTCCAAATAAATATTTGAGTAATAGAGTCCAGTGTGGTACTGATGACAAATCTATACAGGAAATGACTCGGGGTCGTAAAATTATATTTACGATGGAATATTGTTAGTTCTGAATCGCAGAAAAACCGCGATCCACACAATATCTTGGAATCTGAATCAGACAAGTTATTATTATTTCCTAAAAGGTGACTCAGTAACTATGTCCCGGTATTTCAATAGGTAATTGCAATCGCTTCTTGAAACATCGTGTAGATCACAAAGGGTATTTTAACTAATCAGGTCACGAAGATCGGGCTGGAGAAGTGTGAAGGGCTGATCCAAAGGGGCGCGTGGCGTGCGGGGCGGCGCGCGGGGTACAGGGGTCGTCGACACTTCGGTGAAGGGCAGCGAGGTCGGTGCGTTCGCTTTCGTAGGCGCGCGGCGCGGCGGGCCGGCGGCGGGCGGCGCGGCGGTGCGCGGCGGCGGCGACGGCGGCTCTGCGTATTGATCGCGGCTCCGCAGCCTCCCGCATTCGAGCCACGCTACATCTCTACTTGATTTCCTAAACGTATTTTGATATTTGGCGACCGTTATACAAAGGATTTTTCGTACAACCAGATCTGCAGATCATCGTTGGTGACAATAGTGAATGTGTTAAAACCATGTTCGTTAGAAAACATGATTTGGCAAATGTTTGCAAAATTACGATATATCTCTTTTTATTCCTCTGTTTCGAACGATTTGATGAAAAAAACAAAATGTTCGTCTGAATATCGAATGAACTGTACTGAAATATGAGATCTTCCAGATATGATTCCTAAAACTATTTTTGATGCGTAAGTAGGTAAACCAACCATAGGAACTTGACCAAAGAGTGCAAAAATTACTTATATTTTTGATCTAAAAACTTCAAGTCTATGTCCGGCATTAGGGTGGCTGAACTGATTATTTATACGGGCCCGTGGTTTATTGATCTTAATTAAATATATCTAGCTATTTACTACATGCGACTATCATGCCAGCTGGTAATATCTCGTATGTAACGTAAGCGCCGCCGCAGTGACCGCGGCTGCCGGTGCGACGGCGGCGCGGCGCCGGCTATTGTTTCTGCAATATGATCGCTAATTCTGCGCTCGCGCCTACATTTATCTATAACAATCTATCTTCCTCTTGACCAATTATCTCCGCATAATAACTGCTGTTCGACGTTATATTTCATTTCAATAACTCATATTTTACGATTGTGTCAGTAAGATGAATTTATTGCTAGTCAGCGTCCATTGCCATTTCTTCCATGTAAGCCTTTCGGTCATTGGTCTGTGATAAAACAATGTAATGACCTCTTATCAGTGACATACGGCGCTTATTGATTTAGGTATGTTAATAATATGCGCAAATAGATCAGCAATATAATTAATTTGAATTGTTTTTTTTTGTAAACCTATTTTTTTTTCATGTGGCCAGTAGGTAGCCTCGGTATGCACTAGCGGAGACGCTTTCGAACCATAAGCAATTTTAATGTAATAGCTCGAGTGCACTAATTAACAACGAGAGGCGAACGTATCGCGGCAACAATATACCGTTTGTGCAAAATGCAAAACTAATTGGAGTTTTGATAAGTAGGTGCAAAAATTATTATTATATTGGTGATTGAGTTGAATGTTTCGAACAATTTAAATAGTATGCAGGTCAGTAGGCATGAGGATACATCTGTGGATGTCTACACTTTCTCCGAGACATGTTCTCGAATGTCGAGCCGAGTAGGATGCGTAGTCGCGTGGCACACTTCACCAACAAAATCATGTTCAATATTCATTAAGATTTTAAGCACATCAATTTGAAAAATATTTTCTATGTAAATAAGTAGCGACAATCACAAATGTTACGGAACAACGTCAGATTTAAATATTCATTTGATATTTGAGTTTCAAAGATTAATTATTGTTAATTGTACCCGTGTTATAAATACACGGTATTCATTGCACAATAATAATAATCTAATCTAAGATTAAGAATTTGCACGTCGTGTAGTCGAAAATGATTAGCATAAGTTCATCAACAGATAATGAAATAATTGGAAATTCAAAAATATGCATTAAAAAAATTCAAAGATCTACAAAACTATGTATTTATGTGCCGGTGACTCATAATCGCAGCCTAAATATAAATGGAATAGGGTTCACAATATGAAGTAGCAAAAGTAATTAATTTTCAAGTTATTATCTAAGTAATTAATTACTACGGCTTGCAATTTCAAGACCTCCTAAACTGCTATAAACTATCCAAGTATCTATTTCTCTAACCAAATAAGGATTAAGAAAAATTCTCGCCAAATTCGCGGTCAACCGCCATTACGAAATGAATTATTAAGTGTAGACAAACGTTAGGTACCGCGTATGTTCCGTGCGAGTTCAACGACCTTGCTACCGCCTATCTATCATGCACAGTACTTGCGGCAAGTCTGCGCGCTCTGCTAAATTATGATTCTTAATAATCAATTAGCATTTCTCTAAATTTGACACCTTCGAGTTAATTTGCAACTTTAGAAAGTGTAGTGAAAACTATGCCGCCATCTTGTGGAGAAGATGTTACGTTATTTTTGCGAATCCACTGTCTTGAGCTTTGTCAGATAACGGTAATTAAACTCTGCGAAGCTACCTATTAGATTTATCATTGTAACGGATTCATTACAATTTCAAATATTTTAGATTAATCACATTTTTGTTGTGAATTTTTACCTAATTTTATAATGTTGATATTGCAAGGTTGAGTTGTTATTGAATGATCACAATACGATTTGCATACTTTGCACATCGTTAGATAGCTACATACTAAAAGTTCCAGTTAGACGCGAGCGTAGCTCACAGTTTTGAATATGATTTCTGGAAAAATATTTAGAGTATGTACCTATTTCGTCATGTTGTTGTGTTTACAACTGGAACTGATCCAAAATGTGAAAA
The DNA here is from genome assembly GCF_003590095.1 of Trichoplusia ni. Classification (NCBI taxonomy): domain Eukaryota; kingdom Metazoa; phylum Arthropoda; class Insecta; order Lepidoptera; family Noctuidae; genus Trichoplusia; species Trichoplusia ni. Next base: position 19,101,278 of record NC_039481.1, on the reverse strand, counting down.
TGACGCGAATGTTTATCAGCCGTGGCTACGAATAAACGAGGATTGCGATAGCATATTATAAGGTAAAAATAAAAGACCTTGTGCCTTTGGAAAATACTGAATGTTTGAATGAACTAATCCAAAGTTTCTTTTTTTCATACTGGAACATGAAAAAATGCACCGAACAGGTAACTCTTATCAACAAGCTTAAAACAATGTCGACTAATGGTCTACAATCGATAAGTATGCTATCTCAGTAACTGATAATAAAAACGAGTAAAACAACAATTAACGAATACCACGACACTTGGCTCACCCGGTCTACTGTAATGGATGGGAAGATTCTAACCAATTAACTAATTGTTCATTCCCAGTAGAAAGGTAGTAGTCATGACTAATGACGTCATTGTCCTTTAAAACATACAGGAATCCACCTCGTTCACAAAGGTCGCACTCGAGTGTCTATTCGTTCAAATTCGAAGCAGACACGCGGTATTGATTTTCCTTTTTCGAAATGCAGATAGGGAAGCGAGATAGAGGCTCGGTGTATTGCTCCAGCGTAGTGCGACTACACAAGCACAATGATACTGTAATCTAGTTGATTAATTTTGACCTCTGCGTGTACCGAATACCTAAAAATATAATCATTTATTAAAATTTAATTACGATAATTTCCTTTATTTTGCTAAAACGCTCTACTCGCCAGCTTGCGTGTCATCCACATGTGTCAGAATACGTGTTGAAATGTTCACATTATCTTACAACATTATTGTATTTTGAAAATGTAATATGAGTAGGTTGGCACGAAAGACGGATGTCCTTTTATCTGTCCGTTTGTCCCATTGATATGTCACGTCTAATGACATGGTGACATTGTATTCACTATGTATTATCATATCAGCAGGGTGTTGGGCTGCTTTGTGTGGGCAAGAATTATAATTATTGAAATATGTAGGTACCTATGTAAACGATACCGAGACTGTGTTATGTTAGCACTATGTAATGTAAACTCTGCTTATATCAAGTTCATTGTTTTGTCTCGTAGCAAGGCGACGATTATTATTATTGTCATAATTGATTGGACGAGCCGTTATTCGAACATAAATATAATCTATTAATTATTATCATATGAGTCATTCTCGTTTACTTTGTTCTGATGATAATATTATAATAACAAGTTGAGTATAACCGTCCACACTGAGGGATAAAATCGTACATGCGAATATGATGTAGTCAAATATCTGGGGAGGATTCCAATTTCCGCAAAAATGTGGTAGATAGGATGGGGTGAGGGGAGACTGGGGAGTTGAGAGTGGTTGTCGCCCCTGCAGAGCGGGGCGCGGGCGCGGGCGCGGGCCGCGTGCAGGGGTGGCGGCGCGGCTGCGCGCTGGCTCGGCCGGGCCCGGGGCGCACCATGTGCGCAGCCCGGCTCCCCGGCTCCCCCGCCCCTCGCGCCCCTCGCTCCGCACCGGCTAGCGTCGCTAGGGGCGCTCCCTCTCTTCCCGATTATTAAGCTCTCATTCAAGCTTTAATACGCGATTATCACCATGGTTACTATGTACTGCGATGCTAGTCAATGAGATTATTTTCGATCAGGAATTATTCTATGCGTTATCGTTTGATATGGATTGTAGAGATACTGACCGTTTGCGGAGCGTGCTGCAGGCGACGTGGCTTCCTTGTTTCGAGAATTTTCTTTCTCCTTCCCATTGTTCCCTGAGAACAAAACATACAATATTGATTAAAGATTCCTCAAAGTTGTGGTGCAAAAATGTAGGCGTATCCTGAATGTTACAAGAGAAGATTAAATGTTAAATAATGATTATAGGAAGAGAATTATCTTAAATGTTGTTTTCCAAAGCATATCGATAGTACTGTTATGATCAGGGCCCCTTTTCTGCTATTTTGCAATGGCCGATGAATGAATGCAAATTGGATTAAATTTGAAATTATTCTTATTCTCTAAGTAAATGACAATTTTCGTATTCTCTTAAGCATTTTTCTATACAATAATTGGAAGTTAATTGTATTGACCTTGAGTATACCGTGCTGCACTGAATTTCCAATTATTGTGTAGAAAAATGCTTAAGAGAATACGAAAATTATCATTTTAAGCCAAATTTCATTCATTCATCGGCCGTTGTAAATAGCAGAATTGGGGCCCAGCTCTGTGTCAGTTGATCAGTTCGCCCAGAAACAACATAATGTAGAGATACTGGGGTTTCAAAAGAAATGTAGCTTTGATAAGCGAGCGATAACGCTGTGTATAACGAACGTGCGGATTTTTGTCGGTTTAGAAAAACACCTAATCGTAATCGATGCAATATCAGTTTTATATGAAAGAGTTTTATTGCTAATCATAAATGCTCACGGAAAAGCATTCAATAATACCTTTAAATATTCTCAGAGCATTTGGTACATACTGGGCTAATTAGTACAAACAAATTGCAGGAAAATGCGACTCGTTGAATCACTTTTATATTTAAACGAGCACATTATTTTAAATCTATCAAATATCCTGTTTTGCGTTTCCTCTACGAGCCCACTGATAAGTACCGAGTACAGTGGTATTTAAACTAGTTACATTTCAATATGAACCGGAAATATCTGGGTGCAGATAGAGGAGTGCGGGAGTGGTCGCAGGTCTGCGGCGGCACATTCCCGGGAGGATCCTTTTTACCGCGACTGGCAGTCGGACCGGTTCCAACGCGATCGTTCACCCGGCCACACTCCACACTCGCTCGCAAATTTACATTGCACGCCTTTCCATACAGTGTAACAAGCCTCAAATGAGAATTATTCGATACCCGCTTCATTATCGATTTTGCCGCGTCATTTCATTACTATTCCACTAAATAAATCAACAACTTCTCAGAAGTTACGCCTCGAGCGAAGGTGACCGATGTTGATTTGAAATATTGACCGGAATATTTTTAATTCGTGTGAATGTACTCGAGTACTTCTGTAAAGACGTTTCTTTTTATCAACCTTAATTCTTCAACAACATCTTATAGAAACTGGTAATTGACAACTGTGTTAGAACTCGATAAATGATCAATCGTTAAAGATAAAGCTCAGCCTCTTGCACAGAATCCGAGTAACGATTGTTTGACGTGGAGGCGGACGAGCCGACCTTGGCAAAGGCGTTGACTCCCAACCTCAAATCGCTACTAACCGTCGCGCCATAGATTTTACACAACAACCATATGTACCATCTGTTCATTTCTTGCCATTATTTAAACATCCGTCATTACATCTTACATCAATAATAAAATTAGAAGATAAATAAATACATAAATATTTTTTTTCATTCATTCTATAAGACATTAACCTTACTTTTTGGTTACCATTATCATCCTTATAGGTTCCGCTTAGTGCTCATGGATTACATAAATTCGCAAATTAGTCAGCTCGTAATGCATAGGTACCTGAATCTTAGAATAATCTGTTCAAGGTGTGGATGGAATAATTTTCAGGAAATTGTTCTATTTTGAATGTTTACGTAGAAGTTTCTTGTAAAAGGAGCTTCTCAGATGTAAAGATTATTCTGAATGCCTTTTTAGGGAACATGATAGTGATTATCTTCTGAACACGTAATATATCTTTAAGAACGTATTTAATTGGCAGTCAGCTAGTAAACGCTGTCATTACTCAGCATGTTTTTTAAGACTTTATCAGACCTATTTATTCTTTACATCTTAACTGAAATATTCTTATAAATATATACTATAACCATGATTGAACTAGCATTAATATTGTGAAACATTGTTCTCCTAATTGGTATAACACAAGAACATTTAACTCTAGGTTACTACTTTATAAAATAATCGCGTTTGAAATGTTTAGTAGTACGGACACAGCTCAATCCTCCGTTGATACTAATCTGTAGACATCCGGTATAACTGGCGACAGCCACTGCGAATTCCGGTTGTCTTGTCTTTTAGTAAATAAAACAATTGTAATCTTGGACTTCTAAGATTCAACAGTTCTCTTCTATAGGATGGATTCATGGATTCACTTGAAATAGGACGATAGGACCATTCACAATCGCATCTTCTCGCCGAGTTACGAGTACACTGTTTTGTGCCCGTTCTGCTTCCAAAAACCAATAAAATCACTTATGAGGTGGTAATAGGCATTAAAGTCTGCCTGTTTTGTCTCTATGTCTTTAACTTGACCAATCTCATCGTTACCAGAATTTTAAGTTATTTCTTTAACTGCCTGTTTCAATTTCCAGTATCACCGGAAACTCAACCTGTATTTTAAATAGAGCGACTGCGATCGCTACTATCCATACCGGGTAATACGGTACCCCTTGGTAAGACTGGTTTTATCTGGACCATGGAAACTTTCCCTGTAGTAACATTACAATAACATAGCGACATCAAATTCGATAAAGTAGGTCTGTAGACGAAATGTTTAAACATTTTATTCGTGTTTTATTGAATGTGGTAATTATATTTGAGAGATTGGCTTTACATGCGGACGTATAGACAAACTTATCGGCCATTATGTCAGCATTTCCTTTATATATTTTAGATAGGCCAATCAGGAGCAAGATACAAAATATTTTTGAAAAATGAAAACAAAATAACGAATAGAAAACATACCAAATTAAAGTGAAATTGAGTCTGGATAGGTTGAGTATTTATAACCCAAGTTTAATTAAAATGTAATCTATATTTATATATGAGTGTCAACAGGAAACCAACGCTTTACCTATTTATTGTGGGTCCACTGATATGCAATAACAGACTTCGTTAATAGGAAAATAATATGTAAAATATGCAGAGGGCAAATTATAACTGACGCATTTGTAATATGGCCACAGTTGGTTTACCTTACCTGATACGTAAGTAAGTGCATATTTGGTATTTTAATATACACATATGTATACAATGTACATACTTGTGTTTATAGCTATGTATCAGGTAGTGTGTAAACTGTAGGTCACAGGCAAATTCTTCCTTTCTATCCATCTGCTAATAATATTAGTAGGAGAGTATTCAGTCTCACAGGCTATGTATTGACCTAAAACTATTCTTAACGAAGTGGGCGCGAGTCAGCAGTCAGCTAGTTTGCAATAATATAAATATTTCAAGAGTCGCACTCTATATTCAATCTACTAAAGCAATATCATCAGTGTTGCCAAACTAACTATAACAATAACCACCTATTTGTCTTTGTCGAAGTGGCATTGAATGCACTAAAATTAAATGCATATTCAGTGTAAACGTTCTGCATATAATGTGGGGAAACAGAGCTGCTGTTCGCCATGAACATGGAAAATAGAAAAGTAGAAGGAAGCGGCATGTACGCTACAGCCTCTTGCAACTATTTAAAGTTGATAATCAAACTTCTAAGCAAAAGATGAAAGTTTTGTTTTGTAGCTAACTCCTTGTTATACTTCATCATATCTCTTATCATGATTCCAGTATTCTTGATCGTTTTTACATACGCGGTCGTATCTTTCTTGTCACATTCTGTCGAAGTTCTAGTATGTAAAAAAATTCGTGTGACGGGAATCGGAGGGGGAATTAATTTTAGCAACACTAAGAGCTACCACCATCTCTTAAAGAAGTATCTGAAGTATTATTAGATCGTGGAAGGAAGACATATACCTTGTCGCGTTCTCAAACTGCAAACATATTACCTACTTCATGACATGTCGGTAGAGCTTTTTATCCCGTGCAAGTGTAGTGAAGAGCTCTTTGCCCGTTTCCCTCTAGTTTTCTATTTCGCGGTGTTGCAGTCGGTAAGTACGACGTGTGTGCACAGGTGCGCTGGCGTCGGTATGTGGGTGATGGTCGGACACTACTCACTCCACAACCGTCTGGATTGGAGACACTCGTATAAATACATTTACCGTTCGTCCAACACTTCGAAGTATCACAGATTTGTTTTTCACATTACAGCAAATGTAATTTAGTTTTCTGCGAAGAGTTTTTTTTAGTATTCGATTGCCAAAAATTTACATTGCTGACTCTTATGGGGAAAATTTTGGATGTGCAGATAGGTTAATCGCTTTTTATGGGTTTGGCCGAATATCACACTTATCATTATAACTGCACCGATAATACTTTTTCGTTTATGATAAGTGTGAGATATTATAATAAATTCAGCGAAGCTCAATATTTAACGGTAGTTTCAACTCTACATGTTTTTTTTTTAACTATGTTGTCGTTTGCAGGCAACGGTATATTTACATATTAAGAAAATTGTGTAGGATTACACAAAAGAGTAATCAGTTGGTAAGTCGAGCGTGGCGCCTCGCCATATTGTATTACGACGAGGTCGTGGTCGAGCGTGTGATACCAAAGGATACCACTAAGGTTAAGCTTCGTAATGTCACGCACAACTCGTTTACCACCATTACGAGTAATTAACAGCTGTTTTACTGCGGCAATAAATTAAATAATTTTCTTTAGTTCTGAAGTCAGCCTATTGTCATCATCTGCAGGAGAGAGCTCTTAGCACCGTGAACAATTAAATCGAGACAAAGCTAATATTATTTTTAGAAAATTCTGAAGTTTAAAACGTTATTGATGATGGTTATGAATGACTTCAGTCAAACATGCATGATAACAGCTCAAGGCGTGACAAAAATTAATTATCGCTAAAAATATAACAGGACCATCTCATTATTGCATAAACAGCTGATCAATACTTGTATCTCGATAGTATCTTATCTACTAAGTACATTGTACAGTTCGACGCGACTGTACTGTGCCATATGGCACCGGCGGTTGCCGACGGAGTCACACCCATAAAAAGGTTTATGATATGAAGCTTTTAGGTTACACGCCGGCAAAGGTCGTGCCTCAACATGTACCCACAGAACAACGTTACTCTTTAAGGGACTGTTTAGAAAACTCGAGAACACGTCACCGTATCAATACCTGTTCTCTATGGTGATACAGTCGGTTCTATTCATCTCTAGAACGTAAGTATGTCACGATTATAATTAGAAAATTATAGGCTCGTAACGATATGATGTTAATTAAAAACAAATTGTAAGACAAGACGTCCATGGGTAAGTCCGGATGACCAATAGGGCCACAAAATGTGTTCACATCTAAATAAGTGTTGCGTGCCACGCCGTTTATTGGAGTTTTTAATAAAGATTTATTTGCTAACTACAGCCCGACGGTCGTTTAACTTTTGCTTAAATTAATTGGGCCCACAATCCCACATCGAGTCTTGGTATATATGTAGTACAATCTATGTAGATGTTTATAGTAACGCAAGAGCGGCGTCGTTAGTGTGCTAAGTACTTTGCTACTGGTACGTAGAGTCTAAGCACGTGGGCCTCCGAGGTGAAGGTCAGCCGTGAAGGTGTTAGACAATTGAGATTCAACAGATATTCGCCGATACTCATGAAGCTCGCCGTAGGCCTGACGTGACGGACATTTCTGAAGCTTACTCATCACCACACGCGTTCACACATTTATATTCTCCACGCGGTCACTCAAATACTAGTATTCATTATTGTCAATTTATGATAAATAAGACGCCTAAATATATAAATTAAGTACATAAATACAAGGTGATTCACAGATTTCAGAGAAGTATTTTTATGATTTGTCAGCTATCAGTCCCAGCATTCATAGCAGATACAAGGAAAAGACCTTTAAATATATTAAAAATAGAACAGAAACGTAAGGTATTTTAAAAGAATGTTAATGCACCTCCAATAATGGATAGATTTTCTCTAATATTTATCGTTCATTCGAAAGTAGAGTTCAAATATCAAGTGAAAGAGACAATTTTAGCATTGTTAACGCTACTGCTAACGCCATCTAGTGGAAAAGGATTAAGATACGAGACACCCTCTATCGTCCGGCGGACGGAGACGCGGCGAATGATTGTGAGCGGCGAACGAGACCGGCGTGCAGCGAGCAGCGAGCTCTGATTGGTCGCCGAGGAACTTCAATTATTCGCTCCTATCGATCACTTCTTTTTTGACATCCTTCAATCAGCAACTGCGGTGGTAGTCGGTACACCACCGTAACATATTATTCGCCTTACATAATATTTTTCTGAATGTACTGTACTCATCATAATAAAGTATTTTTATAAGAAGCCTAATAAAGAAAAATTCATTGAAGAGTGACCTGATCCTCACACACAATACACAACATAAATTGGACCTTCGAACCGGATCGGAGCGGCTTCAAGAAGAACACGTGGAAGAAGCCGGCAACCTGCATACGAAGAAAACGGTCAGGCCATTCAACGTTCCTTTCCAAACCCTTCCCTTAGCATCATTTGAGCTAATATCGTGTTTAAATTTCTAGTAACCGAGGCGCGGCGCGTCGTCGCGAGACCGCGTCTTGAAGTACCTACTTGCCGCCATTTTGTGCAGCGTGATTTTCAAGCTCGACCGGGTTAAAAACTGTAAGTACTTTTCTTTTGTTTCTTGCAGTCTCCCAAAATGCCAATAGACGATTATAAAGATTTGGTTAGGAAACGGGGTGTAGTTAAAGGAAAGTTTACTGGATTCGTTAAATATGTAGAATCTTTACAAAACTTAGAATTAACTGAATCTCATAAGATTGCTCTAAAAGATCGATGTAAGAATGCTGTTTCACTGTTAGAACAATTCTCAGGCATTCAAGATGACATAGAATTTCACCTACAGGATTCTGAATTAGAAAGTGAAAAACAATTAATTGAGCGAGAAACTTTTGAAAATTTATTTTACGATTTCACATCTAAAGCGAAATGCATGCTAAAGAGTCAAGAAATTATTGATAACGATGTTAAAGTATGTAATAAGACGTCTAGTATTAAATTACCCACTATTACATTGCCTTCCTTCGACGGTTCATTTGAACAGTGGTTAGAGTTTAGAGATACCTACATTTCCTTGATTCATAATTCTAAAACTATAGATAATATTCAAAAATTTCATTACTTACGTTCCGCGCTCACTGGTTCTGCTAGTCAAATAATAAAATCGTTGCAGTTTACCGCTGAAAATTACGCGATAGCATGGAGTTTATTGGAGAACAGATTTAATAATAATAGATTACTCGTTCAAAACCATGTTAAAGCTCTGTTCTCATTACAGTCATTACACAAAGAATCTGCATCTCATATTCGTAAATTGATAGATAACGTACTAAAGAATATTCGCGCTCTTAAAGGTCTAGATGAGCCCACGGATCAATGGGATACGTTAATCATATTCCTTATAGTTACTAAGATGGACTCAGCCACCGAGAAGGAGTGGGAGAACCATAAAAGTGCACTCTCTAAGTTACCAAGTCACGCTAACAAAAAATTAACATTAAACGATATGATTACATTTCTTACCGATAGGGCGGACATGTTAGAATCCATAAAAAGTACACATGAGTCTAGTAAGCAAACGTCAGAGGGATTCGTAAAGAAAACATTATCCCATCAATCTAAGCATGTTAGCTCACATAGCTACACCGCAACGCGTAATAATAATAATAATTCGTATAATAAATTATCGCAAAAATATAATTCTTACAGTGATTCCAAACGTCAGCATAGGTGTAATATGTGCAAAGAAAATCATCCACTTTATTCGTGCAGTAAGTTCAGTGACCTTCCTATGAAGGACAAGTTATTATTCGTAGACGAAAACAAGTTGTGTAAAAATTGTTTGCGTGGTGGACATGCAGTGTCTCATTGCTGGTTCGGCCCTTGCAAGCTATGCAATCGTAAACATAATTCGCTTCTTCATGGTGAGTGCTGTGATAACAGCAATACGTCAAAGTCTGTAGGTCCGCAGGACGCGCAAGCGCTAGCGTCCGCAACGTGTGGCGAGTCCGAAGCGACGACAACGTCCAGTGTACACAGTACCGCGCTACACAGTGCGTCAACTTCAACGCGTTATCAAGTTGAAAATGGGTATTTATTCCAAGAGCCCGTAATTCTTTCGACTGCATTATTAGATATTTTAGACAGTGATAACAATTATCACACTATTCGTGCAATTTTAGATAATGGCAGTCAACATTCGTTCATTAAAAAATCGTTATGCGATAAATTAAAAATTCGTTTGATACAGTCCACAGTACAAATCGCAGGGGTAGGTAATTCGGTAACCCAATCTACACAATCTTGCAAAGTGCAGGTGCGATCTAAAAATCAAGAATTTAATACGCATTTAAATTGTCTCGTCCTTCCTTGTATTACTGCAACGTTGCCTTCTGTTGCTCATAATGTCGCAAAATTGATGATTCCGAGTAATGTATCACTCGCCGATCCTACATTTTATATGTCAAAGAATATCGATTTATTAATCGGCGCTGATAGATTTTGGGATCTTTTAAGTGAAGGATTAATTCGCCTTACAAACGGCCCATACCTACAAAATACTAAGTTAGGTTGGGTTGTATCTGGTGTCGTACACACAAAAGGTTCATCCGTTAATCGAGTTCAATGCAATTTTACGCACACGTACGACAACGCAGATATTCAATTAACGAAGTTTTGGGAATTAGAGGAGATAAGTTCACAAACTTCGAACATGTCTAAAGAAGATAGTATTTGTGAAAATTTATTTATAAAAACAACTACACGTGATAATGACGGTCGTTTCTCTGTGCGGATCCCATTAAGCGAATCAGCTGATCAACTAGGCGACTCGTACTCGCAAGCCGAGAGTCGGTTCCTCGCGCTTGAACGTAAGTTAGGTCGCTGCACACCGAGTTATAAGAAATTATACTTTGATTTTATGCGTGAATATTTAGAACTCGGTCATATGACAAAAATAGATACTTATCCGTCTCCACATTATTTCTTACCGCATCACGGTGTATTTAGAGAAAATAGTACGACTACAAAATTACGAGTTGTGTTTGACGCTAGTGCTAAAACTACTTCCGGTCAATCGCTAAATGATATCCAAATGATTGGTCCGTCTTTACAAAATGATATTTTTTCCATTCTTTTAAGATTTCGTCAGTACACATATATTGCCTGTGCAGATGTCGAAAAAATGTACAGACAAATACTAATTCAACCCGATCAACAATATTTACAATTAATTTTATGGAGAGAAAAACCGCTCGATGCACTCGGTGTATACCGCCTTAACACAGTTACCTACGGCACGGCGTCCGCGCCATACCTAAGCATGCGCTGTTTGCAACAACTTGCGTCGGAATGTACTGATAACGACATCGCTACTATTATTTACAAAGATTTTTACGTAGACGATTTAATTACGGGTTGTGATGATAAAAGGGAATTATTAGACATTTGTAACAAAGTTTCTAACGTGCTAAAATCGGGTTGTTTCTATTTACGAAAATGGTTATTCAATTTCGACTTGTCAACTTTGAATTTAAACGCATCAAAGAATTTATCTCTAGGCGAGTCTTGTCAAAGTAAAACTTTAGGTTTAGGTTGGTTTGCCAACACCGATGAATTATATTATACGACTAAATTTAAATTTACCGAGAATCACGTTACTAAGCGCATTATGTTATCGGCAATCTCACAAGTTTACGATCCATTAGGTTTATTAGCACCTATTGTAATACTTGCAAAAATATTATTACAGAAATTATGGACTTATAAAATCGGATGGGACGATCCGGTACCTCACGATATTTTAATTAGTTGGAAAAAATTCGTTGATACTCTTGATTATTTGGATAAATTACGTATACCACGTCAGGTTATAAATAGTAAAATGCAATATATAGAATTGCACATATTTACGGACGCCTCTCAGAATGCGTACGGCGCCTGTGCCTACGTCCGTATGTACTCGGGTAACAATAACAAGGTGTCCGTAGCCTTATTATGCGCTAAGTCGAAGGTCGCGCCCGTCAAACCTATAACTATACCGCGTTTAGAATTGTGCGGAGCATTATTAGGCGCAAAGTTGTACACTAAAATTATTAATTCACTTCGTTCGAATTTCACTAATGTTTATTTTTGGTCGGATTCCACAATTGTGCTAGGGTGGCTAAGAATGTCACCTAATACTCTTAAAACATTCGTACAAAATAGGGTAGCTCAAATTAATGAGCTCACGGGTAGTTTACCATGGTTACACGTAGGAAGTAAATCCAACCCAGCTGACTTGGTGTCACGCGGGGTCACGCTGGACGCACTGCGCACAGCTGATATTTGGTGGCGCGGCCCGGCATTTTTACACGAACGATTGTGTAATTTTAGTTATGATTATAGTTGTCATAATGTTAATTTTAATGAGTTGCCCGATACTAAATTAACGACCACACTGTTAGTACATCAAGTTAATAAGAATACATTTCCATTTGAGAGATTTTCTTCCTTTATTCGTATGAAACGTGTATTTGCTTACATGTTACGTTTCATTGATAACGTTCGTCATAAAATAAAGTTAAATCGTAAATATGGCCCGCTTCAAGTAGATGAGTTAAACAAATCTATTATTAAATTAACTCGAATGTCACAAATTCAGTCGTTTCCTGATCTTGATATATCTTCAAAGGGGATCTTAAAGGGTAATCGTAATATATCTGGTCTTAATATATTTGTTGACAATAATAACATTATTAGAGTAGGAGGTAGGCTAGATAATTCTTTAAGTTTTTCATACAATAAAAAGCACCCCATTTTATTATGTAGTAAACATACTTTTACACGTTTATTATTTCAATATGAGCATATACGCCAACTACATGTAGGTCCTCAACAATTGTTAGCTGGTATACGAGAAGAATGGTGGCCCCTCAGAGGTCGTAATCTGGCCAGAAATGTTGTACATACATGTGTGACATGTACACGTATTAAAGGTAAAACTATGTCAGTACAAATGGGTAACTTACCTATAGAAAGGCTAGAACCAGGTTATCCATTTATAAGGTGCGGTGTAGATTATGCAGGACCCATGTTTATTTTGAACCGTAAAGGAAGGGGCGCTAAATTAGAAAAATGTTATATTTGTTTATTTATATGTTTCTCTACGCGTGCAGTTCACTTGGAGTTGGTGACTGCTTTGACAACTGATGCATATATATTAGCATTAAAACGCTTTATGTCTAGACGGGGTAAACCCTCTGAAATATTCTCAGACAACGGTAAAAATTTTGTTGGAGCTATGAAAGAACTTACACATTTTTTAAGGAATAATTGTGATAATATAATTGAAGTTTTAGCTAATGATGATATAAAATTTAATTTCATACCACCATATACACCGCATTTTGGGGGATTGTGGGAGGCAGGAGTTAAGTCTTGCAAGTACCACATACGTCGTGTTATAGGCAACGCGAACTTAACTTATGAAGAGTTTAGCACGATATTGGCTCAAATCGAAGCCGTCCTAAACTCTCGACCCATGTATCCACTGTCCGCAGACCCAGCTGACCTTCTTCCCCTCAGCCCTTCTCTGTTTCTGATTGGCCGACCGCTCACCGCACCGGCCTGCCCAGACCTGACGACTACAGCTTCACATCGCCTGTCTCGCTACGACCGCGTGGAACAGATGCGGCAGCAGTTTTGGCAGAGGTGGTCAAAGGAGTACATCGCGGAGCTTCAGACAAGAACGAAGTGGAAGACACGCAGAGAAGAATTGGTACCTAATACTCTTGTACTAATCAAGGAGGACAATCTGCCGCCTCTCAAGTGGCGCTTGGGAAGAATCCTTCATACTTTTCCAGGGAAGGATGGCCTGTCACGAGTCGCTGACATCAAAACGGCGACAGGGACGGTACGAAGGGCATTCTCTAAAATATGTCCTTTATTATCGCAAGAAGAAGAAAAAACTACGAGTTCACAATAATCATGCAGTTATCAGTACTTCGTTGGAAGCAGGAGCTTCCAAGGCCGGGGGCATATGTTAACGCTACTGCTAACGCCATCTAGTGGAAAAGGATTAAGATACGAGACACCCTCTATCGTCCGGCGGACGGAGACGCGGCGAATGATTGTGAGCGGCGAACGAGACCGGCGTGCAGCGAGCAGCGAGCTCTGATTGGTCGCCGAGGAACTTCAATTATTCGCTCCTATCGATCACTTCTTTTTTGACATCCTTCAATCAGCAACTGCGGTGGTAGTCGGTACACCACCGTAACATATTATTCGCCTTACATAATATTTTTCTGAATGTACTGTACTCATCATAATAAAGTATTTTTATAAGAAGCCTAATAAAGAAAAATTCATTGAAGAGTGACCTGATCCTCACACACAATACACAACATAAATTGTTAGCTGTTAAAGTTCAAATCTGTAAAAGTGTGTCGAATTAAGTGGTTTTCGTAATGTCATGCTGATAGGGCTAATCAATAAATTGACACTTTTAAAAATCAATAAAATGACAGTTTGTGGGCTAAAATAAAAAGAATATGTAGGAATCGATATCGTCTAGAAGGAAAAGCAACTTTTTAGCACTGGATAATAGTGCATATGTATGATGATTATGCGGAATTGCATCCTTTACCGGTACGTGGCGTCAGCGGCATTGGAAGAGAGCAGCGAGGACAGAACAACAAGATTTTCTATACAGCTATAATGAATATTAAAAAGGCCTTACTACGCACCGGATATATTATTCGTTGGGAGACGGATGTGTGGACATTTGCATGCGCGCCGCGGACCTGAGACAATGCACGCCTGTTGAGGTCCCGAAACAATCTTACTGGCAGTCGGCAGAATATATTATGATGAATAAAACAAAGTTTTGTAGCGATCGGTGTTCATGTTCGAGTTATTATGGGTTTAGGTGTATTTAGGACATCTGGTTTAGTACAAAAGGTCGTTTAAATCTAGCCTAGAAATAATAATAATTTATTTTGAAGGATAATGAACACGAATGCTTTCCAATTAAATGTATCATTAACAGTGCATATTTCCTTATTAATTCCGAAATAATAGATCGGAAACACTGCATGTATGCTATATTACATAGCTCTTGTTACATAAAAATAAATGTGTTACCAATCAGTAATTGACGCGTTTACATTTCTATTTCCGTCATTTAAGGCAGTCACAAAATATGGGTTTGACGGTTCAGCCCAGATAATGTTGATTAAGATGTGAAGTGTGTTGATTACGAACCGTTATCAGCGATACCACACGACAGATTACGTTATCAGCTCGATGTGTGCAGATATGAATGGCAAGGTAAAGGCGGCTTGTTGAAATGCAACCACTTTAAGAATTGGCAGTCACTAGGTTGACTGACCGTTACGTGAACTGTGAATCCTCTATCAATAAAGCTCAAATAATAACAGTCGCACGAATGTTTTTCATAATAATCCACATTCAGATGAACCCTCTTATTCTTCGAGGTATAAAATATAGGTACGGTTCAAGACAATAGTTTTATACGAATGTTGTTTTTCAAGTACGCTAGGACATTTCCCTTTGAAACAAAGCCGAGTTTTACATAACAAACGATGTATAGAAACAATGAATGAAAGCTGGCTGCCTTCCAAACTATTTAAGCCGATTATATTTAACTGTGTTTTCGGTGCAACTACATACGTATTATAGCAAAGGTATTATTTCTGTCCCTACGACATCGTTTCTTCTAGTGTTTTCTCCATGGCCGAATCCCCTATAACATTTTTGAACTATAATAGTATATTCATACTAAAATAATGCTTAAAAGCGCACTTATATGCGGTGATTCATCACCATCGTCATCACAGCTCTTGTCTTTTCACTGCTGGGTTTAGGCCTTAACTTTTTCGTGTTCTACGTCTTTTTATTTGGCAATTACGGTGATGTAATATTCCAAGAACAGCTATATCTGTTATCAATATAGGTAGTTTCTGTGCTCGTGTTGATCAATCACTCCAAATGCACATATCCCATGATAGTACTTTTACCGACTGACATTTTCCTTTCTCCCGTACTCCTGTATTTTTTTTCTCTTCAAATTCTCGAATAAAGGGCAGCGTAACAATAGAGCCCAATTCAGGGAAATAATCAATACAGATAATACAAAAACCATTGAAACGAATATTTTGGAAAACTCCCCGCGCTAGTCCAAATTGTTATGATAAATAATGTAATATCCCTTTACGTATTGTTATTTAAATACGTTTTTTATAACAAGCTGTTATATGTTATTTTCATTGAATGTTCGTTAAGCACTGAATCATTGACTCACATTATAAGCGAATCAGTGACTCGTTAAATTTGATATCATTGTTATTTAGTGTCCAAGTATAATGTTTTAAAAGAAGATAGCGGTCAGGTCGTATGTAGGGCATCGGCGGCGCGCCACTCCACCTCACTGTACAGCTACGATCTTGGCCTCAAAGCCTGACCGGTTACCTTCTTTGGAAGCAACCGGTTTAACAGACCAACTTCTTTTTATAACAGTTTACTCTCTAACATCGATATTTGCATTGACGTACTTATAAAACGCATCACGTGATCAGGCCTCTGATGTAGTGTGAATAATCGGAGTTATTGTTTTCTGAGAATGTAATTGATGTGAGGGTTATAAATAATATTTGAGTTATTATCTACTTTCACGGAATATGGTGTGGTGATATCCTCCGTGGTTGCGCATCCGCGTGACTCAGACTGAGCGGTGAGCGACAGTCATGCAGGGCGACGCGCGACGAACTCTGATTCACCGGCGACGAGCGCTGCTGAGCCGCTCGCTGCAGGCGGAGCGCGCCATGCCGCCATGCCGCCATGCCTCGCCATACTATTATGCACATATTGATGTCGCAGGTAACAGAATCGCCATTGTATGCTATTCACTATTGTGCAGCCGAACTTTTTAGTTCCCCGTAAGCGATTGTTAACGCCCTATTGTTACAGTTCGAATGTGTCGGTTTATTTAGATTGTAATAATAACAGGATTCTAAGCCCACAGACTAGTTTCATTCAATTTGTTTGTATATTATGAATATTTTACATACATATTCATGTTTTGACTCATGCCTGTTCGCAGCGCGGCGTGTCAATTAAAAATTTAATTGTCTAGGTTATTCATTGCTTTGTTACATCTTTGTAATTTACTTGTTGTGACGGAGCTCTTAAATCTTTAAAAACTCTTGTTGTATTTAAGATTTTAAAACGATACCTACACATAATTATTGTGATACGACGTATTAAGTATCCTGGTGTATCCTAGATGCTTAATTAATGGCTATGCTGTAGATTAAACTACACTAAAATATAATTAAACAGCGAAACATCGGGCTTGATGAAGATTCCCATAGCGTTAGAATTCAGTAAAACATAACGCCTTTGTTAATAATAAAAGTGAAGTTTCTCACATAACCATTTTAACCTACGTAATTACTTTCCATACTTAAACGTTAAATTATGTATTTTCTACAACGCACGTTTTCTAAGTGCGCATAATAAAATGATTGTCTGACCACCTTTATGCTATGTAACTACATGTATTTACATACTGTGTATTTATATCTATGATCTGTATGTGTATCAACAGATTTGTTGACTATACTAATGAGCCATAATAATAACGATCGGGTCAAAAGTTGAACGATGATTCATTAAGTAAGATTTCAAATGCCTGGTACCTACAAATCTCATGCAATAAATTGATAGACTACATATATTTGTTTTATATTAATTTTAAACAATTCCTTTATGCGCACCATAAAGCTAACAGCAATTTAGACACGTCCGCGGTTGTTTGCGCTTCGCGGGAATTAGTCACACAAAAATTATTTTGTGCGGTGAGCGACTACTAACGCCATCTATGTTCGGCGTTCAACAACTCATATAAAATATAACGGTCACATAAAACACGTTTTTTAAAACAAAAACATGACGCACGTATATGCTCATTTTAATTAATGTTTTATTAAATACTTATTAAATAAAATATTCACTTAATTATCGTTAATTAGTGCTTGGAGCTTTATGCCTGTTAGGTTTCAGGTACCTATGTATCGTTAACCTGAAATGTTCGTTTCAGAAACACCGGGTGTAATTGTTATTTTGTTAAATCATTAAATTTAATTAATGATTTCAGTGAATATTTTGCGTCAATCTTAAGGAATATGAAAGTTGAAAAGAGGTTATCTGTAACCATGTAAGCTTTTTAAATCTCAAAAATTTCGTTTTAAAATGGGGTCAAAATATTAATAAATTTCGTTATTATTAGAGGACATCCAAGATCAAAAAGCTCGCGGCTTACTATAACCTACTATTTGAGCAATATTTGGCAGTTATCCAAGTAGTTTTGATCTAGACATTATGCAATTTGTTTAATCGTTTAGTTGGTAATGTAGGTATACAGTAAGGTTAATGGCACGTTATTATAGTCGTTATTGTGACGTCACGAATAGAATTCTTTATGGCGGGCGTGGTCATGAAATGTGAATTGAAAACTTCAGCATTTTATTTTATGATTAGATTTAATATTCAGGCAGACGGGATATAAATATTTAATGTTCGGTAGTAAACAATAATATTTTGCCGTAAAGAATATTGTATGTAGTATAGTATGGATATTAATCTTCTTAATTATTGAAAAAAAAAAATGATTTTCTGTACCTAATTTATAACTTTGTAGCTTTATTTTGTATGTTTTTATGATATATATTATTGTATGGTTATTTTTTTCGAACGCTGTTTTATTTTAGTAACCTACTTGTCTATATAAACGTCTTAATATACTAGATACGCAGTTACTCAGGTACGAAGTACTTACAATAATTATTTCACCTTCAAACGTCGCGTAGGCGTGTTTTATTATTAAACAATGTGTCTTCACTTTTAGATGACTAAATGTTTGCTAATCTATTATTAAAGATTAGGTGGACTTAAAAATAGATTGTTACTGCTGCGATACATTCGCGAACATTTAGCAGATATCAAGTAGTTTTTGGTTTCAAATAAAACAATTTTAAAAAAGCTTAGGTTCGTAAAGTTCCTCTACATAAATATTTCACGCTTTTTTGACGCAGTAAAAGCTAATAGCTTTTATATAGGACTAAAATAATGGATAGACGGAATAAATAAAATGTAAACAGATACTTAGGTAGGTCACTGTTTTTATATGAAACATACTAACACGGTTTGTCCCTCATGCGGCGTCGGTCAAGGAAAAAATTGATTCTGTTATGGTTATATATGGTTAACCGTTAGCTATGCACATCAGCTGTAATCTAGAAGGTAATTTATAAATATAAATATGTACGTCCATTAGAGAAGTTCTCATTTAAAGAGTGTCGATCAAGAGCGTTTTTCTTCTATGTCCTCTAGTTTACCAGATATACAATATCTTATTTGGTAATATAGGTACCTACTTGTATTATCCTACTCAACCTTTGAAATTCCCGTAGACTTAACTAGTACGAGAAGCTCTTACAAGTTATTTAGGGTAATCAGTTCCGATATCTTAAAGAAGTTACAAGAGTAGCGTCTAATTACGTTATGAAGACATAATTATTGCTTAAGTTAATTATCATCTAAGGCAACTAAGGCAACGCAGTCTCTATTAAACAAGCAGTTAAATAAATACACGGATTACTATCAGTTAGTAGCACATCTTGTAAAAGCAAAACATCGGCTTCGGATAGCGTAAATTGTTCCTGCAGTGATTGTTGGCAAAACTCGAATTTGAATGACGACTGTTGCACGTAATACGAACTACGAATTATAATAATTTAACATCGATTATACAAGACTGATTGTAAATACACGTATTTTATCGGTTTAATTATGTTTGATTGATATCAGAGTCCGAAGGTGCAAACGCTGCCGAAGATTCATTCGTAGACATGTTATTTAGGCCAGTTTCATAGCTGTCTGGGAAATCCGGGCACCGTGAACCGAGGTACTAAACCATTGCTTTACGACGCGAAATGGTACGCAGAAGTGAATGCACGGTCTATAAAGATTCCTTCCTAGGCAGGTGTGAAACCAGTCTTAATATAGTTAGAACTTACCTTTTCTTATTAGTAAGCTGGTGACCCTGCGCAATGCTTCCCGGGGTGATTTCTGGAAGAACTTGGGGGTCAGGTTTGGCGGCAGGGTGAGGGGCTTGCGAGACGCGCTGCCCTCCCAAGCCACGGGGTGCTCCGCCGCCACCTTCGACGAGGCTGTTAGTCTGTCCAGGTGTTCCGTTGAAGCAGGCCTGCCAGCAAGCGGATGTGTTAGAATGTTAAATCTAGTATGTTAGGTTTGCAGGATTAGGCCTAGATGGATAATTTGCCTTTTCTAGTTACCCTTTAGATACCATTTCAAAATTCAGATTTTTTGCAAAATACTTCATAATTTGTTACATATTATGTTTTAATAATTATATTTGTTTTCAGTAAAAGCTTTCATACAGGTATTTATTTCAAGAATGTGTAAGTCGACCGATTGTTAGAGACAAGCAGTGTATCACGATCTTTACTCGTTCAACGATACGATCAACCAAGATCACAGGTTCAGATAATCAAATTTCAAACCAATTCTTGACGTAGGTACGAGTTTAAATTAATATATATATATCTAGTAAATTGTAGTATTCGTTGAAAGTAATGTTGGTTTACAGTATTCATGTTATACCTGTGTCTTTGGCGAGGGTACCAGCCTCTTGGCGGTCCACCGAGTCGCAGCAAGTCTGCGCCGGTGCATACGCCCGAAGCTCCCATGATCGAACCACGCCCATATCCACCTAGCGTCGCCGAGCTCCCTGTTACAAAACAATATTAATATCATTAATAACGATAGAAAAAAATAATCTTAGTGTTTGATCCGAAACATTTAGTAGAAATACTAAGTAACGATGAAGTTCCCCAGCGATACATGTAATACATGTTAGAGTTATTAATACAAGTGTGCTAACTTTATTTTTAATTTATGGTACGGCTAGGAACAAATTTCGTTCGATTCAATGCGATGAAAAAACAGTTTTCATATATGTATGTTCTTACTTATCAAATATTATTAAATACTTATAAGCAGAAAGTGCCTGTTGTCCGAATAGCTAGATGATAAAATCCTTATCTTTATGCATAGTTCGTGTCATTGAGAATTCGTTATTGCATTTGTTTTGTCTACTCAAATGTATTTTCGCTCTTCTAATGTCAACTTACAATAATAAGAAGTACATACTCGTATACTTGTGAACACGAGTTTTTTATACATGCAACATAAACTTTTTGTGCTCATATTATAACGTATTTTTGTACAATCGACAACAGAAGTCGGTTATCACAATAACATTTTCAAAATAACGAAACACAATTTCGAAGAGTTTTGTTGTGGTATCCAAGCCATGCATTTGGCTTGAAACTTTAATCTATTCTTATAAATGTGAAAAGGTTTTTTGAACACGCTAATCTCAGGATCTACGGGTTCGAATTGAACGATAAGTCAATAAATCAGTGTTAGATAGCCTATTTGTGTGGAATGCTATAGAATATTTATCTTCACGCTATAATATTAAAAGAAGCAGAACATCAATGGAATGTGTAAAGAGGAGAATATAAGTACAAAACACTACTTTTATATTGAAAATTACTGATATTTTGTAGACCTGATTGTTTTAACAGACTTTGTTGCTGACTATACTTTTATGTAAGATAAACATTCGCGATTCTGCACATGTGTGCCCGTAAACCTTCCACCACATATTGTAAGTCAGTTGCAGTTGTGGAGACAAGACAGCGATCTAAACTGCGTAGAGTGCCATCTCTTTCCCACAACAAGCAACAAATGTCGTTTTTTAAGTGGTAATGACTACTGATACAGAAAAAACTGAAGACTTAATTCAGTTTTTTTGGATCAGTGGGTACTTATCGATATTCCTATTATAACACTTCACAATGATGACATCATACGTATAGAAAATACTGTTATTTAATGTTATCCGTGATAGCCTTGTTTATAGGCAGTGAGACTAAAATCTGCATGTAAATTGTCCGGTTGACAATATCCATGACAGGTTTAGTGAATATTTTACAAAATTATTTACTCATATCAGATTATGTAGTTTTTTATTAAGGGAAGGTTACTAGGTAAACCAGACACCCTTAACCCTAAGAGATTGCCTATTATGCGCGTGAATGGTGTTGTGCCACCGAAGCGTATAATGGGAAATCTATTCAATCATGACAGGTCATATGCCTAAGTGATATTTCTGAAAACTATAAAGTGAATAGAAAACGAAAATCAAGAGAAAATATATGGAGATGATATATGAAGTCGAATTAGATCTGTTATCTCCATACATTTGAAGGTTTCTATTGTGGTTAAAGATTGCTGATATTAGGTTACGAAGTGTAACAAATGGGGAATATATTTATACATACTATAAATAAGTTATGATGTTCTTTTAAACAATCAATAATTATTCATAAATCTTGATACTTGAACGAAGAATCATGAATGGTTCTGCGTAATTTGTCTTACTTCGATAGCATAAGGAAAACTGCTATTCCGATTCAAGACTTAAAATAATCGGCTGTTCTGAGTATATAGTAATAATTTCTTAATTAATTCCAATTAATATTACACACTTTGCAGATATGATAATGGTTCTTGTCGAATTATGAATGTTACTGATATTGCGATAAATACGTCAATATGACATAATACTTATTTATTATGGTATTGTGTCGATATTCATAGCCCAGCGCACCCATTTTGTTTGAGTCACTTCAACGGTATGTGGATGTATAATTTTATTGTTATATATTCATGTGATAAAGACATGGTATTTTGTCTCTATTTTTCTTTTTGGTTATTATTGCGAATTTTAAACAATAGCTATTATGCGGATTTTTTGCATACATATAAAACAATATCCTATCTCCTTATGATGGCTCCCCATACCCCGACACAATCGCGGTTTGTTTTGGGTGTAATTAGGATTTTTTTAGAAAATGAAAGTAGGTGCTTTTAAACTTTGTTACAAGAAGAAGACCGAAACTCTCCTTGTTCCGTTGTATTGAATTTTCACTTTGTTCTTATAATGAATACTAAAAATAATAATTTTACATAATTTCATATAGGCCATACATAGCCTGCCATGAATTTTCCACGGGATAATCGAGCAAAATATTTTTAAGTCAATTTGCTGAATAAACAATAAATCTACAGCTCTTTACTTTGTTTACAAAAAATATAATAATCTAATAACAAGTATTCTTACTAATGATATGTAAATAAGGAAAATTCTCGATATGTTATGCGGTTTTCAGGTAATTGTAGTCAATCAGAATAGTCTAATATTATTTGTGAACGATTACCGACTGATAACAATAGATAAAAGGTTATCATTACAATAATAAGCACTTTAAAAAGGATATCAGAATAATCATAAACCAATATTTGAATTTGTGCAATGGAATTAAAAACAACCTGCCAAGTGCGGGTCGGAGTCATGGCACAAAGAGGTCCGTACAAATAGGCTAAAAGCAAACGAATCGGTAAGGTTACAAATATTTTTTTGTCACCTAATTGTTTTAAATAATATTTGTTGACCCAAAAAAGTCGTCCGTAAACCGTTGCTTAACTTCGATCCAAATTTTAGTATTTGTTGTCATAGTAAGAGCAGAAATACAGCCTTAGTAACAGGGTTTAACCGTTGGGATCGATACTCTAAAAGGATTTGGTTAAAATACAATAGAAAATGGAGTATACTGGCGTGTTGATCAAATTTCCCTTAGACGATGATATTTAAAATGTATTCTCATCAACAAAGAGCCCTGTATCTATTTACTTTCTATTTCTCTATTTCTGTATCTTTTTAATTTCATGGTCATAGATCAATGTATTAATGTGAATTAGAAATATTTAGCGATAGTAATTGTTAGTAGAATGACACTTTCACGCTCGCCTGAATCAATTTTGACATAATATTATTATTGTATTTGATATCAGTGTAGTGCTTACTAAGGCTCTTACTAACTTCATTTTCGATTTTTTCTAGTCTAAAAGGCGGTATTAAATACCTAACACTTTTAAAAAATCGAATGTTATAACTTATTTGGTTTAACCCTATATGCTGTGTATTCAAAAGCTTCTAACCTATCGACTGTATAGAATTCATGGTGTTGTTCCTGGGCGGGCCGGTGGAGTTCCTGGGCGGAGTGCGGGGCACGTCGCAACCGCGTGCGAACACCGGCGTCTCCGGGAGGCTGGCCGACGTCTGCAGCGGGCCGCGCCCGGCCGCCGCCGCCTCACGGCTCTGACGCTGTAACGTTCGTCGACGGGCGCCACTTGCACCGATATCTGAAAGTTTATGTAAAGATTTTCATGAGCTAACCAATCAATCAACGGAGCTAAGTTTACTAGAAATGGGACTCCAGAATGCGGAAAACAGGGTAGGCTCTGAACTCACTGGGTTATTTACAATTGCGGGCGTAATACCGAAAGTTTAGTTTTTTTTTATTCGGCTCCGAAATGGTACTATCTAACCGAGATCGAGTTGAGAACTGGTTTATATGCGTCGTTAGCTGTCGATTGAGCTTTGATCAAACTCTTGCTACTATATGAATTGGCGCTAGTGTCAGGTTCTATAGTACTCAATTCTTTGAGAATTAAGCTCACTGATGTGGTTCTAAGAAGTCATTCCTAAGCGCTATGGAGTAGAAACTCCTTAGTGGTGTAAACAGGAAAATGTAGAGTCAGTGAAGTATATAGCTACAGCATAAATCGTTTAATTTTCAGGAGAGAGGTTGTGAATGTACATTATCTCTCTAAACTGATAAAATCACAATCATGCTTACTAGGTCCTCTCGTGTAAGTTTTGGTGAAGGACATATCAAAAACCAAATTAATTTGGATAAAATACAAACATGTTACCAATTTGTTTGTAAAGTAAATAAAAACTAATATGTTATACTAAATGTTTGAAAATAGTTGTAAATATCAGAAATTTTCAAGCGGAAAACTAGGAATAAGTCTCCAAAACATACCAGTAGGTAAGGTCCTTCTGTCAGTCGAGCCAGTCTTAAAGTTAGTGCTGCTTCTCCTGTTCTTGTTATAGCTGGTTTCCATAGAACGCGTTTTCAAGCTGTTCGTCGTGTCACGATGCGGTGGCACCGCAGGGGGTTCCGAAGGCCTGTACCCATAAATTACATTGTGAATAAAGATGCTGGATATTCAGGGAATGAACAAGGGCTACTTCACTATGACATTTCTTACAAGGTTTATATTCTAGTCTTATATTAGTTTTTAGTATTCTACTCAAGCATTTTGTTGGTTAAAGGTTTTTTTTCGTTAATGTTTAATGAGTAAGCGAACTTCTGCTCCATTTCCCAATATAAATAAATTATATACCTTCTCCTTGCTTCCATCGTCGGTGTCGGTAACGTATCAGCTTTCTTCACATGACGTTTTTCCGAAGGCGCCATTATTTCCGTGTATTCATCTTCAACTTCTTGCACTGGCGAAGGAGGTAGAGGTGGAAACTTTGGTGACTCCGGGGTTTGCGGCAGGGGGCCCATCTCGTGGCCTAAGGTCGGTGAGGGCGGCAACGGTAACGGTGGGTGCCGATACGAATGCTCTACAATCTGAACATTCAGCGGGAAGTCGCCACCGCTCGACACGGCCGAGTCAGACGAAGATGGCTGTCGCATCAAACTAACCGGTACATCTTTGGCGCTCGTGGATTTGTGCATACTGTTTGACCTCTTGGAGCGGTCACGGCGATCTATCGATCGTTGATTTTGTATTTCATTGTGACTCGATGACTTTTGGATATCATGTCTCTTTTGTCTCTCTCTAGAACTATAACGGAAATTGTTTTCTAATATATC
Organism: Trichoplusia ni; assembly: GCF_003590095.1. NCBI lineage: Eukaryota > Metazoa > Arthropoda > Insecta > Lepidoptera > Noctuidae > Trichoplusia > Trichoplusia ni. Next base: position 19,075,620 of record NC_039481.1, on the reverse strand, counting down.
TTTAGATACGTCATCACAGTATTCATCCTTATGGATATTCCAGTCTTTAGGTATATATGGGGTAAAATGTTTTTGGTCCCGACCTTGACTTAATATAGCGCTAATATTGTTTTCGATTTTGCGTAACGGTGAGGTATCCCCGCTGGAGCCGGGTTCTCCGCTCTCCTGGTCCTCCTCCTCCTCGACTGTTGTGATGAGCGCCTGGCGGCTGGCGCTGTTGCCCTCGCCGTCGGCTCCGAGGCTCGGCAGGGACACGACCCGAACCATGTTGGGAGGCACCGTGGTCAGTTCATTGACGGTCTCGTTGCATTCCGTCACCGGTGTCTCCTCTACTTTACCCTCTCTTATAAGTGACTGAATATTATCGAAAGTCGACGAGTACTTTTTGAAATCAGAAAATCTATTTTGCGGTGAAAGCTTGCTTTGAACTTTTGTCGAGCTTTTCTCGCCGTGAGTTTTTCTACTTTTAGGACTGTGACCAAAGTACTCCTGAGCGATATATCTATCTGGACCATTGTTTAGATCTAAACTTAGACGAGATTTTGGCGACGTTATTTCCTTACTCAATCTAGAATTCGGCGTGCAGAGATCTATACTATATCTAGAATTTGGAGTGTTCAGCTCGCGACTCAGTCTCGAGTTCAAATCTACGCTGTATCGAGATTGTGGCAAACTTAAATCTGAACTTGGTCTGGAGTTGTAGGAGCCTACAGACCCGGAGCCACTGATTGATATGCTCGACCCGTCAATAGATTTATCAGTATCTAAACTTCTGTTTAAACTGTGACTGTGCAGTAGATTTGTAGGTGATTTGTTGTTAGCATTCTTGTTGAAGCTTGGTAACTGTTTGCGGTTTTTCCCCTTTCGGATGACATATGTACCACATGCCAGATCTTGCGCTCGTCGACCATCTGGTTCCACATCTGAGGTTGGAGAAGCGAGTGCTTCACATTGTGTGAGCGGCGGTGGCGGCGGCCAGTACTCCTCTCCCCAGTCATCATCTACTCTTTGTGGTATCGAACTTGTACTTGAATGCGACTGGTCACCTGATTTCCTTCTTCGTCGACCGATAACCTGAATAGCAAACATTGATAATACACTAAATAAAAACATCAAAATACGTTTTTCTGCGTCAAAAACGTGCAAGCACGTTACATTCCATTTCTTTATCAGTGTTTTATGAAGTAAATTTCCGAAAACAAACAAAAAGTCTGAAAAGCTACTTCAAAAAAATTACCGCATTCAGTAACTTTTATGAGCAAAACTTAAATCTAAAAGCTAAAACGTTTGGTTTGCATTTTTTTAAGAAGTGAATGTTATTGTGTGATTAAAATAGTTCACCTTAGTGCTCCCTGGAGTAAGTAGAGGATCATCACCATCGAGTGACACTTCCCAAGCTATGGAATTGCGTTTCGAAGGCGTCGTAACAGCGGGCGGCGGCGGCGGGAACGACTCTTCTAGCGAATCGTCCGAAAAGTGCTCTTCGTCGTTACTCTTACTAGAACTTCTCCTCTTGCAGCTCACTACCAAATCCTCCGTAGAACCTCTACACACTTCTCTATGTCTCTCCATAGAACCGGCGAGAGTCCGCGGAGGTAATTTCCCTTTGGGCGATAACATTTCACCGTCCGACCTGCTGTCGCGTTTCATGCTGCTCTTCTTTTCAGAGCTCTTTGTGTTGGTTGGTGAAACTTTTTGTACGTTGTATGTCGGGGAATGCAGTTCTTTTTTGAACTGCAGGTTCGGGCCCGGATATATTGTTACAGGGTGTTCATTGTATGGTTTGTCATTAAATTCGCTGGAGAATCCCATAAAAGGGAACATCGGTGGGTTCTCTACGCTTGGTGATTTCTTGAGATTGGTGGGAGGTGCGTTGTGTCTCGGCGGGAGCCACGCGGGTGTTGTATCAGGTTGCGGCGGCCGTGCACCGTGTTGCAGCGACGCAAACCTGTACGGAGGCACCGGAGGCTGCTGGAGGTGGAAACCATTGCCTTCGGTATCCTTCTCCCACCCATATGGACGCTGATGTCTAGTTTTCGGCTGAAATGGAGAAACAAAATTATTTAGTTACAAAAATATCAAATTGTAAGTAAATGAATACCGAACTATTTTTATAAGAAAATGATTTCATAAAAATATTGCTGTGTAGATATACTAACGAAAGTAGTCTGTGTGGCCGTAGTGATCCCGTTGACACTGATGATAGAGTCCAGCCTCTCCTCGGCTTCCCTCTGTTCAGCTGATATCGTCCGCTTTGCCGAATTCGCCGGTGAAACTCTGAAAATTAGATATGAATAATTTGTTATGATATGAACATTTCGGTTTTTTTTCACACTCTGCAGAATTTAATTTGCTGTTTTTTGTATCTTTAGGTAAAAACAGAAGGTCATATACAGGTAGTAATGTATCGAGGAAATCTAGGCTAATTTTCCAACCTTCCGTGCCTTGCAAATTACGGCTGTCATACCTTTGATGGGCAATATGTCTGACAAGCAGCTTTTGCCACGGTCTTTCTGTGGGCGGTATTTGGAGGTCAAATAGGCAATTGCTTTGTCTACGTTATAGGTTAGGTAGCTAGGCAGGTGTTTTGTGCCATGCTCTCCCTTGGCAACGTTTTTACATCTGATCCTTGTGTATATTTGTGTTCATATAATCTTGACATTTTCTTTCTGTTATTTTAATAAGAGTCCTTTTTTCTCTGGTCTCCTCACATGATGTATAGTTTGATATATAGTATCGCAATATTGATATAGGAATAGAATTTATACGATAGGTTTAAAAGTTATTCTCGTATTTTAAGAAATCCCTTTTCGGAGTGCCTCATTTCCTGCTAGACAACAGATTGATATCAAGCTGGTCATAGCTTACATAGAACAGATACAGTAGACGAAAAAGTAATGGAGTTCTATCTACTACATAGCATGGTGTACTGATCCGCTTCCGCAACTGCTACCCTCTTACTTTGGGCCTGGTATGCCTGCAGATTGAACAAGATGGGAAACTGTTCTTACTTGGGCAATAATGTAGATATGATGCGCTGCGCCTCCTCTGGCGGCGGCGGCGAGTGCGGTGACGGCGGGTCCGGGGGAGAAGGCTCCTCGCGCTCCTCAGTCGGACGGAAACCCAGCGCAAACTTCGCTCTGAAACGTAACATATAACCATATGAGACCTGAGCAATGTTATCAATTTATTTAAAATTGTTGGTATGCCTTTTAAAGGGATATGAATTCCTTGGTTGAGCTTCTTGAGCTGAGTCAATTTGAGAGTGATATTTCAGCTATAACAAGTAAAATATATTATTAAGTAACGTAATTTTGTGAGTAGGACTACTGGTAAGTGGTAGACCAACTTCGTAGTAGCCTTAAGCGTCAATGACACGCAAGTTACATTTGCTCAATCAAGTTGCTAACGCGCCTAATTTGTTTTACTATTGTCTGAACAAAGTTAGCTCTAATTTTAGATTAGTACGAAACTACGTCGCATCAGCAATCGGATATGTAACTATGCAGTGATTGTGTATTCTCTTGGCGTAAATTTTAATTATTCGACATCATACTATGCGCTACAAATAACTTTCTAGAACTATGTAAGCTATGCTGTATTTTCCAATCATTTTTTTATTGTTTTCGTCACAAATCATCAACATTTACCATTTTGATATTTCCGAAACTATTGCGATCTTTGAATGGATATGAAAATAATTTGGGTAAAGAAAAATATTTTTTCTCCTCGTTTGAGCATTGCTGATATCTGGTACCTAATGAATAAACCAAAATTTCTTAGGAGTAACTCACCTCCTGCCGTTCATGCTCATATATCCATCGTCCTCGGAAGTGTGTCCTGCGAGCGGGGAGTCGTCGTCCGTGGCGGGTGTCGCGGGGGTGGCCGGGGTGGCGGGGGTGTTGGCCGCGCGCGGCTCCAGCGACCGCGGCTCGCCCTCGTCGTACTCGCTCAGCACCTGGTCCAGTAGCTCCAGGGAACGCTGCACGTCGTCGCACCCGCTGAAAACGACAGGGACCCATTGTTAACAAAAATTGAATTGTTGTTCCTTTTTCTGAGTATCAATTGGCATGAAAATTGAAAACAAGGTCTGAACATTTTCCTCTTTCGGGTTTTGCATCTGTCTGTCTCTTTTAAATGTTTGCAGCAAAATTCAAAATCAACCAGAATTCAAGGCTACATCATACTAACTTGAAAAACAAACTAAAGGGTTTCTCCTCTAAAATATCTAGATATAATATTCGATAGGATGTTACATACGTATGAATAGATACAGAAATTTCTCGTTCCAACAACACACTTAGGAAATCCGATCTACATAATCGAACTTCTGCGTGAATGGCGCCGAGGCCGAAGCTGACAAGCCGATTGACGTGGTTGCTATGCCTCCGACTTTAAGTTAAATGCCCTTAGACCTTCATTGAAGATATATATACATATACTTTGATAGTTCTGGCCTTTTATTTCTTATGAATGTGTAATAAAAAGATAATTGATTCTTTAATTGAAAATTTCACTGCACTGTTGTTAAGTGTTAGAAAATAGTGCATGCATTTGTTATAAATTACAGTTGGATGTTATAAAAAAAGAATGAAGAAGAAAATGCACCTGTCTATAAAAATGGTTAAGCTAATAAAAAGAGGAGCTCCCGATACCTCAGATTTTATTCGAGAAGCATATTTTACTGCATAAAAAAACTTTTAGCAGCAATCCTTATTCCAAATAAAACAAGAACAAACCAGACGACGAAAGTCTCGAACGCATAAAGTATGGCATACCATAAAAATCAAATCAATAACACCGAGTCACTACAGCACTAGAGCGAACCCAATTTGCAACCGTGCAATTTCCGTGATGGTTTTCTAGTTGGATTGTCATACTAAATAAGTCAGTATAACAGTGGTGGAGAGCGAGGTCGCACCACTCAATTCCCCGAGATAATGGTAAATTGAACTCATTTCCTTCACGAAGTCTGTGCCGCTTCGGGAACGCTCCCTCACCGTACCATTAGAACCGAATTAGAGGATAACGATATAGCTACATCCTTACATCAATCAATTGTGACGTCATACTATTACTGCTATTCTGAGAGACAAAGAAACGTTGTTCCAATTTGCTTATCTGACACTAGAATACATTATTTGTGCGCCTGAAAAATATGTTTATTATCGTGAAAAATATACTCTCTCTGCTATTGTAATGAAAATGTTTTTTTGTTCAAAGAGGTATAATTTATCTTGACATTTACTTTGCGTAGGCGCCTTATGTACTTTTCGCAGCTAATGGTCTAGTAGTGTTTGGTTGCAAAGGTCAAGGTTAGTTTTGAAGTTGCTTATCAAGAGAGTAACTGAGCGTCCCAGAATTGAGACATTAAAAAGGATGAACTAATTTAATTGGGTGGTTCGGCAAATATTTTTTTTCGATTTTTATAGGAAGTAGGTCTTCAGAGTTGCAAAGTGGTTCTAGTGAGCGGCACAAAGCAACCCTTTTGAAAGAAGAGCGCTCTTTCGGCATCTCTCGATAAGCCGTTGCTGAGTGGCGGGGGACGGCATGCTCTTGTATTTGCTCAATAAACTGCGCTACACTGCTAAAAATTCAAAGATCGTTTTAAAAGTTTCCAGTCCCATAAATCACTTTTAAATAAAAACAACAATATTTTTTGAACTTAGAACGTAAATTTAAACTACCTAACTAAGAGTGAATTGAAATAACTTATCATATTTTATTTTATGAGATCAGTCTTCGCAATTTGAAACCTCTTGAGCAGATTGACTGAAAATCAGAGGCGAGTTTTTGTAAAAATCTTGACGAGGAAAATCCAATATTTGGTGAGGTCGCCGCTATCTCGATGGACGGGCATGTCTCCGGCGATCTGTGCCCGATCGAGAGGTTCATTAGTGTTCACCTCACTAATGATCTGCGCTGCACGCTCGACCGTGAGGACACCAAGTATCAAGTGGACTTGCTTTTTTGAAACAATTTATTGATGCAATTCCGTTCCATAGAACAGCTGTAGAAGCACGTAGGATTTGAACTAGAAACTTACTATTATAATGTACTTTTTAGTTTTACGTACTTAGGAGTGCTACGTATATTTCATCTTAAAATCAAATAACAAACTGCGCCACATCAATAGAATTAGAAACATTTATGTAAGTACATGATCTTCGTGTCAAGTCTCAGTTTGCACGTAACTGGTATTAAAATAATTTTATTACTGAAAATACAATGGCAGACACTAAAACGTAGTGTTCAGGGAATTGCAAGTTTAGTTAGGTACCGACATTGAATGTTCGGTGCGCATTACGATATGCGCAACGTATTAGGTATAGGGCATCAATTTTGCAGGTAATACAATATCGGCTCAGCATTGCGCGTACGAACCGTGGAAGCCTACCTGGCTGTGCTCAGTAGACTTAGGAGTTGTTTGTGTGTGTGTGTATCGCGTATTGCATTGTATCGCTCAGCCTGCCACAAAGCAGAGCACTCAGCATGAGTGCCGCGGCGGGCGCGTGCCTGCCTTTGTTTTATTTCACCCACACTCCTGCGCTTTCGAAACTTTTAAGGGGAACTTCAAATTGCGTTTCTCTTTTTAACTGGAGCTGGTTTGCGCTGATTAGTTGGACGGAGTCGGTTTAGTTGGTAATTTATTTTTGTTAGCGGTCACGGAGTTTTGCTCTATGCTAGTTGCTTAGTTGTGCATTCAGTTGCTCAGTTTTTTAGTTACTTGGGAAAGTGTTAACAGGGTGTTGTCGCATCAAACACTATGTCAAAGTAGGCCTACATCTTGATAGGTGAGGCAGACTATTTATGCGGAAATGAGTGCAGCGAGGCGGAAGTGCAAAGCAACCCCGGCGCACCCCCGCGCGGCACCCTCGGGCGTCGACCTCGCGTACGCTCGGCGCGCTGCTCGCTACCTCGCCACACACAATAACAACTCAATGCCATCGGCCTCTCAGCTCGGGCCCGCTATGGAAAATCTCTCGAAGATCAATCAAACAAGAGTACATGGATACGCAGTCAACAGATGGTGTAATGCAACTATAGAAACTAGACGCGCCTGATACTTGAGCGCGTTCCGATTTCAATAGCACGACGAAACTGTGGCGGATCTAATCAATGTTCTTGTAATATTATATGCTGTGGAAATTGATTCTGTTTACTTTGTGTAAGGGATTGAATTCCAAGAAATTGTTAATTGCTTACCTTGGTACATACCCAATAACGCATTTACGCAACAAAAATGTAGGTAGATATTTTACAGATCTAACTAATCTGTTGTTGTAATAATGTATTGCGTAACAAGCTCATTTTGTAATCAAATTCGAGCGGATAAACACTACAACTTAAGATGAGAAAATCCAAATACTTGGTGGAAACTTGAAACTTTTTCAGTCCGGACATAATTCAACTAGTTGTTAAAGTGTAGAACTTGGCCAATTAGTTGGTTGAAAGTTTCCATAGTATTGTTCCTTCGTAGATTACACGTGCAGATGCTCTTAAAATAATTTAAATTACGTTAAATGGGAAATAATTGGCCCACTTTCTTTAATTAAAAATATGATTTATTCAAGTTGAGATAGTTTCCTTCAACATTTCACAAGAAAAATTAAGTATTTACTAAGGTATAAAAGTAGAGAAATTAGTTTTACATAATACATGACCTCTGTCAACTCGTTGATGTCATCGCTAAAACAATGTTATGATCGAAAGCCGTTGTCGTAACAATACTAATTAATGCAGATAACTTACAAACAATTTAAAGATGCAATCTTTAAGAAAACTGATCGAAATCTATGTTTCCCACGCTCGGTATTACAGTATGCTCCAGATATACGATTGTACAGCAAGGGTGTTTGGGGGTCTACTACTCTTAGTTAAACGAGAGAAAGAGAGGTTACTGGATACATGTAGCGCTCTCTCGCTTCCACATTCTACAGTCCTGCTTTGAAAGATGGTATACCCCCGTCTGGTCTCAGGAACTTGTTAGCAAGTTAATGTCCCATCATAAACATACAATTTGATGGTTTCTGCTCATTATTTATTGACGTTCAACCATCTCTTAGAAATTCAGTTGAAAGACGTTTCCTCGAACGATGGAACCGTTTGTGAAAATGACAGACTTTTCTTTAGTAGGAGTCTACACTAAATGTGACTATTTATAGTTTACTAGCTGTTGCCCGCGACATCGTCCGCGTGGTTAGAAGTTATAAGTTATAATTTATATCTGCCCTGTTTTTTCCACAATTTCCATTGTATCTTCGCTCCTGTTAGTCGCAGCGTGATGGTATATAGCCTAAAACCTTCCTCGATGAATGGTCTATTCAACACAAAAATAATTTTACAATTTAAACCAGTAGTTCCTGAGATTAGCGCGTTCAAACAAACTCTTCAGTTTTATATATTAAGTATAGATATGTGATGGTGCTATCTGAGCTATATTATCTTTAATTGCATTATCAAATCTCAACCATTTAAATATATATAATAAACCTGAAACACATTTAAATTGGAAATTTATATTTTTACTTGGAAATATCAGATATGACAGGGTTGTTTTAAAAACGACATCTCAATAACTTAAGGACGACCTAGACAGTCCCAGGGGTACTGTGAAAAACCGATGGAGTTATAATAAAGTAACGAAAGCTAATTATATTAATATTACTCTCTTAAATTTCAAATATTGAACTTGACAATTGTTTTTCTTTTATATTGTTTACTTATCTTTTTTCAGATCAATAATTTGCTGTAACAAAACTTAAAAAGTTATCTCTGCGGAATAATAATAATAATCATAATCAACTACAATTTCCTTCAGTTTCACAAACATTTTCATTAAGCCCTTTTCAAAAATATTAACACGTGGACAGAGACCATATAATTTGTAATGTAAAATAAAGCCGTGGCTATAAAATGGTCAGTTACGTGACCAAAATACAAGTGATCAGCTTGCCCAACAGTTTTCCGGAAAGCGCTTTCGCTAAAATGAAAACTGGTTGTCGCTCGTGAACTCGTGAATAAGTGTCGTCAATAGCCTGCCTCCAATGAGATTTTATAGAAATATTTTTTTCCGACAGCCGAAAAATGATTATTGGAGCTTAACGAGGGGAGCCATGGAAACGATGTTTGTTCATAAGCGAGAACTGTTACGAAACACCCCAAAAAAGTCACTTTAATTTGCAAAAATGTTTTGTGAAAATTTAAATTGCCAAATCTTTGCTACATCAATTTGTACCTGCCAACAATACAATATTTTTTTTCATAAAATCATAACCGTTTGTCATTCTTAGCTTGTATTTGATTTAATAATGAAAGTGATTCATATTTTTTATTTTCTCTATTTTGCTGCTCAAATTATAGAGCTACTCACAAAGTATGATTGTTTTCAAACTGAATTTACAAGTTGATAGTTTTAATCGAATTCAGGAAAACAGGAAATTGGTATACAATAAACCTGTTCACAATAGTAACCACGTAAGCAGGAAACTTGTTAACCCATATCAGTCGTAACATCAAACTCATAGTCATTAATTCTCTACGCTTGCGTACACTTGAAAACAAAATACCTTTGTTACGCGAAATACAAACGAAACGCTTTTGTCAATGACAGTCAAGACCTAACTTATGTGGATCGATCCCAAAGTAGCTCTTACCGCGATTTACATATGATTGGAAATGTTTGTTTTTATTTTCGTTTCATAAAATTTATGTAAGTATTGAATATTGAATCGAAATATGAATCGAACGAACGAATATGCGCTCTACTTTTAGTGTTGAAATAGTCGCACGAATTTATTTATTTAGGAATCGATTTGAAATAAGAATACGGAAAAGTTCAACTTTTCTGTCTCTAAGCAACCTATAAGCACATAACAATGTATAAATGCATTATTAAATGATGTGGTCCTTGATGGTGAAGTCCTTATTTTTTTTTTTTAAGGACTCCGGTTGGGTCCGAAACTAGTCGGGCTACCCCGATAAATACGCGTGAGTAAACTGTTACATCATTTAATAATGAATCATTCTCACGATAGTTACTATCAAAAAGGTATAAGCATACAAGGTTTTCTTAACCTTTTGTTCACAGATAACGCAATATTTCAGAAACCTTTATTAAAATATCAGTTGCGACATCATGTATCAAAACGTCAACAAGGTTTACAAAGTAAATTAATCTAAGTGCACGCTAACGTTGTTTAAACATTATTGGGCGGTTGACATCTAGCGGAAAATCCTCGTCTTTCGCTGTGTCGGAAGGAAGCTTTGAGGACATGCCAATAACCGCTGGAGCGGTAACAACACCTCGCAAACAAGCCCCGGAACCAATTCCAATCGTCGGCCCATGATATAAGGTTGACATTCCAAATAAGCTTTTACTGTTATCGGCTGCAGCGACTTAAAGCAATTTTGTGAGTCAATATTGAACTTTTCAACTCATGGGAGCGATGTGTTCCGTACATACCGTGCTTTCCTACTAAGCCACTTACGACTACAGTGTGCTACTATCTAAAACAATTTTGTTTCAGTCTTCCTATAAGTTCTAGATTGCTGAAGTATTGGTCACTTAATCTGCTTACCTCATAGCTGATCAACTCTCTTGATTTAAATTGCCGAGGAAGAAAAGGGGAAATAGCTAGGTAAGAAATAAAGCACCGCGAAAGTAAGTTCAAAGCGTCAGTCCCCTTGTATAATACCCGATTAATGTTACATCAACAGCGTTTAAATGTTTGAAGTTTCAATAAGCAACTATTAGGCAGTTATCACACAGTCGATGTATCAAAGCAAGGGTAGATTATCGCCAGGCGTCGTCGGATTGCGGTGTTAATTAAGCAATTAGGTCTCGTCAGCGGCCTCAACGTTCCCGTCCGTCCTCGTTAAGGCATTAAAACGGCCAAGCAACCTCCTGCGACCTTATTATCAATCCCAAAGGCCGGGCGAAGGTACCTAGATAATAAAACCGTGTCAACCCTTTAATGACTCGCCAACTTTAATTAAATACGCACAATGCAAACGAAGCTGAATTAATCACATATTTTGAGACTAAATTTACTCGTTTTTCTTTCATTAATTTGATTTCTCGTTAGCATTAACGTTTTATGGGAATATTCAGACTAATGGAAACATTGGGAATGCGAAGGCAAATAGGATGGCAAAGCTACAGTAATTACATTACGTCATCTGATGCAAATCACTTTTTATGTTTAGTGTACTTTTTATATACGTATTACTAAGTATTGGCTATCAAATAAGTTAGAACGGGAAAACATATTTACAATTTAATGAATATACTAGGCAAATAAATCAAATTAGGAAATAATTATTTTTACTTCTTCCAACTTGGTGGCTAGCCATAAAAGGTTTCGCAAAATCTTCCAATCCCTCCTCTCCCAATGGAAAAGCTTGTAGGAGCAGAGCTGAAGATGGAGCTCAGTGGCGTTCCGTGGGAGACTCCTATGTCCAGCTGTGAACTGGGATGGACTGGATGGTGAAAAACTTATAGGCTATGTAGCCGTTTACATAGACAGTAAGCTTTTATAAAATTCCCTCTATCACCCACAACCCCGACCCGAGATAAAATAAATAGAACCGATATTTAACATTTTAATAACAGTTCGATAAACTTTATCGAATTGATGTCCCGCGAACTACATATATCACATTGCGCTTGTAGGCACAATCTGTGGCCGGGTGACATTTCCACCCTAAATCAAGTGTGAGCATTTCATCGGAACTGTTCACAGCGTTTGCTTGCGTATTAAAGGGGGAAGGGGGCGTGGGAATGCAAAATTTGTGGTACCAACGGTACCAACATCGCATTTTCATTTTAATTCCGAGTGGCCGAGTAATATTTTAGCGAATAAACGTTCCTCGCTCTAATTTACGGTACGAGCGCGAAGATTAGTATTTATGGATTTAACTGCTTGTGGTGTAATTAGTGGTTATCAAATTAGTGCAGCGGACACTGTTTTTACTGTAAGTACCGTAACGAAAGGGTCTAAAGGGACCCCTTTTAGTGACGTTTACGTCGTCCGTTTGTTCAAAGTACATTTGGAGGCCTGCAGAGGAGATAATACTGAAATTTTCAGGTAGTTACGAATATCATTTTATTTTAGCAATGTAATTAAAATTTTCGTGTTTAGATTAATTAATGTTATATCAAAATTTGAGAAAGTAAACAATTGAATTTAATGATATTCTGCGCAATTAATGCCCGCAAAGTACACAGTAGACTTGTTTAATTTGAAAATGTTAAACAATATTGAACCAGCTTTAGACAAATGAACTAACCATTATAGAATATAAGTACTACAAGGAAGCCAGTTTCGCACAGACTGGCAGGGTTAAGTCTCCGTCGTGTTCGCAGTATAAAGGTGGGAAGCGGTTATAAAATGAGTCAAGTGCGTGTTTAAACGGTCATAAATGTAGAGTGGTCCAATGAAGTTCATATACTCGCAGTAGAAGGTAAAGTAACTATAGTAGGTACTTATAAGATGTTATATACGTATAATTTATTTGAACTCTGTTAATTCTATTATTCAATAGACAGAACAGTGTTAAAATATATGAATACAGCCACATTGTTTCGTAATTCAGAACTTTAGTAGAATAACACGAGCAATGTAAATAAATGCTTTTCTTCAAATATTTCCTTCATTTAAGCTAGCTTGATAAATTTATCGTTCTTTCCAGAAAACTTGAATAATGTTAATAGTCTAGAAAACTGGTACTATATTCTTCAATATTTTATTTAAATCCTTTTCCAGGATCACCACTAAATACTTGTCAAAAAAGCGCCGCAGCAAATTAATTGAATATAAAGGAACAGAAACTTTGTATAGTTTCTACAGTTTAAATGGTCCAATACAATTTGTAGTCAAGAACGAAAGCTATCGAAAACATTAGTCAAGTTAAGACAGTGGCAGTAAGATCGTCTGGAGAGTTGCAGCCCCTAGTATCGATTTCTTGTGGCCAGACGGCCGGCGACGCGCCAATGAAAAACTATGCTTTTTGCAGTTTTTGTTCACAAAACTCTGGTACAACTCGTTCGCATTTGTAAATTGACAAACTTTATGCAGATAGGTACTTACGAATATTGCGACTAATTTGAATTCGTGATTTTCACATGCTTTTGAATCGAGTTTATTGTTTTGACTTTTATTTTTGTGGTGTATTTTAAGTGATTTGTACTTATTTGTGTTGCTAATAAGCTTGTTCAAGAAGATTGGTGTCACCGTTTTGAGCGTTGGGATTTTCTTCGTAATAAATCCGTACAATATTTTGTAATTTTAACTTAGTTATAGATATGCAGATGCCACACATGCCCTTAATTTCCTGTCGTTCTCTTACATAATCCTAGGTATAACAAATATAATTCCAGCACTTAAAGCAGTAATCCTCTAATTTAATTATATTTTCGTCTTCCGGGACGAGACTATAAAACGGTTTACAAAAGCGTTGCAACATAATACCGGCTAAGAGAATGATGGTAATAATACCATCGAGGGTTCTACGCTTCATAAATACACACCACCCTCTCAGATTCATAAAAAGGATGCGCATTTCTTACAATTTCACAACTTGGTGAGTTACTGTTTATGTTTGCTCCTACGCAAGTATATTTCTCTGTTAAACTTTTGATATGAAGTGTAACAAGGGGGAGACGAATAAACATTTCTAATACGATTCTGTTTTTTCATCGTTTTACTGCCGTTTGTATGTTTATTGTTGTGCCTCTATATTGCAAAGTACCTACGGAACTACGGAACGTTGTGCTGTGTAAGCACACATGCCCGACTAAAACAAAAAAGTTTGAATGATATTTGTTCGTGTTCTTATATTATTTGAAATTTTCATTGTATGTATCAAAGTTTCCCTTTGGTATTATGTTAAAGAGGAACACGGGTAACCTTGTAACCGAAACCCAAATTTTGCTTTCATTTCTTATTCAAACCTATTACTTTCCGACTGTTATCTCCTTTAGCCTGAAGTCAGTCTCCTGTAAGCTTGAGATAATATTGCTCGTTTCTAACAATACAACCCCATTTATAGGAGTGCCATCGTTTCCCCGATGCGTAAACAAAACGAAATCGTACAGGGAAGTAATTTTTACGAATTAATAAATTGTCGCCTCCCTAGAGCGGGCGTCGCAGGAGCGCGGCGGCGTCGACGGAGGGTGCCGGGACTGTGGCACCAAAGTACCCAACATAGGCAAATGTCGCCGCGGCTCCACAATACGCGAGACGCGCCGGATGCTGCAGCATTAGCCGCGTGATTTATACGTCTGGCAGCGCTGGCTGTGCTGCGTTAATTCCACAAACAATACAGGGGCTGCAGCCACGGCTATCAATGAACAATTCTTTCCTCATTATAGTGGATACACCGAATGTTACTCGAAACCCTATAAACATGCAAATTTAGTATCATAGGGGAGCAAATCAAAGGATATTTGGAGGGTATTAAATACGATAACTTATGAATTTGGGTTCTAGGTATAAAATTGAATGAAATACGACAACAAATTTAACTACAGTCTATTTTTAGCCGACTTCTAATGATTCGTTGTTTCGAAAGTTTGTAAACAAGTAATAGATTGATAGGTTTATTTTCACCGACGAAAAGTAATAAATCACTTCAACACCACTTTGAAGGGTTAAAGCGAAGATATTTAAAAATCGATACAATCACGGTCGTTTACCTGGCCACCCCAACAAATTGTTCAACCCCATGAGCCGCCCGCGGTGCACTTGAGCCGCCCCGAACGGGTGCCCGCTCTTTATAACTTGTGGCTAAAATTTTGATCTCATACCCTTGCGTTTCGGCTCGGCTGCGCGGTACCTATCTGCAGTTAATTATCTGCGTGTAGAGGGGACGAACGAGGGAAGACATCGCAAAATACCAACTTCTCCCCCAAGCACCATTCCCGAGCAAGATTCACGTCGAACCAGTGAACGATAAGCCCCGTAATTATTTTTAATTAAAACCATCAGCAAATAAATGGTTGATCGATATCGAAATGTTACTTTAGTATTAAGCACCATTTTCGTATTTTATCGTCCTTCGCTTCAAGAACAAAGGAAAACATCAGATTATAATTCACTGAATATTCAGGCTGTCTGCGAATTTGGAGATATACCCATTTGTCGCCAGCATGATAATAACGGGAGTAAAAAACGTGAAAGGCGTTGAATGTTAATAAGGTGGAAATCATGAAGGTAAGCGGCGAGCAAGTCGCTTGTGAGGGTCGGTGCACGTGAAGCGGCGCGGAGAACTCCCTCTCCCACCTGCGTTTGTCTCGAGACTGTAATTACCGCCATCAAACGAATAACTTAGATTAATTACACTCGCTTTGACAGTTCAGCACCTTGCTGATGGAAAAGCTTGCATTGCACTTGTTAAATGTTACGTTAAAAAACAATTCGACGTAAGGACAGACGGATCGATGGTAGAGAAAGTTTAACCTTAAACTCTGCCAGACAATTAAATATAAACGGTTTATTTTGAATGGGGTTGTGCGGCGCGTGGGCCTCCCGGCGTGTGGAGGCCGGTGCGAGACTGCGAGCCTCCCCCTGTAATTAGCCATGAGCGCAAAGTGACGCTGACGTCCGACATGTTCGCGACGCGACGTTGTTTGCTAACATCACTGGCTCCGCATTCAATCATAACAAGCAGTTTACAACAAATAAAAGATGCTACGATATATCATAATTATTTTCAAAAAATGTTGTAAATATATTTTTTTCAATTCAAACTTTTCGATTGAAAGTTTATTTCATGTGCGTTTACCCAACAAAGCCATAAAACGATATTTACAAATATTATATTTAGAATCATTGTCTCATAGTGATGAAACATTTTTCACTTCATGGAGCCGCTGCCGTATTTTTGTGAATTAGCATCGCTTATACACGAGTTGTAACAATGCCACGAGAGTCACTATCGCCAGCGAGGACCGAGAGTCGTGGAACTGCGTGCAGCTTAACATGCTGTGTACTCAACAAAAACAATATGCTTACAAATCTCACAATATCATCTAGTCTGGAGGAATACGAGGCTTCACTTGAGTGCCTGCTCGTTAGTCGGAGAGCTTAAATTGCGCCACAACTCTATGCGAGCTCTTACATGCGTAACTTACTTAAAATACGCCAGACGCAGCGCAAAAAATGTTTCAATTTAACTTCACTATCTGCGAACTTGCTAATGATGTTTGCGATAAGCGAGGAACGGTATTTTATTAACAAAATTAGAAATAAATAATGGAGTTGATGTTATGATTCCAAAAAAAAATGAAATCAGACGTTGGTCCCAATTACATTATACATAATATCAGCATTAATCTATAAAGATCTTTCATGACTTAGGTAGGTACCTGAATTCTACAAAGAATGAGAAACAAAATCATGAATATTTAAACCAGAAAGTCTAAAATATAGTAAAGACACTGCACCTGCACTTATGTCCAAATCGTCAAAAGCTTCACAAAAACATCGTAGTTACAAAGTCGTTATATGTACAAAATGTTTGTTCCCAAGAGTTAAGAAAATGTTATTATTTTATTCCACAGTCGAGTACAAAACGTTAGCGTCTGTTCTATAAGTTTGTGTGACGTGTGGAGTGCCAAAAGAAACATTAGTAACGAGTGCTCGAGCTTTAACATAATGGATGTATGTGACTAGCTGTGGCTAGTTGTCGTTGAATAGCAATTGTACCTTGACAAGGGTATTCCAAAGTTTCTTGAACAACCTTGAAGTAAATGAATAGACTCAGAGTAGACCGTTATAGTAGATTAATAAACGATCAATCTTCGAGCATTTTGTTGGGAAAAGCGGCGCCAAAGTACCGTGGCCTGTCACTAACCCGATAGAGGAAGTTCTCGGCGCCGCCATCGCTGTTTAACTAAATAGTTTTTTTTATCGTCTGCGTTATAAACTGTCTCCCAGTTCTGCTGTGTACGTTCAAGTAAAAACTTTGCATCTACCAAAACAACATCTAATGAACATTACTGAAATCCAAAGCCGAAACTATTCTCATAATTATGATAGCCCGTAATTTTCTCGTAACAATATTTGTAAAAGTTTGCTCTGGAGTACTTTCCCTGGCGTCTGCGGCTCTTCGGGCGTGCATCTGCCGGGGTGCGTAGGGGAGCCGGAAGGGGGAGGTGGGGGGTCTCCCAGGGGGGTGCAACCTTCACTTTCGTCCGCCACCAGCGCCCCCGACCTTCCCATCTGCACAACTTTCCCAATTCATTCTGTTAAGCCTTTCGTAACACTGTTATCATAATATCAAAAGTATTTGAAGGGCTATCGTAATATTCTGGATATTTCGTTATTACGAGTATATTTCAAAAGTAACTTTTATTTTTAAGCCAAATGTTGGTCCATTTATGCTTTACGCAAAGCGAGACAATCATAACCTGGCTAGCTAAATCGAAGAGACAAAATCTAGTTATAATCAAACGAAGGCATTATTTTGGCGTAGACTATGTCACTATCACGAGATTATAATATCTAAAAACGTCGTAGAGTGTTAGCTAAGAAAAAGTCTAGTTGCTTTTACATACACAAGAGGTTTAATTCAAGAAGGTTGATAACTTTTTTTTATGTATTTAAGAAAATATTACATCCATACATCTTAATTACAGCAGATATATCCATCGAACGGTTTCACTTTGTTTCTTTGTTTTGTTGTTTACCTGTTTATTTTCACGTTACTTACTATCATTGCGCTAAACCTCCCAATTAGTGGTCTGCGTTTGCATAACGATTTTATCAAATATGGCTTACAATAGGCTTATACGGTATAATAACAGCTGGGAAGCGAGACAGACATCCATTATGGAAATTGACAGGTGGGATGGGTGTCTAGACTAAACCTATATCTACGTTCAAATGTTTAACTGATTTGCTTAAGGTTTGGTTGTTAGAAAATCTGTTACCAAATCTTATTATTGAATGGAAGTGGTCGACTAAGACAATAAATTACAAGAGTACCCATGAAGGTTGACAGCATGATTAACTCTTTTGTTTAGTCTGCATTTAATTTAGGTGTATCTAATTTGATTCGGTTAAGCTTTTGGATAATTTCAGCTTCAATGTCTAGTCATTAATGGTTTTAAACATGCACTATGGAACAACTCTTCGAGAATTAATTCTCGTAGCACCTTTGAGACGGAACATTTCCAATAAAGATAAAGATTTCAGTAACACGGAATCATATTCATTTTAATTAATTCTTTACTTCAGATAATACTAAACTGTTGCTCGCTCCTATGCGTAATCACGGTAAAACATTCCAGAAATATTTCAAAACTGAAATTAACAAAACTAGTTCTACCATTCCCAGTTTTACCGAGAACAGCAATACATTTTATATACGTATAGATAAATAGGTAACCTACATTTGTGTTTACTATCACGTGACATGTAAATAAATTTCCCAGAGTAATGTAATGCTGTGAATTTCGTAAATTGGTTCGTTAGTTGATATAATGTTTGTACATCAAAGGTAAATAAATGTTCATAATTTATAGGCAGTGTTCGCATGTGGTTACGGAATTAGTTGTGTGATTTTTATTAGTTATGTCTAATGTCTATTCCATTAAATTTGATCAATGATCTTTAAAAATCTTTTAAAAAATGATATTAGTACGATTCTTGTTTTTTTAATAGTAACAGTTTTACTTCAATTAAACTGTATTCTACCTTTTAATGTAGAATCATCATCGGGAAAAGGCTAGGCCGATGATGATTCTCCTTTTTGACCGGGTATTACCCAACGTTAGTAACAAAGTACCTAAGGTGTAAGTCTTAATTTTTCGGTTTCCTCGTAATCTTTTAATCCACGTGTATTGCCTATATAAAATTTTGTTGATTTTTTGCATTTAAATGAAAATACAACTAAGTGTATAGTATACGTATCATTAAAAACGATTTTAAAACAAAATCTTTGTTAGTAGTGCGTGTATCGATCGTTTATCACATTAGTAAGGTCATGGCGCCATCTTATCAGGCGGTAACACTTTCTTTGATTAAAGGAAGTTGCCAGTAAATCATTCTCACCCTAAAATATGTTAAGGGCGTGGACATAATTTATGACAACTATAACGAATATGTATGCATGCTTTTGACACGTTGTTTCGTGTTCAACATATCAGATATTGTTTATCGTTAGTTGAATTAGTTTATTTGTTTTCGTGTGTGGTTCAATTAACATATTCATTTATTCGGTTTTGACGTTTACGATAAATTAAACTAAAAATATTTTACATAAATAATTATGTTACGTGTAGAGAAATATGCAATCCATTGATTTCTTAGTTTCCATAAATCCTTTTGATTTCTTTGGAAATTCACGTTCTACGACATAGAATTTACGTTAAATAGCATTCATTATAAGGTTAGCTATCAGTTAATATTGAAATAAAATCAATAAAATCTTCTAGAAATAAATTAATCTTTTCTTCCCCCAAAAGGACCCGTTACATTTCTATTGATAAACAGATTGCCTTGAATTGATTGTAAATACTATCCTGAATATATTGAGAATGTAAAATGGAAAGGTACAGCTTTTTCCATGAAAGGAAGCAACAGAAGTCCTAAGCAAACTGCTCGAGTTCCTCGGTATCGAATGTTTGGATTTGTATTGCCCTTTTTCTTTTTAAGCAAACATAACTCTACTTGCCTTTTTAAGACTGCATAATAATAACAGTAGTCCTCGATTTTCGGATTTCATGTACAATGCCGTGATTGGGTGTATCGTTGCGACTTTGCAAGAAGACTGGGTGTATCGTTGCGACTTTGAAGTCGACCGATCAAGGTAATAATCAGTTGTTTTGACAACAGAAATAGTTGATCAATCATCTACATGCTTGGACAGGCAATATTTGACAACTAAAAGAAGTCACTGGTCGAAAAGGATTCCAGTTTTGGTGGTTGATGACCGGGTGAAAGCTATTGTAAAACGGTCATGTTCGTAAGACATGCACATTCGATTATGAGAGAAGTTGATAGTATATTTATATTTTGGTAAGTTAGCTATTATTAAAATGTACGTCACTTACTATAATATTGGATACTATCACGCCTTTAATCTCTAGGGAGGAAGTCAGGTGGGAGTCATTGCTTTACCCCTGCACTTGTATTTTTAGACTTTTATTTTGTAGGTTCTAGATTAAAATTACCAAGTTATTCAAATAATCATAATCAAAATATTACTAAGTATTTTGAAATATACCGTATGCTATCAATTTGAATTGCTCCCAATGGTAGATTGGAATTGGATGCGTAATATTGAAAATCAATGAACTACGTTTTCTACATAAATATAATTATCGATAGTAAATATAACAGATAATTTGAAATGCATTAATCATCGAAACAATTTTCACTACACGGTACGAAATATTTACTTCATCTAACACCCTCCAAACAAACATTTAAATATGGCCCATCCCTAATGCTAACGTTATTTGCTATCAGACATAGGAAATCACAGACGTGTGTTAACGGGAAAATCGAAAACGTTCGGAAACTGTGATTCCGGGCAATGATGATTTTATGCTCCATATTCGATTGGAATACTCTCAGTCAACACGGTGTTAATTGATTTTGTGGGTCTAGCAGGTGCGAGCTCTGCACTACGAATGAACTAATCGAATTTACGTCTAATGTCAAGTGGAGACCGAACTCTTATTTATCGGAGTGCTTTAAAAGAAACGTTTTAGAAAATTAAATTTGATGAAAATTCAGATTATTTTATTACATTTTTTAGTATACTCACTGCTAATCAGTAGATGTATATATCAGCGGTGGGGTATATAAACATACTTGAAAAAAAATGTTTTTAGTAGGCACTTAGTACCCACAAACCTAATTACCTAGATGACAGGACTTTTAAACCAATCTAAAAAAATTGATATTTCCTATCGTTCATAATAGTAACGTCAGTTATATTATTGTCTCTCGGCCAATTGTCAGGCCAGTGAAGATTGGAACTATGTAACCTAATACATACGAAACCCGACATCGCTGTTACTGAACAAAATACAGGATCCTAAGCAAATTGTTGAAATGGGTCCAGTGCGAATATTTGTTTACTTTTATCACGATATTGCGAACATCGGACAGAACACTTTTATGTCTCACAAAAAGAATTTGTGGCGTCTCCACCGAAATAAGAACGAATTCCTTAAGCGAACAAACATTGGCTATTTATTTTATTAATGTTTGTTATTATTTTAGGCACATACATAAATAATCTTCATTATAAACACGTTAACGTCGGGACTGGACGTCTAATATCGTATCTATCTTCTCGTAAAAGGCGATGGTTTAATCATCCACCCACCGTACGTTAATGAAAACAATAACCGTTTTGGACACTAGTTGACGTTTATGGCACAGAGCTTAACAAAGATTTCGTGTAACACGATTTTTGGAAACAAAACCTCTTTGTACGAAAAACGTGTAACAATGTTCCGTGTTTTGATTCCGTGAAAGCTTTACAGATGAAGGAAATCTTAAGTACACAGGTTGTTGTCATTTTCAGAATGTATTGAAAACCATAATCTATTCGGAGAGCGCGCATAGAATAAGATCACCCACGTAAGCCCGTCTCTTACTAGAAAGAAAGTATTTGTTAATCTTCGGAAGATATAAAAATATTCTTCGGTGAGTCCGCTCTGTAATGTTTATTGAATATTCCGTGCTTTCTCATATTGTAGGCGGCATCATTATTTATACATATATGCCTTTGTATGCGTATCTACATTTCCATTGATTTATGGTAAACATTGCAGAAGAACGAACGGCAGCTTAGACTCAGTAATTGCTTTCCGGGTGAGTCGACAGAATTTGCATCTCCCAGCGTTGGCGGGTCCATCACTTCGAACTCTGAGATGACAGATATCCATCACTTTCGTTGTATCGTAAATACGCTCACGCCAGAGCCGTGGTTTTCACCCCCTGCACATGAAAGCTACGGTACTTTTTTCCTCTTTAAATAAGATTTTTTGCTTCGTTTTCTATTTTGTCATTTTCACAGCATACCTAAGTACGTGAATGTATACTATTTTGGTCAAGACTTAAAATTACATTTGTACCTAATTCAAAAGTAAATTATGCATTCGACGTAGGTTGTCGCTCCCAGGTTTAGGATTACATTCATTCTGCAGGTTTCTCTGACAACACGCCGCGTCGCCGTCGGATGTTAATAGGGACGAACTGTAAATAATTATGCGGCCGCCCAGACGGTGCAATGGCTCGTATTCAACTTCATCGGATTATACAAAAATGTAAGTCTTTGTAAACAGCAACCAATGTTACTAGATATTACATCTGGTAACGTTTGATTCCAGGAATACTTAGTTTAAAGGCGGTAGGTGTAAGGCTGTATAGTGTAGGCGGTCGATGCGGATATGTCGAGGGGATAAAACAAACGCATGATTTTCCGAGACTCTTGTGAATTGTAGGGTCATTGTACAGGCAACCGGCTGCTTTGATCTGCAGCGCTAATGCGGCTGGCGGACCACATTCGCGGAAACTTTTACGGGACACTGACCCACTTCTAACCAACCAGCAAAAGTATTCAGTAATGCGGCTCTTCTTCAAGAGTTCTCCCCTACGTAACGCGGAAGGGAACACCCGAAGCTCTATTGTTATGTAAACAAATAAACGTAAAATAATAGCAATTTATTTCGAGGAGGAACAACCCTTGAAACTACCTCACGCACCTGCGTATGTGCGAGCTTTGCAAACAAACTAAGGCCTTATACGTTTTACACCGTGTGAAAGGGTATCAAGGCATATCAGTATTCCGTTACGAGAACATCCGATAATCAGGACACCTAAAGCCCATTGCAATAAGACGTGACGATATTTCGTAACGTCTGTTTAATAAAGGCTTCATAATCTTTGTTGAGCTAAAATAACAATGGTTGCGGTTGAAGAAGGCAATTAAAACTATAATTGCACACGTAGCGCTTTGGTTACTTCATTAGAGACTAATGGCATTTGTATATATGCTATTGTTGTGCAATACAGCAGCTAAATCTCAATCTAGATTATACGAACAAAGCATATATTTAAGCGAAGCATTAGCCCACAATTGATCTGAAGGTGAGACCTTGCGAGTCGAAGAGGCTAATCAAAGTTATGAGCTGTTTCCTTACTGCATATAGCGAGATACTGATTTATGACAGTCCGTTGTATCGTAAATAATACACGAGTCACCACGAGTGTCTGTAGTGCGCAGTGGAAATTTTTATGAATTCAATTTGATTGAAAGAACAAACAACAAATATCCGCTCCAATTGGGATTCAGATTTGATGACTAGTCATGAGAGATTCTAAGAAGTGAAGAGAAAACTTTATTTTAGACACACCGTGTTTTTAGATTAACATTTAACTTCGCATGTCTCAATCAATAAAGATTTATTAACACCATGCAATATGTAATGAAAATTGGGTAAAGTCGTTACATGTAGGTACCCAATATAACTTTTACTGCGCCATAAAAGATGTGAGAACGGCTCGTAGTTGTTATACCTGTGTAAGTAGCATGGTGTTATTATAGGGCACGGCCTTGTGCGTGACGGATCACCGCGCGAGATGAAGTCAAATATCGCGCTGCGGGGTCTGGCGCTGCCACGACGCACGCTGCCGACACAGCGCCTTACCTTCGCCAACCCGATATTACAATATGTGTAGCCCTCCTTTTATTTTGATAAATAATGTTTACAATATTACAAAAATAAAACGAGTATCTGTTTTATTTTTTGATACTATAACTTTGCAATCCAACGTTTAAATATTTATGAAAATCAAATGGAAACAACATTGCAATTAGTTTTGGCTGTAAATCATTGCAATAACGTCCATTGTGTAAAATATTTCATGCTAAGTACACTCATGACGCAATTTGTTAAAATAATCCTCACCTATGGTTATAACACAGAGAACACAATAACCTCGCAAACAATATGATTGTTTAAAAGTCACAAATAGAATTAACTCGCGATGAAAATTTGGTAACATTTCATTTTAATAAATGTTATTCCAGAAAATTGTCATCAAAAGTTGGAGAGGTATGCAATGTACAAATAAAGTTCACCCGAGTGGGAGGAAAGTTGCAGCTAACAATTTAAAGTTAGTCTAGTCGGATGAGTACGAACCGAGGTGAGAAAATGTAGGGGGAGCCGTGAGTGGGGTGGCGGGGCACCGGACATCAGTTTCACCATTCTCTAGCATTGATAAAGTTGCTCCCAAACCAGGGGTAAGTAACTTAACCGGCGGCGGCCGCCTGCAGTTAGCCTCTAACATCGAATGTTCCTAAAATGTGAACTGAATAACTAGTCTCCATAGCAATTTCGTCTGCAGTTTTCTATAGAAAATCATGTTCTGCAGGGCAGCATTGCTACGTGGAAAATCAACGGAACGTGATATTTTAGCTAGTTAATAAAACATGGTCTGTCTCCGAGTATCGTCATACCAAAATCCCTAATTAACGCGAGCCACATCAAAGGAACGTGGGGAATACTCACCGGGGACTCGTCTGCTAACTTCGACTTGAGGCGACAAGACGGATAGCGCGCCGCTCTAATAGCTCGCATCGCTAACCAACTTATGTACCATTGTTCTCTCGTACACGAGTGTAACGTATTCTATTGATTTGTTACTTCACTAAGCAATATGAGCTCATGATCTCATCTCACTCTGATTTTTCGATTTATGGAACCTGATTTACTTTATTAACATTGGCATTCATAACTTTTATTCTAAGGAATAGCAGGTGGCTGTAAATCACGAACAATGTTTTCACTTACCCTCGAAAAAACCCATTCAAAAGTTATATAGCAAAGAATACGCCAAGTCCTTTGTCACCTGTTAATGTCTTACAAATAATATAATTTTCACGAGCTGTTTCATTGTAACACCTGAATAATAACATCAACTTTATCAGCGAGTCAAAAGAGCTGGATGCCTCCTGAGGCCGGCATTAAAAATATTAAAATAAGTAATTGCTCTATCAGGCCTGCACCTGCCGCCCGCCCTGGCGTACCCTACCGCCCGCCCTTGCCGCCACGCCCTTAAGTACTTTGTGATAAGGGCAATCGTGCGGGCTCCTCTGCGCAGTTTATGTATATTTATGCTGTTCTATTTATAGTAAGGGCAAAATAAACCCTTCGTGACACGTGTCTCGGAGGTATACAAACAAACATACATAATTTTATAGTAATATGTAAACAAATGAGGATTAGAGGGAACTTATGTAGTGTCTTAATGTGGAGCGCGTGCTGCAGTACTTAGTAAGTAAGAATGTTGTAACTTATATCATGTGCCAATTACGTTAAGTGCCAAATCATGTCTGGCTAAGAGAGTCATGTGAGTCTTGGCAGAAAACCGAGAGGAATATGTCCTCTTAGGGACGCGAGTATGTGACTGAATAAATAAAGTATCTTTGTTGTATTAATGCGATGTTTTAGGGTTATATTTTATTCAATAATTCACGTATAAATTTAACCTTAGGTAATATGACTTAAATTTCATGCTATTCATGCTATTTCTTGGGGAGACAGTCCTCGGAACGTGATCTGGAAGTCATTAATTAAGGCAGCGTAAGTCCACGTGTAACCTCGATAATACACTTCAATAAATAAAACAAAATGGAGTCCAAGCAACATTTTAAATCCAAATCACACGTCGTTGACTACGAATGAAGTGACGCAGACAAGCACAATGGTACTCAAGTAAGGATTCAAAAATGGAATACATTCACAATAGTTCAGTTTACTTAAAATGTACTCAAGAAGGTTTTACATGATTTTATCGAAACTTTTTACAGTGGGACGTCAAACGTTGATTATTATTTTTCTTCACGGTTGGTGTTGGCCAATGACAACATTTACAAAAGGTAGGGAAACTAAGGAATCTATAAAAGAACGATAAATTTGGAGTGACAAATTGAAAAATTAAATTACAATTTTATGGTATTCGAAGAAATAACGTTGATTAGAGTTCTAATTTTAAATTTTCTTTTTAAGTCTAGTTAAAGAAGGCATTCGAGTCGTGCCTTGAGCCGGCGACGCATGGATGACAGCTTTCGTCGCTTGCCTTTGTACGAACCCTTATGAGTTTGTATTACGGCAGTTGCTTGGAGACTGAAGACGGCGGGTATCGGAGACTTGCGCTGCTTGTGTGAAAGGCCTAAGCTGAGTTTGTAAGAAGTTTTGTACGCTACTTTAGTAACTACATGCTACTTAGTTTAAGTTATGACTATGCAATGGGTTTATTTTTTCCCTATATAATATAAAATGGCAATGCTACCCATCTTCTGAGCTTGTGGTTTTCATGCAATCTATCCTTAAAAGGTTTCATATTGAGATTTTAATACATTATTCATAAACATAAATAATATTATCTATAACAGATTGACGCATGTGTGTTAGTCTAATATTCTGGTTATAAAATTACTACACCACGACATTTCTTAAACTAAACGGGCTCGCCAACATTTTTTCGCTACGGCAGTGTTGGGAACTGGTGTAAATACGATCAGGTAATACGTTTAGTTAAGGCTAATACTCACTCAGCTCCATTTTTTCCGCCCCTGTGCAGCATGCCCGCTCGTGCCATCTCACGCCCACGCCCTGAAAAAAAAAACGTTCCATCCATTAACGTCAAGTCGTTCTGACCCGTTTCGCGTCTTTACACTCACTAAATACAGTTAGGTTGCTGTTAATTTGTTATTAGTCGGATGATAGACCAAATTATGGCCCTCCGTTGTCTCAATCTAATTTTTACATAAATAACGCCTTTTTCGTCTTTTCCTCTCTGAGGGTCTTCATTAATTAATTTTATGACATTATTCATTATTTATACACAAAAAGAACCTGTATGTTTATTAAAATTACGGAAACACTGTATTCAAAACGTAAGGCCATTAATAAAATACACCAGACAGAGAAATAAATTAAGTTTTATATTTAGAACTCCTTAAAAACAAAAGACGCGCGGGATACATTGTAAATCAATGTAATGCCATCGTGACAAGCCCCAGGAGGATAAATGCAGTAATTTAACAATTTAATCAGCGATCTATTTAGGAAAGAACTTGATTGATGGCCACTCGACAATATTTTAGCGTCGGCGCGTGTTGTAAAGCTTCTAAATTGCGACATCAACGGCGATAGGTACACAATGAGCTCCCTGGATTTATGAGTGTCTCCGGCGATGCGAGCGCCGCTGCCGCGTCGGGAAATAGTTGAGTCGCCTTCAGCAAACTGTCCAAGTGTCCACTGTAATTATCTTACTTCTATTGAGCTCTTTTAGCTTTGTGTCATCAAGTGTTTTACGCTTTTATTATTTTAAGTTCAAAATGCCATCAGTATATTTATATTACAATCTTTTTGTCAAGTAAATTTTATGATAGTCGTTTATTTCGAAACTACTCGTTTTGTATTTAGAATTCAACAACAATGTTTGGAAATCTTGTCAAGTTTAATTGTTCCGGAAAGACATTCACAAAAATAGTTTTCAATTACATTAATTTAGGCCGTAAATTATTCCGAGTTAGCTTGACTGTTTCGTGTTATGTACGAAGGGGCAGCGATATGAACTTTTAAGTGGATTACAAGCGATATTAGTCGCGAGCTTTCACTTTGTCATGTAATATAGCAGATTATATTAGAACGCGAGTGATAATTTGTATGGGCACGCGATGCTACCATTATCCGGCACTTGTCGACAGAGCCTGTATTGAGAACATAAGACTGTGATTGAGCATGGTAATACACGCACTTATAGTAAAGTACTGTTATTTCCAAAATCTGCTTTTATCAGCAAGTTTTTGCTGCCAATCTTTCTGGTGTTTTAATGTAAAGTAATTTAAAGTTACATAATATAAACAAGGATGTAATATTATATTAAGGCTATCTACATTATACATATATGAATGTGTCGGTAGTCATAGTTGCGGTGTCACGAAGATGTGTTCGTGTGACGCAAGTCTTTGCCTGTCGCGGAAATTGTTTTCCAATTGCCACTTTATTGGATTTTCTAAGAAAATATCCGTTTATATAAGATTGGAATATTTTCACATTTAAGCCACTATTACCATATGACGGTTAGCATTATTCAGTTTTTGCGAAAGCTTTATTTTGTAAGCTATCTTTTTATTTTATATTTGACCTTAAAGATACAGCAGGTAACAAATTAAGTTTCGCTAAGAAAATAATAAGTTATGTAAAAACATATTGTCTGTCATTTTCAGCGCACTCTATCAATTTCCATGGCTGAAAATGTTTAAACAAATACCACCGCGTGCTGTTTTCGTTACGGTTTATTTTATGATACACTTTATTGCTGTGCTAGTTTCGAAAAGCAATATAACTTTGAATCTTTACGATAACGAAACATATATTCAGAGCTTATTCTATTTCATCGAGAGAATACATAAAAACTAAGAATAAGGCACGGAAAATAAAAGTGCTTATGTATAAACGCATAAGTAAGTCGTAAAATGCTGATTCCTTTTTTTGTATGCGGAATAAAATTGCAAAAATCTTATGCAAATGCGTGTTCAGTGAGTGTCGTAAGGTTCTCCCGGCGTACCTTGCTCTGATATCAAATCTCGTTACCATGGCAACTGATAAGTTTACCTTTTAACTTTACCCATTTCATTTTGTCCCAAGCTACGTTTATGTTCACCTTGGGTTAGCAGACCGTCTTATTACATTATACACTCAATATTGCTTGCATTATTGTGTCTATTGTAACTGAATAGCGAATGGAAAGGTATCGTAAAATGCAATGTGAGTGCTGACGTCACAGAATGTAAAACTAACGTATTCGTGGGAATACCTGTGTGTTATGACATGTGAACTCACCTGGACATCCGATCTGGGGGTTTGATGTGTTGTCTTTTAGTTTGGATCATTCCAGATACCTGGGAAAAAAGAAATATTGATGTAAAGATACGTCAACTGTCAGTCAATTTATTCAGCTGTAAAATAACATCGTCTGAAGTAACTTTTACTCGTTATCTAAACTCGTAGCAGATTACTTAATGTAAAAAATAATAAGTGTTTCTTCAGAATGGTAATTTGTAACTGAAAATATTTAAAAGTTATATGGGTAGGTAGTACGTATCCGTAGAGCGCTACGCCAACAATGTAACAGGTTTAACAATTCTATCTTACCTGTCATATCTTTTTCTTAAATGTGTGAAATATATCAATAATATACCTTGTTGAGTCAAAACCTGAATTACCAAAATTCGTATAAATTCTTAACCGTATATATTTCATTTTGCGTCAAAACATCACGAAATCCCTTCTCAATCCAAAATAACTGGGCAAACTGATCATAACACCTCAGAGCGGGTTTAAGCCGGCTGGATTTGATGGGCGCTACGTCATAGCTCTACCTATGTAGATGTTGAAGGATCCTCTATTAGAACTATATTGCAGGCGAGTGCGCTCGACCTCAACTGGTCGTGTCCCGCTAACACCAATCCAGATGACCCAAATCAAGCACCGACCCGTTTGCGGATCACTTCACTAACTAACTTCCAACAAAACGAAACCGGCCAAGCGATAGATTAATATACGCCCTCATACTTATGGCTCATAACACTTGACAACTCTAAGGTCCAAACTTCCCTGATCTCGTAATACGAGCCCTCGTCTAAAGTCGCGGTTTTTCACGTCACACCTGTGGCCGCAGTAAAACATTTTATAGCCCACAAAATATGTCACACGCAGTTTTGAAAGCTATGTTTTGTCAACGCAACTTGCTGTTATTATATGAACATTTGACATAGTTCGGAACTATTTAACTTTTCGAAATTAATTCTGGCAATAATTACGTAAAACAGTTAAAACATTACGTGGTTTAGTTACGTGTGCTAAGTGTGTTTTTACAGTCACGCAATAGTTGACATCGAAGAATATTTTACACTAGATTTACTGAAGTATGTATGGAATTATATTTGCACTGGTTCATAAAAAAGTAATTAATCAGTTAACAGTTATTTTATCGTACCTGCATCATCTTCGGGAGATGAATAATTTAATCAACACGATTGTGCTCTTGCTAATTGTTACCTATACGGGATGGGTATATGACATGTGGAGCGGAAATTAAACGTAAAATTCAATAAAGCCTCGTTCGTGCAAAAATCGGTTACATTTTGCCGTTTTATTGTCAGATATATGGCTTGTTTCGATACAGAGTTATGAAGGAGAACGGAATGTAGATAATTTACAGCGGCAGTCGGAACAAAGGCATCCTCGGCACGCGACCTACATCCTGTACCACTCGATATCAACTTACTGTAAAGTAACATCCCTCCGCTCTAAGTAACTTATAACAATTCGATTTCATAGCGTCTATTTGTCTTACATCTTCGTATACAACATTTCAGGGCGGTGGCAAACATTGAGTTAAACTATTCACTCCCATATTCACGATATTCAACTGTTTTTTGTATCTTCCGTATGCCAGTGGTGCTGAAGTCACGACTGCAAACTTTATGCTTTATCTGCAGCCACAGTGCAAATATTCATAGTATTCACCCACAGCACATCCTACGTTATATCCTGGTGCGGTGCTCCAGTTAGCCAGCGACAATGGAGAGAGCTATTAGAGTCGACCATGTGTGTTAACCAGTTTAGTTCCTCTTGCTTGTTTTTAAACGTTGAATGGGCTGAAAAACAGAATGAAACCGGCATCGGGCCGAGTTCAGTAAATGCCCGCTGAGAACGACGCTCATGTGTTTATGCGGCCACTCTGTAATCGGTTTGGCGGGATCGCAGGCGATGTTATTTGAATTCAATGAGGTCAATATTGTATTGTTACAATGAACTATTTTTCAGTACTAACTGCGTATTATTTGCCAATATTTTTTTTGTTACTGAAAAAAAATATAGGCAAAATGTAGAAGATTTGTCCTACTAGTTTTCTAAAAAAAAAAAATCTTCTCAGATTCATTTTTGTATACCTAAGTTTATGATGTCAAGCTCAGAGGAAATCAGACCAGTCTTCAAACCAGTCGACACAGATAGAATTTACGAAAGAATTTTTACAGATAGTTTTTAGATTTGTATTATTTCATAGTTCGCCATCCAGACACTGTAACACAACACTACCATTAAGAACGTAAAATATTTATTCAAAATCCTTCTACACTATAACATTATACATGTGGCACTCAAAGGACTCATCTTCTAGGTACTGTCGTGATTACCTATATATTATGCAGAACCACATTTCTCCGATTGAGTACTAAGACGTATGTAATAGGAAGCAAGCTAGCGAACTGTTGGACGCAATTTCAATGCCTAGTTTATGCTGTGAATTCCATAATGGGGT
Source organism: Trichoplusia ni (assembly GCF_003590095.1). Lineage (NCBI taxonomy): Eukaryota > Metazoa > Arthropoda > Insecta > Lepidoptera > Noctuidae > Trichoplusia > Trichoplusia ni. Next base: position 19,044,253 of record NC_039481.1, on the reverse strand, counting down.
ATTTAACTGAAGCAGAAATTATAATCTGCTACCCAGGTAGCCGTGTGGAAAAGCGCAATTATGCATGATAATTGAAATGAATTAACATATCAGTACAAAGATGTGAAAGTAGGATACATTAGTCTTATTATAAAAATAATGGCTTCTTAATAATCAGCTGATTTGCCCTTATTTTTACCGGTACCAGTTTTTCACTGACCTTCAAAAATGTGTTTCACAATTTTATTAACGGTACGCTCTGTTTCGTACAGCTTGTATTAAATGATACAAAATTAATTTAAACTGAACGCAGACTGCTTGTAATTTGATAAAGTTTTAAAATTATGCTCATAAAAGAAAACCTCACGTCGGAGTTTTCGGCATTCATACCGTTACGAATGTTACAATGGCTGGCGATTTCCTCGCGTCTCATTATCAAGGCGCGTTTTGTTCGTTTTCATGTTTGCTACAAACGACAGTTTTATTTTCATTATGTTTGCGGTTGGCAGCGGCGGTTGCATAAAGTGCATCGTTTATAAAATGTAACAATGAACAATATTCAGAAGGCAGTGGCTGTGAGCCTCTTATCGAGGTGCGCCTGCAGGCTGGGCGCGCCGCCGCCGCCCACAATCTGATTGCGGCTTGTGTCAACACCGCTGAAATAACTGCTGCCGTTTTACAAATCATTTGAAATGCCCACAGGAAAATGTAAACCAACATTAATAATATTTATTTATAACTGAAGGTCAGATCAAAATAATTTTGTTTCAAATTATATTTAACGGTAAATTGAAAGGACAAAGTCTTTTGAAGCCAACATAATAACACGACCAGTCAGCCATCAATCTCTTTTATTAAATTAATTTTTTGAACAAAATCTGTATTGTTTGTCCACATGGAGCCGAACATGAAATAATCAATCAATCCCTAACAATTCATGAATATAAAATGAAGCCGCAGCGCTGTTTTATCTGATTGTACAATGCCGTTACCGACTGAAAACTTATTTGCCTTAAGGAAAGAACAAGTTTCTTCTTATTCCTACTTTGCTGCTTCAGCGTGATAAAGAGGAAATTTAATTTAGTATTGCGATAAAAACGTCCGAATAGTTTATAAACACTTCTCCATGAATAAGGAGAGCTGAGAATAAAGTTAATAACGCCTAGTACTGTTGATACTTGACGAGATTACATTTCTTTCGAAAATAAGCCGCCAGTGCTCGGTCATAAAGTAGGTCATTTGTTTCAAAGGCAGCACGTAAAATGTGATAGTAAAAGTTTTTTATAGCCCGATCACAGCAGACAGCGGCGCGGGGCGACGCTAGCCGGTTTCACTATCAATAGTGCTTGTTTACATTTTCAGCTTCGGATAAGCCTCGATTGGTTACTCTTCAACTTAATCTACTCTGGCCAGGCTTTATATTGATGTGGTAAAAAGGTTGAGCATAGTATAGTACTATTTTAGTTGTTACCGATAATCTCAATCTCATGAATTCATTAGTAACTTTTTGTTACTAAAAGTAGTTTACGAAATATGTTTTGTTTCTGATTTTATAAAACTTGTAAAAATAAAACGTAACGTTCATTACGTTACGTTTTACGTTGCAACGAAATCTTACTAGTAACTTTTATACATCTCGTTAAAAAGTCCATTATTGACGGGGGAGAAAAGTTGTTTCAGGAGCGAAGGTAAACAGTGGCATTGTGTCGCTCGAAAGCAGACATCAAAAGGCGTGTATCAAAGACGAGTGTTGCCATATAGAGGGATACGCGTCAGGGTGGCCCCCTTCAATATATGAGGGCGCTGCTTGCTAGTTCAAATTTTACATGTAAACTACTATACGGGAGACGGAACGAGGAAGCTTGTTTTTGTTACAAGATGCTCTCAAATGTACGACGAGTCTAAACCTCACCTCACAGCATTACCTTTTCAGATATTATCTGAAATACAAAATCAAACTGACGTCGTGTAAGAACAGGGATTTTGCGATAAGTAAAGACTGGAAAGTTGAAAGAACTGAGGATACAGATACGTTTCAAGTTCATCATAATTTTATTCAATCCACATTGTTAGCCCTGAATGCATTAAAGACGTAGCAAAGACAAAGAAAGGAACTTCTCAAACGGCTTATTGTAGACTCCTCAACTATAAGTTTTGCGGAACACAAGATGAGATGCGGAATGCTTGTAAGAAGTTTCACAGACGCAAGCGATCGAGACCTTTTAAGAGAATTAACACAGGAGGCTTAGTCGAATTAATGAAGGCAAGATGCGGAGGAAGTAACCACATAAATTAACGCGAGTGAATATCTTAGTGATAGATAACGTTTAGTGATTCGGCAATAAGGGGGCTACACGACACAAAGGTTGGGCCAAGTACGAATATATCTCCCGAACACCCCCGAACAAAACAATAAAAGTAATTTAATTAAAGAACAAGTCTTAACATTTCCCAAGGCGCATTTTCTGAGAATGTGTAGGAATTATTGGACTTAAATAAAGTCCTATTGAATAAATAAAAGGGCTTGAGAGCTCCATCCGGGAAAAAAATATAGAAGTCGAGTAATTTACTGTGAATAATAAACGAAGAATTTCCCCTAACTTGACGGAAGCGGAGATGTCGAGTCGAGGGTCCCATTAGACTTATGGGAATATAAAATATATCAATTAAGACTTATTGCGGATGGCGTAGTAAAATATAGACGTATTGTACAACAGAGGACGGATACCATAAAATGCAGGAGTACGGCGGTAAGCCCATGTGGCGGGCTTATGTAACATGTGAATACGCTAACAAAGCTTCCCGATATAGATCAAGTTTGTTTTCAAATCGCCAACGCAAAAGAAAGTCCGTTTCTCAGTGAAAGCGGCCGGCAAATAAATCTTGTCTTGGAAACAATGCATGCATTGTTCGCTGTAAATTGGTTCAAATAATTTACCTATAACATACTTTGAACTTTGCCACGATGGAGATAAAATGCATCAAATTACTCCGTGTAGGATCGTATTGTGAAAAACTTTCTATGTTGTTGCTAGAATCGTTTGTATTTAAATGTTTTCATATCTTTTGAAGCAAAGCGTGGTGTCTGTAGTGGAGGCTGATATTACTTTTTTGCTGAGATTACAGATTAGCTTAGTGTTATTTGACAGGAGTATAAAACCTATATAAGGTTACCAGCTGACAAATCCAGAAAAATAATGAAAAAATTGAAAGTGAAGGTCTACGCGATAAAGAATCTACTTAAACATTTATGGAATTTATTCTGCCTTTTATAGGACTAATAAAACCATTGTACTATTTATTTCTTGAACTGATATGAATATAATCGAATTCCATCCATGTAGGAACCATTTATGGTCCATAAAGAGCATAAAGGTTCAATCTTTACTAAAGAGCGAACTGAATTAGATTCACAGTGCGTTATATCGCGAACAAGCAATAGAATGGCACATTCAAGCATTGTCAACATATTGATTGAACAATCGAGACTGCAGCATGACCTACATAGATATAACATGAACGACCTAGTGTTAATGCTATTAGATCCAGGGTGCCTAACGCAGCTGTTTGTGGAGCCAGGGAGCCTACCATTGCCACTTAAAATAAGACTGATGCAGATATGAGAGAGAGATGACGGTTTACGTTGTGTATTCGTTGTCTCTTTTCCACAATGGCAAGTCTTTCTCCAGGAAGTGGTGGTAGACTCTCTGAACTTGGCTCCACAATGCCGCTTTGTGAACAAAGCGAGTGTCGCTGTTTATGCTGTTTAGGAATTCGTTTTATGTAGAATCGGATTAGCCTGGTTCAGATTCGATATCGAGTGTCGAGGTGTGTACAAAATATCGTCATACAATGTGGGCTGAAACAACAACATGTATTTAAGGAGTCCTTTGTGGGTACAAAATTTCAATTTAAGCTATAAGCTTAGTTAACCTGATTGCGAACTTATAAAATGTTCTATTTAAGGCCAATTAAACAATTTTGTAAACCTAGTCAATTCTACCTGAACTTTAAATACTATGTCACAAGTTTAATGCTCTTATAATTGAGGAATTAAAGCTCAGAGATTTATATTAAATTTTAAAGCAATTCTATTACAAAACGTCACTACAAACATTCCAATTTGATTCCACCTTTTGCAGTACATGTGTTTGCTTCCATTTCGAAAATGATCATCCTTCGTTGTCGTTCCGAGAGTGGTGATTACAGCTGTAATCCCCAAGGACAACTTGACGGAACAGCCAATAAGGGTCAGTTTCGGACAATACTGAATATTCGGAAAACTATTTCTCGAGTTCTATGTATGAAAATATTTATCCATACCTACTAATATTAAAAATATGAAAGTATCTCTGCCTGTTTGTCTGTCTTTTTTTCTCGAGAAAACTACGAAACCGATTGTAATGAATAAGAAAGGGTTGCAAGGGGTGCTAATGGGGGATCTTAGCTTATATGAAAGCTTTTTTGAAATATACAACGGGTTTTACGTAATTTGGCTTCAACGTAAACTGAAGTCCATGCGGACGGAGTCGCGGGTAACAGCTAGTTTAAAAATAAACCTTATTTAATAAAGACTAAGATTAAAGATCAAAAGTTTTGAGTGATATTAAAAGTATAAGTTTTTTGAATTACGTACAATTTATTAGAAAAGTTTCTTGAAAGATTGAGCACTAACATTAAATACATTGCATTGTGGCAACAACTCGCTTATATTATTCAACTAATTTTAGGTATTTAATGATATTTATGATTAGTTTTCTCGTCACTGCGGCAAAACTTTAACACATTAAGCGTATGTAGTTTTAAGTGCTCTCAACATGTGAAAGTACTAAAAATCAAGAACCAGAGTTCATTGGACACAGGGGTGGTAAACTATCCACGAAGCGCTTGGGGTAAGTTCAAAAAGCTTCAGGCAAAGTGGACAATACAATTTGTGTCGACAACCCCTCTCAAACTTTGAAACGATGCATCCGTATCATGTCACTTAAATAATGTATCACCTTTGTTTAAATTAGTTTCGAGCACATTACAATTTTAATGCGGGTTAACGGAACAGTTTCCTAAACAGTCTGACTCTACACAATAACGAGACTATCGTAAATTTTCTATGCGCATAATACAAAACGTTTGGAATTATTTGACTCGTTCCCATTTAACCTGTACGTAAACGCTGCATGTCCCCCTTTTTACGGTTATTTTATTGGCTATATAAAACATGTGTTACTAATTCGTGTAGTTACGAAATACGTAAAGACAGACGACAACTTGCTCCCAATATACATTTGCTAATGACGTAATTGCGCACAACAAAGAAAACTCGAACGTGTTCTTTTTTTATATAGATTTCATTTGTTTTTGTACGTGGCCATGTAAATTTCGATTAAAAAGTTTCATAAAAAGTAGGTTTTTACAGATTTAATAAAAAGGCTACATACCTGGAGGTTCTAGTAGTTTATCCCGTCTGGTATTAATGTAAATCAATCTGAAACAATAAAATATAAAATTTAGAAATATGAAAACCGACTTTTTGTATTATTTAAACATCATTTATTCCACTCGAAACTCTAGATCGTTTTATTACTAGTATTTGTATACAGAAAAACAAATAATAAATAAGTGGAATCATGAGAGGGAATACTCGTGACCCATATAAGTTACGGCGATAATATAGTTCATGAATTTGTTATTACGTTTGCAGGTAGAGATGGTACAGTAAGCGCCATAAATACGTCGCTATTTGTTAACCGTATACAATTATCTTCCATTGTTTTTTCGTGGTCTGACTAACAGAATACCAGTGTTAGTATACTTGATGGTATTCGTTGGTTTTCATTTTAGATCTTGGCTTACGGCAGTTCCAACAATGGTTTTTGGGTGGGGGTTGTTCCAAAAAATAAAGATGTGAGCAATATCTAATGTGCCTTCCAAATATATAGAAGCAAAAGAAACAGAATAAAAAGAAATAAAAACTGTAACAGGGAACTAAACAACATCAACAGATAAGGTTATGCAAACTCAACTACGTGTATGTCCGTATCATGCAAGCAAAATTCAATTCGATATGAATTCAAAAGAATTCCGATTCCATATATATTTCTATTCTTCTTTTTATTTTTTGCAATACAGACCAAGGACGTACCCGTACATAGCAAGTAGTCAAACAAAGTCACCTAATTCCGTTTGTGCGTGAGTCGAAAAATACCTTTTTCATTCAACGTCGGATTCATGCCAACGGCAGCGTTGATATCAACATAAACAAACAAACTTAACTTTCGTATTCGGGCGGAAAAACTCGGCCAAAGGGTTTAGTGACAGGCCCATATTGACTGTACAGGAACAAATTAGCATTTCACAGACGGTTTACAAAATACCTCCCGTTCAGTCGACTTAATGAACGCGGAACATCGTCATTAAACGCCTCAGACATGTAAACGCACCTTCCGTGGGTATAGCTAGCCTAAATTTAGCAATTAGGGGTGCAACTACACAGCTACTCCTATATTGATTAAGTTTGAGCACCTGCAGAGTTTCAAGGATTAATGCACTGCCTCGGTGTATCAACTTAATTGAAGATCCTGGCTGTTTATTTTAGCAATTTGCGATCGAAGTTGTTTTGGTGAGCATGGCTCGATTTCTGAACATCTCGTAGCAATAGTTTGGGACTACAGCAGTTTACTGGAGTTTATTTGGGAATTTGTCAAAATGCTTCGCTCTACGTCTTGCCTAGTGCCAAGTATGCCAAAATCCTTTATGTTCAAAATAAAATATAGAAGGAGTTTAGTACGCAATTAAATAGTTTAAGTCGGCATCAGTCAGGACGTCGCAGCTAGTCGTAGCGAACTCCATAAAAACTAATGGCGACTCATTTAGCGCTGCGTCCGACGATTACGGCCCGAGTTATATTTCACAATTTACTTTAAACTATCTGAATTGGGATATTAAACCTCTGAGAGAAGTTAAAATGCTACATGAATGAAAAAGCAAAAGTAAAAACCGTTTAAATCTTAGATATTTTCTTTAACTGGAATCAGTTTTAATGAATAAAGGATTAACTTTTATTACTACTCTCTTTATTAAGAGTACTCTTTTACTACTTGTTCCACGTAATTTGCATTAAAAGTTATGTAGCACATGTCACAGGTGTGCTACACTAGATAAAATAGCGAGACAATAACGTTGTGGGTAAACTAATGATAAAAGCAGGAGCGCTCTGGGGACACCGGAGTGTCGCCAGCCAAGGATTTCAGCAGACATGCGAAACTCTACTCTGACACCCTCTAAAAATACGAATAAACATTCCTATTTCAACAGTTTGAAAAGATAAACAAACCTATGTTATCTAAACAGAGTGAAAACTTCCGCAATCGTGACACAGAATATTATACTGTCATTTTTTTTTGTCACGTTTATTGATTTTCTCATCACGAAACTATTGATTCACAAACTTACAGAATGACTAACTTATCGTTACACTATATTATACGGAATTTATTCGCTTCATCTAATAGATGTAGATACTTATGTACATATAAATAAAGTTTACTGATAAAGCGGGTGCTATCAAAATGTTCTGACTCCGCGCCAGGATTGGCTTCCGCCTGGCATGGTGCCAATTTCCTACATTGAGACTATGCTAGTGGTCTACGAGCTAGTAAAAACGTCCAGAGAACGGGATACTACCCTATTACGATAAGGTCCATTGAAGGTCGAAGCCTCTCTTATTATTATACTTAAAACAACGCAGAAAAAAAGGATGATCAGAAATTACACGACCCAAACTCGTTACGATGCCTGAGTGTTAATGATATAGGAAGTATTGCAATAAAGATAGATATACTAGAGTTTAAAAATATTAATGTTAATAAGCTCACAATATATGTAATGATTATTTAAATGCTATTAATAATTTTACCAAAAACTATACTTAGCTAGATAGCTTTCAAAATTCATCATTGCGATATATTATATTTTACTTATAAGCTAACATTCAAATACAGCTTTATTTAAATATTTGGGTCAACATTAATGGAAGTAAATTACCATTAATTATCCGATTAGTTGACTATCCACGATTTTATTGCAACATTGGGACTCAAAATATCTACACCGCCACATCATTTCGTTTTCTTAACAATCCACAAGTAATTTATGAAATCCGGTAGTAAAATAATGCCTGAAACGAATAATTGCTTTATGCAGCGTAATAAAATTAAATACCGAAGTACCGAACGTAAAAGTTAAATAAACTCCGATAAAATATGGTAAGGAGTTTGAGAAGACTCCTTTCGAGTAACAAATTAAAATAACTCCTATTTTGGTTATTGCTTTAGAACGCTTAAAATTTAAAGTTTAGCGAACTGAGAACTAGCTTTTATCATAAGTGCGAGGGTCGATAGTAAGGGGTGGTAGAAATATACATTGATATTTCCAGGGTGCTCCAGTGAATCGTGATCGCGGCTTCAGTTGGGGTATAGAGCCTCCTCAAGCCGCAGAGAGCCAGATTGTAATCCTGCTTTGTCAGTATCAACCGCGGAAACGGGAAGTGGTCGAGTACACTGGGAGGGGAATGTTCAACCTTCAATTATTTTATCAGGTGTTAATATCAGCTGATATCATAGGGGATGTAATTGTTAAACATTAGACAGGATTTCATATATTATACATACGATACGAGAGTATAGAAATATGAATAACCATTGTTTCGTTATCAAAATATTTGTATATTTGTTCTAGAACTGAGCCGAATTTATTCAGTTTAGCTTTTCCGAAATACATTTTTCTACAGTAAAAATAATAAAATATTTTGTAACAGAAAATTGAAATGAAAAACATTCTAACAAACTCGAATAATATAAATCATCTAAAGTTTTGAACGTTAGCCATTTCACGGACGACTATTGATAAAATATTGGAACATTTCAAACACAGTATCGCCACAATGGCTCTATACACTCTATATGGTTAGTGCCGACAAATAGACAACACAAACAGTGGCTAAGTTAATATTTGCTGTAAGCGAAAAGTTTGCTCGCCTCGACGCTACTTAGAATGGCAATGAGCTGAACGGACATGTCAGTTTTTATTTGTCTCCGTACTAATAGAGCAAAATAAGCAATTGTGACGGTGTACCATTTGGATTTACGTCTTAAATGGTACAAAGTAATGTGCGTTCATTTGTATAGCTGTCGTAAAAAATATACAGTGTTCAACATTATTTTTAAATATGTACATATATAATTCTACTGTACGTGGTGACTGGATATGGAAGGCGATGGACCTTATGCTGTGGTCTAAATTGGGCGAGGGATATTTCTAGCAGTGAACCTCGGTGGACCTTAAAAACGTTCGTCGGATGAACTACTATTTGTATAAATGTCAGTGTTAGTATTTTGTAAAAAAGTTGCGAGTTCCACAAATACATAATGAACTCGACATCCCAGAGTAGTAGAGTCATAAAATATAATGTAATGATGTTATACATTTTGTAAAAAAAGCCGTCTATTCTAAAATGAAATGTGTACTGACGTAATAAATTAGAATTAACATAAATGTATGAGGTAAACACGCTACATTCATAAGCACTTATATTTTATTACACAATTATAATGCGTGTTACATGCAAATATCATGTGAATGTTCTAAAAATGATTGCCAATTGTCAAAACTAACAACGTTATTTAATACTGTGTACTATGACAGCTCTTTCTTTTTTTGGAAAGTATCATGAATTGCTTTTATGCCACAAATCATTGCCTTTATCTGCACTACTTTGTGCCGCTACTACGAATAAATAAAATACGTAAAAGTACATGTGAGCCATAAATTCAGTTAGATTTGCATACATTTTGGCGTCATTTCGTGTCATTGACCGTTTTATTGCTTAAGACAAGTCCAGTTTCTGCATTACGAGCACAACGAAAGTGTTTAAAACAATTTCTCGGTACATTTAATTAGCATTTTTAACACATAAGGTAATCGAAATCGAAATTATTTTGCTTCGTTATCTAGAAAATACATTCACTTTTTAACGCTTTTATATTGATTTAATTGTATTTAGTTAAAATGTAAACAGGTGATTATGTTAGCGACATGCGTTTATAGAGGAAATCCTTAATATATGCGATAATCTGAGCGCCTGGCATGTGACGTCACTGGCCGCACGTCTGACAGGACGCAGCTGTCATGGCCGCCCTAGCCTGGGAAAGCGACGCCCTCGCTCTTCGCGGGTCGCGTCGCCCGTCGACCGCCGGGACAAACACGACATTGAACGATCAATGTCACATATATTTTTGCTGTCAATAATGACTACAGGTACTATGAATAAATTTCAGAATTAAGATCGTTATGAAATTCAATTAAACATTAAGACACAGCAAATCCAAAAGGGTCGCAACTGCGATGGTTTACAAATTTGACAGCAGTATTATTTATTATGCAGTTCAGTCTTATTCATTAATAATTGTTGGCTTCAAATGCTTTGACAAATGTTCATAATTACAACCATCGCTTAATTATGCGTGTGTAGAGTAATTACAACGTAAATAATTGGCTTTAACAAAGACCGCACAATAAGTTTGTACTATAAACGTATAATACACACACATCTGTTTATTCTATTTACTGAATAAAACAAGTAATTAAAGTTATGCTCTTATTTTGAAATTCATTGTATTGTAAATTGTTCTCTTCAAGATAAAGATCGCATCATTAAGTTTGACGGCGATCTTAATAACGTTCCATTTGTTGTGATCCGTTTCGACCCATTTACAAAGAAATTGTAAAAAAGAGGTTTATTACTAAACTGTCGTACTAAATCGTAGATTTCTTAAAGTGAAATAAACTGACATAATTATAGGTGTTTTGAAAAACTTATATCAAGTATACACGTCGTTTTATGTTAAATTGTTGTACGCTTTAAACACATGAAAATATTATTAAAACCTGCTTCAACAGCATGTTAACTATTTATTTTATCAGTTAACCGCTTACATAAATCGTGATCAAGCCCTATTCTAGTTAATTCCATAAAAGCGTCCTACTTTATGTAAAGACTGTCTATTATGGCAACACAGGACCGAAATTCAGCCGCACTGGTTTTCTAGCCGTGCAGTTACGGCGTGCGGCGATCCTCGTTTAACACAAAGATTTACGAGAACACAGCTAAGCCTTGACCCTCCTATACAGTCCCCTTCTAATATACTTCATGATAACACATACATGTACGTTGGAACTTATCTTAGTTTAATTGTAAACACCATTCTCTTGAGAATGTGTATACAGATACATTATACAGCATGAGCCGGCCTAGTGTTTGTATGTTATATTCAGTATTACGCCCTTGAGGATTTCAACTTGGCTTACTTCTTGTTGTTGGACACTAGAGTCTGTCACGCCTCTTCAACTTAGCAACTTACTTGTGTTATCTATTCGATACCTATCCGTTATAAGTGTGATAATTTTATTACAAAATCTCGCACTTATGGAAAATAATTTTCTATTTACCTATTTACCTTATTTCGATTTCAATCTTAGTTTTTGCAAGCATAACACTCGACATAAATTAATCAAAACATTTGCAAACATATTCCATTTATTAAATTCTCCCAGAGAAGAGAAATGTGTTACTATTAATAACTCTTCGAAGCAGAATGCTAGGTTTGCAATATCGATAATTCCGAGAACTCAATTCCAGGTTTCATTTCGATAACTGGATTTTAACAAAACTATAAGTAACGTAGGATGAGATAGTATCAGCGGTCGCGAGCCGTGCGTTTATCTGAAGCCCTGCCTTGGATTTACTAAGCCACTGTGAGCCGCTTTACGACCAACAAGAACCTTGTGGATTTCAATTCTCTTTGTCAAGTGGACTGAGACGTCGGGAATGCGTTTAGAGACAAGAGCACTTACGACGGCCGATATCCTCAACTACGCTCCAAGTCAGCATTCAAAGTTAGTTGCATCAACTTGCGCCGGTTACACAAACCTAAGTGCTTGCTCTTTATTTTAACTCGGCGAGATCGAGCAGAGAACTCGATGTGAAATAGAAGTAATTGAGTGAAAGCATCCTATTACCCGAGATCGTTAAATCTATGAATAAAAATTGATTTTAATATAGCAGAGACACGACTTGTAAGATGTGGCATTAAATAAAATGTAATTGCCGTCGATTGCAGCATCGTAAGAGAATACTGCCGTATGTGAAGCAAGTCTGTTCCTGGTGTAGGCTGCGGAGGTAACTGCATGCAGTAAGCGAAGGCGTGTGTAATGGTTCATTGTTTTTGCGGTAAGTGGCCTGAGATTACACAAATTGATGCTTGTGTGTTTGAAGTGAAAGGAAGTGTTCTGTTCTAGATAATGGGTTCACTTGTTTTGTTTTTTAACAATGAATCGGTTTCTGATACTTCATCGCGGAGGGATATTGTTGAACTCACATGACTTATTGCGACGTGGCTTTGAGCCAAGGACTTAATATTGTGATAATATTTCACACATCATTAATTATGTCTAAAGTATGCACACTATACTACAATTTAATAAGTACGCGTTGCTATTTTATGTATCTTATTTACTCCATGTTAGCAGATATTGGAAATGCGCTCTCACTAGAAAACTATTTCGTGATATAATGGCATTGTACCTGAAGTAGTAAAACCCCTATAAATTACACCTATCTTCTCTCATTGGACATGTTTACTGCGGGAATAAGTTATTTAAATTTACTCCACTACCTAAGAATGTGTTATCGTTAGAGCTGTTTGAGAAACATTCACGTTGAGGTCATTCTTGCGACGAAGAGGTTCTAATGAATATTTTTAGCGTGTCCACAAGGAGGACAGATTCACAAGTAAGATTTAATAACATTGTTGACGCTTACTTCACGGCTCTACGCTTGCATAAACTTACGTGAATGTCATGGTCTACGATTTCACAATATTGGTATTTTGCCTTAGATTTGTATTTCAAATTCAAATACAGAAATCGTGTAAGATATTTTACGCGTCGTGTGTATTCGATATTTCGGCTGATATGATGTCGAACTACTTTCGTGGAAGGCTGCTCGCGAGCGCCGCGTCGGCCTATCGCTAACGCCGTGGTTCCTTCTATCGAAAATCACACCTTTCCCGCATTACCATCTGCATCCAAACCCGGATCAGTTGCCCGATCGGTTTAGGGAAGGCGGTGGGTCTACGCTGCCGGAGGAGTAGTTGTAAAACTAGTCTAGCACTTTTGTCGCGTCTCGGCGTCGGATCTCTATCGGCTGCTGTAAAATTATGTGACGTGAGCGAGCGACGAACCATTCTAGGATATCCGGATAAATTCGATCTTTATTCGGGTATTTAATATCGCAAAGGACTCTATTAACTTAACGCCAGTAATAGTAGTTTTAAGTGATCGTTTCCGATGGTTTGATGTATCTAGCTAGAAACTCGTTAAACAAGACCTTTATATAACGATTTAATTTATTGGATTGACTTGTGTTATAGACATCTACACAAAACTAAACGGTATTCATTTGTTTGGCTGGCACGCCTCTAAGGAGAGCATACAAGTCACCTATCAATATTTTCTCCTGTAGAACGATAAGGTCAATGCCCTTAAAATCATGCATTCGTTCCGTCGTTAAGCCGTTAGTCACTGAGTCCAGACAGTCTGTATTTTTTGATAAATTGGCAACATGTATGTTTTAGAAACATGAATAAAGCCAGCGTCTGGGAGAGTCGTTATCTAGCTTTAAACCACAGATTAGATCTTCCTGCAGTCTGGTTCTTAAATATAAATAGAAAAGTGAAATCCTTCTTACTGATATTTCTTACGGGCAAGGCATTTTCTAACTGTAACTCATGTTTATATGGCTGTGCGATTGTACTCACATGTGTGACAGATTATTTATTTCAATAAGCTGACGGCTTGTCGTCTACAAATTGTTTCTTCGGACTAACTTTTTTCTAGTTATTGTGCTGAAGGTAGTATAGTGAGAACTGTATCAATTGTCTTTTTACTTTTATTAGCATTTGATACTTGGAGGTGGTTTCTACTGATAGCTGTTAAGGTAAATTATGTTAAGTAGTTTTTCACTCTTTCAGAGGCAATTATAAGGTTCTATTAAGATTGTTTCGGTAATCCGTAAAAAAAAAACAAATTATATTTTGATCTGATGAAATTTATGTCAAGATACCGTCAAGTATGAAGTTATATAGTAGAGGAAATAAACTTGTTCAAGCATAGTGTGAACGATAAAAAAAAACAAATATGAAATTAATAGAAGTACATAAATGACAACAATCGATAATTTAGTAATATCCAGAATTTCTACCCGAGTAGCATAGGTATAGAAAAATTACGGCTTTTCACTGCAATACTTATACGTTAGGGAAAAAGAAAAAGATGGTTCTAAATCCCCCGTACCATGCTACAGTACGACGGCTTTAGTAACTTGGTAGTAGTTAGTTGTACTATGGTCGCAAGTCTGAACCGCAGCGCCCTGCCGATTGGCCGCACACTAGAATTTTCCCGCGCCATCTGGAAACCTGAATAGACCGTAACACCGCCAATTACTCGGAAATATTTCTCACGGCTATACCATTTAAGGATTTGCATTTGTGTATTGAGATTTTATTTAGTCTTCTACCATAGCCATTTTTTTACTATTTATGTTAGATGAGTAGGTACTGTAGGTAGATGTCATTCTGAAATTAGGTCTTCGAACAATGAACACCCCATTTACTTATATTTTTGGACGGCCAAGCGCTACTTTTCTAATTGTCTAATCATTGAGGTAATTTGCACAAAATTACCGATTGACATAAACAAAAACTTGGTGAAAAGAAAGCGAATAAATTAGCTTAAGTAAAAACTGTAACGAATCATTTAATTAATGCTAGCCCCTTCAGTGAGTTAAGCATGTCTTTACCATAAATAAATATTTATTCAACTTGCTCCCTACCTACGCATGGTAATACTACCCACGTCGCATTAAGTATGTTTGCATCACCGGCGACGAGAAATGTATCGTTGCACAATAGGCAGCTTAAGATACTCGCACCAACTATATAGAGTCACCGTTGCTAAGCAACAAAGAAATCTAGATCAAGTGGACAATGCGGTCTTTACGAAACTCGTTAGTAATTTGTGAGGTGTTAGCAACTTTTCTCTGCGGTGAGAGTCGTGCTAAGTGGTGAAACTGCTGACTTTACAATGGAACAAGAATGGAACAAACGTTTGGTAGTTGAGCGCAGGGCGAGCGGGCGCAGGCGCAAGCGCATGCTTGTCGCGGGTCATCGCGCCGCAACCTTTCACTTCGCCAGCGCCTGTGCCCGCGCCCCGACGATCGCACGAACGATGCCTCAATCTGTTCATAATCAGATCTTCTCACGGCCGACGCGTGATCGGAACCAATTTTCAATTTCGAAACTTAATAATTTAGTTTTTAGGCAGTTTTCATTTTATTCGAAAGTTAAACATCTTTGCCGTTTACGCAGAAAAACTGAAATACATTTCTCTCTACAAAAACAGATGTTATTTCCGTTTCGTGTCACGCCGGTTCCCTTAATTATTGAGCAAAGCTAACCGCAAGAAGCCGGCAGACTCGGTGGCGTCGAGCGTACACACTACAGTGACATCACCGTGCACACGCTGAATACTGGAAGTTAATTAATAAAACAAATGAATAACGTAAATGTTTGTACATACGAGAACTTACACTTACATAATGTAGAGAGTAACTATCTCTTTACATGTAAATTGTTTGATGTCTGAAGACGTTTCATGAACGAAAATATGATATATTATAAGTAAATATGTCTAGCTTTATATTTAGGTATCAAGATGTAGTGCTAAGTACTAACTGATGTGGGCGTGTTAAATTGTATCTATTTGTAGAATTGTGGGAAGCGGTTTTATCAGATTCGCAAGATCTCTATTAGAATTGTTTATCTGCACTGTCGGTTGAGAGTTGTTATATTTGTCCCATGTTGTTAGCTATATTGTTAGCTAGTCCTGCAGTAAAACATAGCTATATTGTTAGCTATGTTTTACTGCAGGACAAGCTAATGACGCACATACAAAGTACTCATAAGACTCATAAAAACTACAGTATAATCATACAAATATTATAAACGGGAATGTTTTTAAGTGTGTTTTTATGTATATTATTATTGCGCGTGCCTTGATTTGAACCTAAATACCTTTTACATAGCAGTCCAACAGTAACACCACCACTGTATATTTTTCGCCGTCATACGAGTCTACGCGGACGAAACTGCGGGTAAAAGCTACAGTACAAATAAAAGGCATGATATTATAAATACAATAAAAACAAAAGAGAATCAGGCATAACAAGGTGTCCGGGCAATCAACATCGTTTAGTGGGTTACCAGGTGGGGCCCGTTATTGCGAGGCCGGGATGACGCGGCGAGACGTGCGGTCGCCTATGATATTACATCTCACATAGTTATTAACCCCCGGACGCAAAACGGTTATGAATTGATGACAGGAGTACCGCAAATCATTCAAATGGTTTATGTGTAAATTGTTGCTACAAATAGTGTATGTTAAGACATGTTCTGTTTCCTGTTAGTTGTAAAGAGACAGCTGCGAAAATCTAAAATACTTTCATGTCACTACATTTTTTTCAAATCCATATTTAAAATTTTGTTTAATCCCTACTTAATATTATAAATGCGAAAGTAACTCTGTCTGTCTGTCTGTTACGCTTTCACGTCTAAACCACTGAACTGATTTGAATGAAATTTGGTGCAGAGATAGAGTTGACCTTGAGAAAGAACATAGGATAGTTTTTATTCCGGACTTTTGAAGAGTTCTCTTGGAAACGCGATATAACCGATCTCGATGCGGGCGAAGCCGCGGGCGAAAAGCTAGTTTTAATATATTTTCAAGTCAAAGTTATTCATTTGACCCTGTTCGTACATGTTTTTTTTTGTAGTTTTACATACACAGTTAAGAATGATAATGACAGATCATAAAAGTGTAGAAATCTTGGTATTTATAAAAAAAATGTAATAGAAACGAAATTAGATTTACAAAACAAAATAGCGTTATTTCTTTCTTAATGACTTCATAAACCTAGAAATTCAATGACAAATATTCTTATTTTATCTAAGCACAAGAATTGTGAATTCAATTGACATCACAAGAAATCGATTGTAATGTTTTTATACTAAATAAAAATTACAAACGAAAAAAAAACATAACTTTCCTCATTCCCACAACGCGTTTGGAAAAACCCGGTCGTGATGTACCTATAAATAGTTTTCACTGTAAAATGTGCAGTAGGGAAAAACGCCGCTGTTTCAAAATATTCATCGATGTAAACCTAGTAATATGTAGGTACCTAGTTTAGTAAAATCATGTTACGTATCAAAAACAAATTCATTAATTCAAACGAAGCCACGCATGATACTTGTATAGCCAGGTGATAGTAACGTAATAATGTAAGTATTGACAAACAAACACATGTGGGAATTGCTGAAATCATGGATCCTACCACCACAGACAGATCATGTATAGCGTACAAAGACACCATCTACAATTTCCCGGTAGACCCACAGCAGATCAGGCAAAAGCATAAAACAACAAGTTTTTTTGTGAACAAAAAATATTACAAAGCGGGCGAAGACACTGGCTCCTGTAACGCATTCTTTAGCGTAGCAGTAATATTTGTCAATAAAAACTTTTTAATTTTATGTTTTAAACAATATTCTGTTGCACATGCCTTAAGAGCAATTCCTAGGCAGCTATAAATCACGTTTATTTCACGGTCATTGCTCCTTCATCAAATCCAGATACTGATGCAATTATTTTTGAACGAATATTTTTATGCGATTTTCTATTTCCATCAATTTTAGAGTTGAGATGTAAAATGTCGTGAATATGTTGTCTTTCAAGTGTTTTATCCTTGTTTTCATTGCGTTTGATTTGGTAATTAAGCTTTATAGTAATATGTCATGTTGTTATCATAAAAAAAATCATCTTAAAAATTTATCCAAAATTCAGGTGGTAACCCATTCCATAAATGTAACGGCTAACCCTACAAGTCCATCTACAAATAATGGTAAATAATTCTATATCTATAAATATTGTAATCGATTTAATTAAGGTTATATGCACACTCTAAACAAACGCGACTCTTAAAGTGATACGTTAAGTGGCTAATCTGTAGTACTTGGTCAAGCACACTAATTTGGCGCTTTAAATATACGTAGTATGACTACCGCCTAATTAGCGGGTAAGCTGACTGGTGTAGGTATTAAATTCAATACAATTTTAGGTATACCTGAAACCAACAAGGATTTAAGAGCAATAGACGACGCTTACAGTGATGACAAGTCATTAGACGAAAGCGTTGATGTTGATCATGCAAAGTTGAATGGCTCGAAACACAAGGGTCCTTCAGCTGACTACAACAAAGATGAAATTGACAGTCAGCTTGCTAAAGAAGGTAAGAATAAAGTTTAACCTTTTATGTTACCAACTAGCTGTTGCCCGCGACTTCGTCCACGTGATCGATTGTATCTTCGCTCCTATTAGTCGCAGCGTGATGTTATATAGCCTATAGCCTTCCTTGATAAAAGGTCTATTCAACACAAAAATAATTTTTCAATTCGAACCAGCAGATCCTGAGATTAGCGCGTTCAAACAAACAAACAAACAAACAAACAAACAAACTCTTCAGCTTTATATATTAGTATAGATAAGATACACACATTTCTTGTTAATTAAAACTTTATGGTAGTTTTATAACTATTGGATCCCCCAGTCAAAGGACTTAAGTTCGAATCTCGACTCGTGCCCATATCTTTACGAATTCATATCTTATTAAAAAAACATTCACTATTCATATTGAAAAACGGTGAAGAGAAATATTGTATTTTAAGGGGCATTTAAGAGCCATGACATGGTTGAAGCTCTAATAGCATACTGTTCAGAAACGACAAGAATAAATATAAGCTATTTGACTAGTTTCTAAAAACCATCTTATATTTATTGGTAACACCTACACTAATTAAGATTGTTATTTACTTCCATTTCACATTGTTCGCGGCTTGGCTGCTTAATCGATCACTTTTATAATAAAATGCCATCTATTTCAGAGCGAACGATTACGAGACCACTTCAAACTGGTAAGAATTGATGAAAAAGGTTGTAACTACATAAATGCATTAATAATAAAATAACAATAATAATACGTTTATTGTTGTACAGGTGACACTTTTACTCCAAAGGAGTTGTTACCCATTACAGTTAAACTATTGAGCAAAGGTATGTACGCTTTTGTATAATACAGCTTCTGGTTTAAACCTATTTGACAAGGGCAAATGAAAGCGATAATTTTATATTTAGAATACACACATCGAGAAAACTCGACATTTCATTCAATAATTAATATCAGTCATACAAAGATTCACGTTTGGTTTAAAAATCTTTTTAATTTAAAAATCGACTAATGATTAAGTATATATTTCTTGCAGTTGACGAGATTGGAGGCAAGTTAATGAAGATAAGAAAACACTCAATTTTTTTCAGCCCATTGTTTGTAAAGTTTCATTGTTTTTTTTTGTTTCTATAGACGGCAAAGGCATTGTAAGTTCATCAAAGAGTCCCGAAGACTTGGCGGATAGATTGTTTGCATCTTACTGTAAGAAAATGCTTAGTTTTTTTTCAATCGATGGTCTGAAGATTTTTCTAAATAAGGCGAGGTGAAAGAAATGAATGTGAATTTAAAACTTAGAGAGATCGAAGGTTATGAACCAAAAGTCGATTTCATTCATTAGTGTTATTTTGTAAAAGTCCAATATTAATTTTGACTGTACATGATGATGTAAAGCTACTAGATGCGGAGAAATGTGCGTTCTGAAAAATATACTGCAAATATAAATCTGATGGAATCAAGTCCATGCCGCACAGTGGAGCCAGGGGACGGGTTGTTTACAAAATAGCCTTTACAGGCGCACTGGTGGGACGATAGTTTTGTTTTGCAGATAATCCCACGGGCACAGTGGCTCATGCGGTCGCTAACGTGTGTATTCTGTTGTCTGTCCTGCAAGCGTACCTCTGGAACATCGGCTTTGTTACCTTTTGTTTACCTGTCAACAACTATTGTTTATGCTTTGCCGATGGTATGACAGTTGAACATCAGAGAATGGAATATATTCAAATTTCACTGCTGTAGAGAACCTTTTTAAAGGCTTAATGGTTGAAATTGTGTTGGGGACGCTGTATAAAATCAAACGCTCTTTAATCATATGTTTTTTTCAGTTTTGACAAATAAAAGAATTGTTTATTTAACCGGTGAATATATTTACATTTCATATTCTACTTAATGTTTTGTCTAATCCTAAATACAATTTTATTTGAATTTTGTGTTTATAGATCAAGACCTATCCGGTTTGGACGCCCTTCAAGCTTTGGCTCTTGAAGGAGATGGTAATTAAAATTATTTTTCTCTCAATTACATTAAACATAACCTTTACAAACATAGCAATCTTTTACCCTATATCTACTGATCCGCTGTGCCTACTTTCCTTTCACTGCCATGCTAACTTAAACCCATAAATATATAACTCTGAATCTAAAAATTCTGGCTCCCGTTTACGTAAATGTCAACAATACTTTACTCATCAATTCATGGCTCAAGGATCACGCAAAGCCGTCAATCTCGCTTGTCACACGAATGACGTCAGGGCTTATGACAGCCGTAAAGAGCCGTCCAACGAGTTTAACGACCAGTCTAACCTTAGAAGTAACTTATTACTTAACTTGTAAATGCAAGTGTGCAAAGAATTAGCGAAAAATTTTGCGACGCCGCTGTCAAAATTATAGTAGCTCAAAGACGGATTTTCTTTTACGTTTACTATTTTTTTTCAATTGCGTAATACATAATATATTTGTAAGAATATTTATACAATAGATATAAAGACTGAGTTAAAGTTTTATAGAAATAACGCAAAAATAAATACAAAGTTGTCAAGTATTTCTTGCCTTTATCTAATTGGTTTAATTCTAGACTCGTTATGTATTTTACTGACTTATCTAATTGAGTTTCGGTTGTGTCAGCAAACTTTTAATTGCTAAATCAAGGTCCTTGTTTTCGGTTAAAATGCTATCGGGAATATTTTCATTATTGTAACCGATTGTCTTTTATTTTTAGTTGTTGAACCAGGGCGTGCCGGCGTGGTTTCCGTTACGGAAACACCGAATTATTATGTTTATAAAGGTGGGCCACTACATACGATTTTTTTTGCACGAGATTATTTTTGTTTAAATATAAAGCGTTGTTTTTTTATAATGTATTGTTTTTGAATGCAGGACAAGTGGTCTCTGTCAATAACGGCCCTAGTGCATGTGGTTATAAACGTAAGTCATTTTATATTACTAAAAGCAGTGAGACACATAATTATAATAATAGGTACATATTATAATATATTTTTCAGTGCTAACCAAAAAGCAAAAAGTGATAAATTATAACAAAGACAAATTAAGGAGAACGGAGAGAGGTAAATTTATTCCTATTTTGAAATAAGTATTTATATTTAAATGGTTTATTTAATACGTATTTTTGGTTAGTAATATTGAGGTTGGGAAGTAATATGCAAGGGCATCGCCATTTAATTATTAACCCAGAGAAAAATAAGAAATCGAATCCTGAACAGAAAGTTAGACCGGGTTCGCCGAAACGAAAAAAACATCGGGTAAAAGGTACATCTGTTTATTACCTATCACTTTTATGTATACATTGACATACATACACATTTGCTTTTTTAACGTATTTAATATGTTCGCTTGTAAGTACCTTAATTTTATGGTCCCGGTCCTTGGGGGAGGAGTGGGTAATGCCAGACTCTAATTGACTTGATCGGAATCGGCCGCTTTTTGGCTGGTGCGTCGAAATGCGCTGCAATTCATCACGCAACGATCACGGAACATTTCAGTAGCCTACTATTACTACTTTTTTTTATAGTAAGCCTGTTTTAGTAGTGGAAAAGCAATAGCATAGCAAACAGTGTAGAGCGGCATCTCGTTTCTGCGATCGTAACAGAACTGTTCTTTGAGGTAATGCTTCGCTGCGGTCCGAATCTTTTGATTGATGAAAATAAAACCTAAAGAAACACTTTCCTTTACCTATACGAAATTAATATCTTGTAACTAATATTATTTACAGCACTGAGAATGAAAGTGAATGATGGTAAGTAATTTAAGTTTTTACGTATCATGTGCATAATGAGGAACGGTATAAAATTTTGAACGTTTTGCAGTACCTAAGAAACGGGGCTTTTTATTAAAAAGAAGAAGTCAAAATGAAAGTAAGTATTGAAAAGAAAAAAATGAAACTTTAGAATTGAAGCTTTTTCATGGAATAGTAATTATCATCTAGTAATTTGTCTTAAAACGATTAAAACCTGGTATTAAGGATCTCATTGTGGTTAGAACTTGATGAGGGTTTAAGATTTAATTGGATTTATTATATAATTCTAATCGATTGGAAACTCTGCTGCAGACATAGAGCAACTTATGGCATTACATTTCGTTTGTAATTTCAACTTTATCAGTTCAAAATGCATAGGAACATTTAATTCAATTTAAATAGTCTTTCAAAAGAAACAAGCTTTTTAAATAAGGATAATATGGTATTGCAGCCAAAAATCAGCTTACTACTATCAGGAGGAAGAAGGGTTGCAAGTGGAGATACAATTGCCGGAATCCCTCCGACCTGGACACCTGTCGCCTACAGACATCGTGTATCGACGAAAACGACCCCAACGCTAAAGAAGACAGTACGAATACTATTTAGTATTATTATAAAATAATTACCAATTATAAAAAAAAAGATTAACGAAGAGAAACTTACTGTTCTTGGTATTTATTTGTATTCACGAGGTGCTGGTTCGATCACAAAGCAGACAACTAGTAATATGTCATTTTCAAAGTTAAATGTCAGAAAACAGAAGTCAGAGAAAACAGAGTTAACATATTTAATATTTAATGTGTTTTTTTTTTTAATTTATTAGATATTTATCTGGGACATAGAGAAGATGAACATACGCCGGAGATCCAGCAGTTCCGCAAAATGGGTAAGGGTTTATAAAACGGTTTTAAAACGAACGGTTTTCAATAAACGACTCTATTTTAACAAAAAAGGTATATCTATTGCTGGAACGAAAAACGAACTCATTATTAAATGTTGTATTTAAACTTTCGCACATAATATATCTACAAAGCATTTTCTTATAGTGGGCATCACACTTTTGGATGAGGATGTCGAGAAAATAAGTAAGTTTCAATCTATATTAAATAAATTATTTCATTTAAACCATATCAAAATAATATAGTGGTTTCTTAAGTTTACGCGAAAACTACTTTTAAAGACATTGAAATAAAAGTAGTTTTATATAAAAATCTTATTTATTTTATTCTTATACTGGCGGAACATATTAACCAAAGTCAAACTTTTATTTTTTAGTTGAACATCATGTTCTTGCAGTTAAGCCGCAAAACATGAGTACGTAACATTTTTAAACCTTGGTAACTTCATATAAGGTCTCTAGTTCCTAAGATATTATCTAATATATAAAATTCCCATGTCACGATGTTAGTTACCGTACTCCTCCGAAACGGCTTTACCGATTTTTACCAAATTTTATAAGCTTATTCAATAGGTCTGAGAATAGAACAACATCTATTTTTCATACCCCTAAGTGACAAGGGTTGCCCACACTAAAAAAATATATTTTATTTTTTGGACGAAATTGTTTGTTTTTATCTTTTTTACAATGTGGCATTAAAAATACATACAACTAGAAAAAAAAAATCGGCAAAACGACGTTTGCTGGGTCAGCTAGTCTTTCAATAAATTTAAAAAAGTTGTAACATCTATAGTCATATATAAAGTGCTAGTGCCAAGCAGTTATTAGTCAATTAAAAAAATGATTGCATACTTTTTTTTGTTTTATAAAAAAATGACTCGGCCCAAGCATTCGCGGATCGCACAAATGCACATTGGTTTTGTGTGACCTCAACCATTTGGCTATTTGTGCAGTCACTGTTGGTTTATCAGCCATGTGTACGACAATATAATTTTTGCAGGTCGAATTACGTTGGTCTAAATACCAATGGGGTGCTAAAGGCATTCACTCTGTCCCTTTACTTGTAAACTCTACCTACACTTTTCAGAGTTGCAGTTGACTATAAATAACTATCACCTTTGATTACAAAGTACTGCTTAAATAACTAAATAAATCTGTATTCAATTATAAACGGGTAATTTTAGGAGCCATTGACAAGATAGAAACTTTGGAAGAATATTTTAACAACATCATCTTATCTCAACACCAGCGTAAGTTTTTATTGAGTTATAAATTTTAGAAAAGATTTTCGAGTTCACTTAATTGTTTGTTGGGTTGTTTTTTACAGGACTAACAACACCCTATGATAATGGTGCACGGGTATGTATGGTTGTGTCAAGTAAATACCAACTTTATCATAAGCTGCAATACTGAAACATCAATAAGATCGAAGCTCAAACTCATGCTATCTCTATCGATACAAGGTCTAAAATCGCGACAGATATACTTAAAGTCAAC
Source organism: Trichoplusia ni (assembly GCF_003590095.1). Taxonomy (NCBI): domain Eukaryota; kingdom Metazoa; phylum Arthropoda; class Insecta; order Lepidoptera; family Noctuidae; genus Trichoplusia; species Trichoplusia ni. Next base: position 19,019,678 of record NC_039481.1, on the reverse strand, counting down.
GATACCAGTTAACATACGTACAAGCCTTGGCACTGGGCACAGGCCTTTTTTCGCATGAAGAAGATTTGAGCACTGATCACCACGCTCGCTCATTGCGGGTTGACAATTTCACATTATATAATAATATATAATATAATATATCCTGGGACAACTCACACACGGTTATCTGATCCCAAGCTAAGCAGAGCTTGTGTTATGGTAACCAGACAACTGATAAACTTACTTATATATTTCTAAATACATACATATTATAGATAAATTACACCCAGACACCAGAACAAATGATCATGCTCATCACACAACATTTGTCCTGGGCGGGAATCGAACCCTCGACCTCCGGTATAGCAGTCAGGGTCACTAACCACTAGACCAACCGTTTCACTATCTATACGGAATTCTAGTTTCCCCCGATGTTTTAATTCGGCTGTGGTGTCTTAGAATAATTAAGAAAGAACATGTCACTTGAAAAAATCATGGCACCTATTTCTTTTTATCTCCGCAAAATCCTAGGGTTCCTTGGAATTTATATAATGCAGGTTTTCGTAAATTTTCAGCCACCGATTGAAATCCAACAGTTCAAACAGCATCACCCAATGAAAGAGATGGTTTCAGCTTTAGAGGTACGTAATTTAATACATATTTAGTATATCTGACGCGTGCCCAATTCGTTAAACGGTATTTTTCTAGTCTACAGTCTATGACTATGAAGAATTACTAAGATCGGTTAACTATTTATAATATAGGTTATTTCCTGGGAATAGTGGCTTTTTACAAACTCTATCACGTTATACTTAGATAAGTATAGATGTGTAGTTGTTGTATGCTATATGGATAAATTGTATGTTTTTGTCGATACCAGGGTTAAGATTTGGTCCCTCGATTTTTTACTTAAATAATTACTGTTTGGTCCAAGTTTCGGGTCACATCATATATATTATCTGTTTATTTTTCAATCACTTATAATCTTCACGGAAAACCCACAATAAGGAGAGTAGGATGTATTAGATATTAAATATAAATAAAATATGTTTATCTACTTAGTCAAAGGAAGGAAAAAGCGCCTATCACGATTACGACTCAGAGAGTACTGATTACTATGGTGCAAATAACAAGGTAAGTTTTGACAAAGACATTGGTATGTTCTAAGTTCGGCGGCCTTGACCGGCGTTGCTGCTGGTGCAGCGGAAACCCTTAAAGCGTGAAAATAAAGTAGCTTTATTGGTTATTATATTTTTGAGCCGTTTGGTATTTAAAAGCTAGAGACATGAGGTGCTAGATAAATATGTTCTTTATATATAATTCGATAATTCAAAAGCTTGGTTCATCTTTTGCGCACAGAATCGGCATAGCTACAAAACGTGGCAATGCTACTAGCCTTGTATGCAGCATGCGGCATGTTTCCCACTTTCGAGGGATGTGAACATCGTTTTGACGCTTTGTAAATAATACAAGATGATCAGGTTATTTTATTTATTGATATTGTAGTAAATTACGTTATAAGGCTTTTTTTATTCTCTGTAGAAACGAGCTGAAAGACTCAGAAAAAAGAATAAAGTAAGTTTCATAATATTTACCATAATTAAACTATTTTTTTATTAAAAAGTAGTCCCCGTAAGCGATAACTTAAAAGTTAAATCCATTAGATAGGATTCCACTTTTCTCGTGGAAATCAGGGGCGAAAGCGTCCGCCAATTATAAACACAAACTTTATAATGATCCATCAATATTATGTAAGTGCTCTTAGCAGCCGCAAGCAAACCGCATCCGCGACAATTTCTACATGAAAATTACGAGCCGTCGCTTTTTGCAAAGAGACCGCAACTACGATCATTAACTATTAACCGATAATGATATACTAAGGTATACTGACTGGCAAAACTTGGGAATAATTCCCCGTTGAGAAGACCTCTGGAGGCTTTAACCTCAGAAGAACCTACACCACATACTAAACCAAGATGTGTTTGTATAGGTAACAGAAACTTTAGGCCCTCAGTGTAGTCGAAAGTTGATTTTTATTTATTACTAAGTACTATCATTCAAATCAGGTTATGTGATATAGAGACCTAGCACAGGTAGTGCCAGGAGGCCTTGTTCTTCACAAAAACTTTAAGATATGATTCCTGAATGAAAAAAAATACTATAGGTGCAAAGGTAAAGTTCAAAGGAAAGGACTAAAACGCACGCGATATTAAACAACCAAACCCGTCAATCAATGTAGCCGTAAACTAATTTCACTATAGACGACTCTTGAAAAATTAAGGAAACGATTTCTCGGAGATCGAAGACACATCTCAAGAAATCTTTCAACAAATCACAAAATTTTCTTTATGTTTCAGACTGAAAGTGTAGAAGAACCCAGTAAAAAGACAATGTTACCTTTACCTTTAATGACGTCAACGAAGGCGAGAAGGAAGAAATAAATTTTCGTGCCTCAGTTATGTTTCTTTTTTGAAACCCCGTAAAAAATACAAGCGATTATTCTACAATCTTAAGCTAACACAACAATTCGCAGGCATGTTATAAACTGCGAGTGATCATCAAACGACTGTTATAACATCTTTCAATCTCCCAAGAAGAGTCTTGACGATTGAAGTTGGTCACTGAAATCTTAAGTCTTTATTTTTTTACCGCTGCTGGATCGACGCATATTTTGTTCCTCACTTTTTTTCCCCCCTAATATCATCTGTCCCTTCAATATTTTCCCACACATGCGCATCGACACATTTATTGTTCTTTTAGTCACATGGTATCCATCCATCATAATTATGTGTAGGTATATTTCTTCTCGAGACATCTTATAATCCTGACATGTACGGGCAAAGAAATATCGTATTCTATCCCAGTAGATAGTGTATGGAGGAGATAGAATGTTTGTGCGAGGTTATATAATTTTTATAAGGTCAATAAGAGGTGAAAGGTCACACGCGCCGGCCCGGGCCTCCACGTTTTCTAGAAGCTGTCGTGAGCCGCAGAGAAGTCGGGCAAGGCCACCAGCTGGCCACGAGAGGTGTTCCAGATGTCCCGGATATAAATGACAGCTTCCACAAGGAAAACTACCGTCGACGAGCATTCTATGGACGATACTTTACTTGGCTTTGCATTCTTATATAAGACATTACCTATCGTTGCTCTTTCATTTTTAAGTGGCAAAAAGCTTTTTGCTGTATAGGAACTAAAAACTTGTCACTTGTTTACATTTGGTTGCGTCAAAATTTATGCTGGCTTTTTAAATAAGTCAGTAAGTTACGGCCTTATTATTGAAGCTATCTATCATAAATAAAAAATGCATTTTTAGAAAAAAACAAGCGATTAGCATTTTTGAAATTCAAATGTGCCCAAAAGCTACTTCAGTTTGAATAATGTTTCAATCTTAACAGTAAAAGGGGATACAATAATAAAACCACAGATTGAAGCCAAAAGCCTTTCCTAATAAATATTTATTATTTGGATTGTAATGCAGATATTTATTTAATTTAATACCGATACAAAACGAGTTCATTACTACAAATAAGAAAGCTTTGGATGCTTCATTTGAATTTCAAATGAATAGATGTAATCCATATTTCTGTTGTGGAAGAAGCTTCAAGCCGCAGCTTATGAGTTTAGTTCCAAGAAATATAAAGGTCAGATGGAAACTTATATCACGTTTACGTAGTTTACTTAGGTACATAACGATTTAATTATACGGTATTTTATGATACCACTTCTTTGATCCAGCCTCTTTAGCTATATGTCATTATAATAGCGTTAATAGGAAAGGCTTGTTTTTATGGAAATGGCATTATGGTCACGTGTCTTATGTCTGTCATTATCATACATTTGAGCATATTCTATCGATGTTAACATTTGTCTAAATTGTCCTTGGCTAGGCCTGCAGGCTGATGCTGGACCTCATTATTATATTATTGGTGGTTCTACATCGCCGAAGAAATATTGCCTAAAAGACAGCTCGGATTTTAGGATGTCTAAAAGTGTTATAAGTTACATATTCGCTCAGTCACACAATTAGTATTTAAAATACATCTCACTCATCTGATTGCCACAGAATTAATGAACAGGAAATCTAATTTAGAAATGTTACAAATTACTTCCTGAAGATCAATTTAGTCATATAATAATATAATTTCTTAATACCGAGACATTTGTTGGTCTACAATCAGTGAAAGTTGACGAGAAGAACGGATTGATTCGTGACTATCGTGACCTTTACTCTCGTGGAGTCGGACAAATGTGTGTGTTGCACGAAGTTGTCACAAATAATACAAGATTGATTTTGATAGTTTGTATATGTACGATTAAGTCTCTGTTACCTAAGCTTTAATAGGTATTGTAGCAAAAATATATAAATATATGCAGGAGTAGACACTAAAGTCGTCGGGTATTATATATTTTAGTCCACTTAGAGTTGCCCAGAGAATGCATGAGTAATCCTGTGGCTCTGGCTCAAGCAGGCGAAGAGCCCGAGTGTTGTTCGGAGGCGAGAGAATATGACATATCCTAACGCACTAATATTTCTAACACGCAAGAAAAGAAATAAAAAAATCAAATCTAAATTCTACTTCGCCTTGTATATGGAGGCTTTAGAGGTATCTAACTCGGTCGATTTTCATTAAATCCAATTTGTGTACTCGAATTGACGCGACCATAAATACATTTCGCTTTTTCGGTTATATTGATCCGAAGGTTACGGTGTTATAGACAAGTTCAGACAGAGGTAGGTGACAGTTACGTGACATTGAGCGTCACTGTAATACAGGGTATCATAAAAAGTTGTTTCACGCAGAGAAAAGCAAGCAGTCTTTCTTTATACCACGACAGAAACCTTGTTATGACTTAAACAACTCTAAACCAAGGTTGACTACTTACTCACAATAAAGTCATAACAATGAGAGAACAGGCAGGATTTTTAAATACGTGTTTCTTGTAATAATTATGCCTAGAATATCAAGAAATTTTTCGATACTACGCTCTATGCTGTTTTATTTAGTCGTCAATGATGGGAAAATATTTATTGTAAGTTGGGACGGATGGGCATCAAAGGTCGTCTTAAACAATGAAATTTGCGAAACTATAACTCAAATAGTACATGCTATTGATGTCTTCCTCGCTTCAAATATTCTACACCCGGACACTCCTTACATAATAGTCTATTTTTCTCCAATCAATAAATCAATTTATTAGTTGAATATACCCATAAGTCTCGATTAAGCTAGACTGTGCATAAATTAACATCTTCCGTACACTGAATATATTTAAATGAGATTACCGTAGAGATTTCGATATAAGGACGCATGCAGATTTTTCGCTCTTTAAAATAGATGAGTTTAAAATATGTGTGTATCCGATAGTCTAACGTTCATAACTAACAATTTATATGACAATATATAGTCATTACAACACAGACTGTTATGTGAAGATTTTTTAACATTACTGCAATAAATTATAAATAATAATAAATACATTTTTTTACAATAAATTAAAAAAAAAAATACTGTTATTTTTGAATTATTTATTACATTACCACGAAGGCTTCTTCCACTAATCTCTTTTATGAGTGACTAGTCTTTTATTCTATTTATTTTATGGGACTTACAAAACCACATTGTATGCTTAACATACACAATACAAAACCAATTTTTAGAGGTTAAGAATAATAAGAACTGTTGTCATACTTGGAAAGGAATGGTGATCATAATACTAATATTGCTTACGATGGATACGATCTCAGTGACGTCATTGTGAGGTTTTTATTTCTAAATCGTGACGTCAGTATTTGTCAGTCATTTTCTTTGACTTCCACTTAATGTTGAGTTTTGCAAGTCTTACATGGGTGAAAGATTATATTTTGTAGGTCTTAAAAATGTAAAATAATTAGCGGTAGTCAAGTATCGTTTTCAAAAGTAAAATAATTTTCTGAAAATGATAATATTAAAAGTGTCCGGTATAGATGATAAAAACGATTGAAAAATGGATGAGACAGCCTCTAATTACGTATAAATACAACCATTACAGTAAAGCTTCGTATAGGAAAAAGATAGAGGCTAGTAATGCCACTAATATGTCTTCAAGCCTAAAAGATTCACATATCAGACCTATCTCTATGTCCGTACCTTAGTTTATACGTATTGTGTACACAAACTTGCTGACTCCTAAACAACAGGTACACGTTCTCAATTACAAATAAGCTTACGACTCAGACTAGGAACTACGTTTCGTGAATATTCGAAAGGCTGACATTTCAATTTGACTTTGTTACGCTCAGTTACCCGGACTTGGAAACAGTGAGTGAGTTTTGATCGGTCCAAGCTTGCAAGTGACAGTTCTCCTGCCAGCTAATAGGGATCGAGCTGCATACTGATGGCAATTTGCAACTAAGTATATATATTTATCAGAAGCTTAGTTAAGGAAAGCTTTATGTAAATATATTTTTCAGGACAGTAATTACTTTGAATCATTTAAAACGGATTTTCAAAGATCTCTCTTTTTTACCAGCTAGCCATGGCACTAATTTTAGTTCCACAAAGGATAGAAATAAAAGTTGATATTTAACACACGGATAGAGCATCAGAAATTATCTATATTAATAGGTGCGCGGTGCGACAGGTGAGCACACCCAATTACATTTCGATCAGGGCAGCGCCGGCGGCGGCGCGTGCGGTCGCCCTAACCGGATTACTGGCCGGAGCGGCGGCGCGGCTGCGGGCCTGCGCGGGCGGCGGCTGGGGCCGACGACCGCCCGCCACCTCGCATTATAATTCGATACAGATTCATCAACAACTTAACAACATCCACCTAGCTTCTGATAGGTTAGATTACGTCAAGACCTTTGACCGCGCAACCTTAACCGAGTTACAAACATTTTGTAACAGAGCTCCTTACTATGTTCAAGAACACGATATTATGGAAAGTGACATTCTTCAATACGATTATTAGTATAGTAGCGACAAAAGCGATAACATTGCTTTTGATATAAATAAATTTCCGGTTTGGAATTCGAAATATAAAGAAAACAGTGGAAATACCAGAACACAATACTGTATGAACAACAAAGAAGCATGCAAAAATATTTTGTTACTGTGTTACAATTCACAAAAATACAAAACAAAAAATATTCAACCAGTGTGCAGCGAAGCGTAAACTGATAGATGGAATAAACATTGAGATGTGTTACCTACCTATAGCGATGCTACTATGCGCCTATTAATAAAATAAAATAAAACCAAAATAATACAGGCATTTGAAGAAACACTGGCTGTAAAGAAAACCAAAATTGAACGTTTCAAAAAAGAGGTCCACCTTTTCACCACCATGGTATACTTTTAATTAATAGGGTTGCCTATCGATTTGTTCGTAAGTAACTTCAAAGGATTCCGATGACCCAAATATGTCAGTATATCAAAAGGTCGTAATCTGATTACATCGTTGATTCCCGGCTTGTTTTCTTTTCGTATTCACAAAACGTCTGAATAACTTTGATTTTTTACGGCTTCTTTGGCCTAATTATTTATAGACTTTAATGATATTACTTTTTTTTCATCAAATACAAAACTGTAAATAAACTGGAAAAATATTACCTCGATAACCACTATTAAAACCGTCAATACTTTGCAAAATACTCATTATTTAAAATTAGAAACAATGGCATGATAAAGAACACAAAGCGAACAATCGTTCGAAAATAAAATGCAATTTGTTCTTCTAGTAAAAAAGGTTATAGAACCTTAATTAAAAACTGAATCAGATAAAGTGCAAATTCTATTCAGCTGAACGTGGAAATTTCATTCGTCCAATATGAATAGTCATCGTACTATTTACTTAGCCTGTTTCAGAGAGAGACAAAACCCGCACTCATTCCACATTGATACTGCACCGACACGCGCACAAAGGAAATAAATGACTGTCTCTGCGGGAAATAGAATTGACCTATCCGATTGCACAATCTTTTTATCAAACGTTCTCTGTGTAACAGGCAATTTCTTTTCAAGTTATTATTTGCACTTAACTCTTAAAAGCATGTTCCAATTACCTCCCTTGAAAGCATGTGAGGCAATCGCTTGGAAGTCGCATAAAGGGAGGCACCTTAGCAAAGTTACGGCACTTCTAAAATATTCAAATCTCGGGGGCGACTTTCCCTGTGCTCCCGTAAAATGCAAAACAAGGAAAGTTTCCCCCTAAATCAGTGGAGTCAGCACAACGAGCCCCAGCAAGCCTGTGACAAACATACCCGGACAACAAACAAACTTTAATTTAGCTACAGCGCGGCAGCGGTCGCGTAATGCGAATGTCTGCTAAAAGATATTGTGTTTCAGTGCGAACCAATTCAAGATTGTTTTCTTGTTAATTAGTCTGTCTTACAACGCCAGTGTTTTTCTTATTCATTACGTGCCTCAGCGATATTCTAAACTCAGTATTATCTGTACATTCAGTTCATCGTATAATTAACACGCTGTTCAGATTATCTAAACACACATTCAAGTGGTGAAGGATAACATTGTGTAACAACCATTTCGCTTATTGCTTGCTGTTATTAAACGGAAGTTTGCAGTAACTACCGATACCGGGATAGTTATCCATACCCGGATATTTTCATCGCATTTCTGTTTACGTGCATAGACAGTGAAGTGTGGACACAAAAAGCCAATAACAAAACATCACAGCGCAACTCCCAACAAAAAAGGCAAACAAGCTCCTATTAACTTTGAGAAGGTTTTTCAATAAAATATACTGACTAGTGGCGGACATCGGGCGCGGCAGAAAATGCAAACAATGGAGCAAAATAAACGAGATGCCAGCTATTATCTCACTATAACCTAGTTTTGGATGTTAAGCGGAAAAAGCGAAACGGGATAAATTGTTAACGAGTTGTTTTATAAATCGTCCAAACTTGAGAAAAAATACCAATAGCTTCCGTTCGTAGATTGTTTCGGCCAGTTGGCGATTAATAACGGATTCAACGTTGTCTATACTTTATAAACAAATGAAATATGAAGTTTGCTTACCTTTCGGTCAGTGCTCAAAACTGGTAACGAAGAAAATCTGAAACAAACGGAATACGTGTTATTGTGGTACACTAGTCATATAGTATGGTCGAAATATTCTTATGTAGTAAAGTGACTACGTTAGGACATCAAACAAGGTTCAATGAGGAGTGACAGTACAGGATACTGCATTATGATCCAGCCAGACTGCCTTCGATGTATCATAATAACGTCTAATTCGAAATGACAATTCTAGTTTGCTTTGTACTCATACGTTCAAACAGAATGGTCATTACACTCTACTCTATCGGTCTATCGATGTATTAAGACATTTTACAAATTTAAAGCTATATATTTACATTTGCATGCTTGCTTGTGAATTTGCGGAAACGCAGCCCTCAGTCTCAGAAGGATATCGTACTAAAAAGGGTGGTACCTAAATACTATTGTTCATAAATTAGCATTGTAATTCTGTTACGCATTGTGCAATGGAGAATGATCGCTGGTCCCGGCGGCATCTAATTACCATTGGCCGAGCAGAGGCAGCACATCCGCTGAGGGTCGCGATAGGATCGCAGCACGCACTCTCGCCCCAACAGGCACTCGAGTGCTCGAACCGTCTTCACTTTTTCACCTAGTCAAGTGCTCTGAATAATAAAACTGTGTGCAATTCTTTAGCCTCTCGACAATGTCCTGAGCAGATCCATTGTGTTGCGTCCGTGTTCAAGAGCTTCGGGTAGCTTTAATTGTTTCATTACCCTTTCTACTTTCCTGCCTAACTTTGAGGTGTAATATTTTCGCTGACATTAAAATGTTTTGGGAGTTTTGACCGAGTTTCGTGTTTTATTAACAAAGTCAAGTGAATTAAATCCAATATTTTGTAAAGTTAACGATGTTAAACCATTCTCGTTTGCAATCCCTATCGAGCGATCAAGAAAATAATTTCGTTTGACAAAAATCTGTTTTCATTAATGTAAGAGTTTAACTGATAATAAAGAGAGTAATGAAAACTTATCACAAAAGTTGTAAGAGGAAAATGCGGGGTATTATTTATTTTCATTAAGTTACCGGAAAACTAAGTTGTCGAACACGCCCATTAATTTCTATCGTATTATAGTAATCCGCTCTTTATGGAGCTGTCAAATAAATAAAACTCCCAGACCATTAGCGTCGGCCGCGGTTCGGCCTGATCACTGACAAATATTACTAGGGAGCCTGCAAGAGTAACATCGGGTCCATCAATATCTGTCAACAGTCGCCGAGTAGCCAAATAAAATTGTACGATCGACCTCCGCCGATAGGGCATGATGCGGAGGTTCTGTTTCCATCTCGTATTACATGAGATGACCTAATTCGCTGTAAATATTTCCCGTTCTGTGGGGATATGAACGGTATTGGATGATAATTATGTTATTCATATCTATTTTAGTAAGTAGTGCGATAAACCACGTCAGGTTATGTATTTATCGATTACATTATATGTATATTTAGATTTGAACTAGAAGCGGAAAGCGTGTCAAGGATGATGAGCAGAAATTTCCTTTGAGATCTCGAAACACGTTTTGTTCCGTACTATAAACCCACCGGCTCACGGCCGTTTGTATCTTTAGTAAAATGAGAAATGCGCAGTAAAATATGCACTTGCTAGAAATAATTTATTAACGTAGTGAACCTTTAAATATTCAATTAGATTATCGTCACATTATTTCAAGTACTGTACTAGAAAATTGTCACAATCAGATATATCTTGAATGATGTTAAATTTTGCGTCCAAGCCTACCGCAGAAATCTGTTCCAATAAAATTTCAAAATGACAGAATCAGAGCAAAAAGAAACTAATAAAGTTAAACCGACAGATTATGATTTCCGATCATCCAAAAATAAATTAATAACTATGAAATAAATATGTAATTAGATACACTGGCTTCTAGCCAACGATAATCGGGCAGCTGCATCGGTACCGCAGTAGTTGTGCACATGGCCGGCGCAATCTCGACTTGCTCACTTTCATGTAAGCGAGCCCTAATTACGAAAACATTTATGACTCACATAGAGCCGATATCATGTCCCGTTACAACTATCATAACAAGAATAATGAATTGATCACTACTCAAAATGAACGAAGAAATACATGGCTTTAACATATCAGGTGAATGTGTAGGTTTTACTTTAATGTACTACTCCGTTTGTATAACCGCCCACTAGTGTACTTCTGTTAATCCATGTTAACCTTTACGAGTTCACTCGGCGAAATTTCAAATAAAAGCCCTCCCACGTATTTAAGTACTATTACTCAATACCGTTTACCTAGGCTTTAGAAAGTCCCCCGTTTTAACAAATTATTAAAACAGCTGCTGTTTCAGGTTCAATTTGCTAAAGGGTTTTTTTATGACGTAATGCACGTAACGCGTGTGTGATAACAGAAATTAAATCAACGCGCACGTGGCCAGTTTAGGGCCGGTCATTGACCCTAATAGGTAGGTACCGTTAATTACTTTCGCAGGGAAGAATGTAACACGCAATTATTCACTTACGAAAATATATCATTGGTCGTTTAACGGTTTTAATTAATTTTGATTCAACGTTCCTTTTTTATTTGGTTCTTCAGCAAAAATATCTTTCTCCAGTAGACGCAAGCGTGTTGCCTATTTCGTAATGAAATTAAATTACACTGGTAAGTTGAATACTAATCTTATGTAGTATATGCACCGGACAACCTTTTAATCTCATCAGCGCATCCGCTATTAGCAATAATCCAATAAACGTGGAACACGATCAAGGCGGACGAGCTGCCATGAGCTACAACCTACAACTCGGAGAAAAGAGGCCAATCCATTTAAACAACAAAACAGAACCAATAAATACTTTAACCCTGCGGTACAAAGCGGCATGATGTTTAAGTAATGTAGTTTATCACTCGCTGTAAACAAGAGCCATCGAGGCTTGAAAGACCGTCACGTGGCGCGAACGTGGCTTCCACAGGTCCTGATTGTACTCATCGCCGAGTCTTGTCACGTCTGTACCCTGGAAGGCGAAAGCCTCCCCCGACGGAGGAAAGTCGGGGTGAGAGGCACGTCTCAAATGACACCTTCTTACAGGTAACTCCTTGAAGATCTACATAATTATTTGCTGGGTTGTCGCCGCTTGGAACTGAACAGAAACTGTTTAGGCCAAAATTATATCGTAAAGGTCATACAATATCTGCGAAGTTTTATCAAAACTGGTTGAGTTGTTTTGGAGATTAGGTATTGCAAATATGGAAATATACAATTTAAATTTAAATAATTGCTTAACCACTTAAGGATCATTAAATATACTTTACATGGTAATTTTGCATATAGATATCTAAGCAAAATAAGCTCTATAATTTGGAATACCGTATCATTTGTACATAAATGTACTATCGCAAAGCAGCATCTAAGTACTGACAGTCGATGAACAGATATCGTTGAAAGCCGCGAGCCAGTCTATTATTTTTTAAGTGCGTAGTACCGCAAGAGCCGGTCCATTTTATGAGCGAAGTTTATACCGCGCTGTTAAAGAGAGTATTATGTGACAGCTACGATATACTGTCCACTTTCTGCTGTAGAATAAGGTCGAATACAATTGTTTAGTCTACACATGACGATAATACTGGCACACTTGACAATTGAAACTCTGTAATTAAAATTCATTTGTTTTTTCTTTCTATCAGCCTTATGTGGAATTAAAAACTGGCCAAGTGCAAGTCGTATCATAAATAGTTCCGTACTTAAGATTAAAACTGCAAAAACCCAAGGGCCAAGTGCGAGTCGGATTCGCCCAGCTGAATGCAACAACAAAAACAAAGCAAAGGAATGGTAACCTATTTATTACAGCACTAACCTTAAAGAAAATTATGTTAGGCATCGATTTCTTGACATCGATTTTTTTTGTTTTTTTATATAAGCGGCAAAAGACATAAACATGATGTACATCATACATAACAGCTTATGAGATGTAACAGCCTAGTGCGAGTCGTACAGATAGACTGCCAGACAGAAGCACAGAGTTATAGTATTGTTCCGTTTTCACTCTTTGGGTACGAATCCCTAAAAGTGTAATAAAAATACTAAGCTTCGTTACTGAGGTTCTATGCACGCTCTACCTTTTCTTTTGCATGGCAATTACCTGCCAGTCGGGCTTATTACAGCGCGCAACATAATCGCCTTTGACTCGTAATAGTTTATTTCAGATATTATCTAGAAGCCATAATAAAAATGTACTTAACAATAGCAATTTCGGTTCTATGATAACTAGAACGAATGCTTAGTTATTGTCAAGTTCCAATGACGAACGATGCGGAAAAAGTATGGAGTATTCAATGAATGTGTAAAAATAGTTTTAGTAGTAGGAAAATACTCGATTAATGTGCTTTTACGTGGTCCAAATTTTAACTGCTGTTGTTTTATGTTCTTCACTTTTACTGCATTTTTGGACCTAATATCGCTTGTGTCATTTATCTTTAAAAAAAACATTCTCAGTCAACCGTTGAACTAAGTGATTTTGTCACATAGTGCTAGTTACAAACATTTAATGAGGTTTACTTTGAATACAATTTAGGTGTTATATTAAAAGATGGTACCAAATCGAGCGTTTATTTAAATATACTATTTCCATACAAAGCGACTTTATCTTCTGATTCTGGCGCTTTTCCTGCATATTTTGCAATCCCGAACGAGACTTTAGAAAACAATGTCACGTCAAATTTGAACAAAGGGATTGTCACAATTTATGTCACACTTACGCAGATAAAATGGAAACGGTTCCGACCCCTAGATGCGACATTGTTGCCGCAGAACCGACCTCTAACCTAAAATGTATGACGCCCGTAGTACTAGTATATATTACGGATGCTAACTTTGTGAAACAGCCGGGACAAATCGTGCACAATTTATTGTTACGATTTCCTCTTAAAAAGCTCTTGCTGAAAAGTTACAATCGGACAATTTGTTACAAATGCTATAATCGATTAAATGGATTTATATTCTATTTTGAAATACTGATTATTTCAGAATTACATCCATAAACTTGCAAGTCATAACTCAAAAGTTCTGCAAACGCTAAACACACAATTATGGTTAGTTCAATCTTAAACGTAAACGATAAAAGTATTATTGTCTATTGTGACTGTAAGAGCACAATGGTCGCTTGAATAACCACATGTTACGTGAGTTTTTGCATTTGTTCCAACGATGTGTGTAATTTTATTTTATTAAAAAAGGTAGAGAGAAAGATGAATAAAAAGTGTGGTCGCTTGCAGCAGTCTGAGCGGCAAATGTAAGGAAGACTAATGTAACGTAAATGCAAAGCTTTTCTACATATGTAATCGACATTATGTAAACTGAAGTTTCATATATCTGTCTCAAGCAGTTACGGAAAAAATGGCTTGTACCTCTACTTCTTAAGGATGAAAGAGAGCAATCCTATCCAAGAAAAACATTTTTGCTGTATTTTTTTTGTATCAAGCGTAAATATGTTAATTTATAGACCTTATGCAAACTAAACGTGATTGTAGGTAAGTTACATTCGGGAGAAACTTATAGAGCGTAAGGCAAGTCACATCGGACCCGCTATTCTCTTATCATGGCGGATAAAAAATTATGTCGAAAAACCCGCGTTGTTATCTTGTAGTAGCCGCTCACATAGCAGTAATAACTAAGTTGGAATTGGACTTTTAAAATTTGGGCAGCTCCTGAGCCCAACATTAATGACCTACGCCGCCATTTTGAAGGGCTGTTTTAAGGAAAACCCCCTTTTCGCCCTCACAGAGGAAGTAATGCATTTTCCTTTATCACGGCGCGGACAGTTTGCGCACTCCTCGAGAAGGGGACCGGCTTTTACGATTATTGTGTTCACATCGTTACAACATGAGATCTGTAATAAAAAAATACACTGGATTCGATCTCGCACGCTGTAAATGGCAGCGCAGCCTGCGGAACGGTCTTTTCAAATACTATTATAAGTCGGTTCGATTTTATAAGGCGGTTCGAGACTAAGTTATGACAGCTACAGCGCGAGTTTAAGGAAAGTTACCGATAATATTCAGTCATTGCAATGGTTTTCTATGTTTAGAAACCCGGATATTTATTCAGGGCTTTATTGATTCTATAAATAAAAGAAGTGGAACGAAGTTCGGCTAACGTTTCTTCACGTTTCTACTCAACGATTTCTATAAAGGTTTAGGTTAGGTTACAATATAAACAGCATTGCGACACGCATCACTAGCGCGGCATTTCAAAGGATGTTGCAAGCTTCAAGCAAGTTCTAAAAATGTCAAAATCGTGTATAGTGTTTGGGTTGGGAAGTGGCGACGGCTGGCTCATGCCGTATACAGCATGGCGGCAGTGCATCGTACACCGGAACAGAGCGCTGTCGGCCCCGCGGACGTCGGACCGTGAAATAATGCACCACATGTTGAATAACATCAGTAATTAATAGCATCGGGCGAAAGCGCAAGTGTTCACATGCGAGGAACGTGTAAAACTTGACTTATTAGAACATAAATTACGAATAGGAATAATGTAATACTGTAGCTCCATATAGCCCGTATTATGTATGTTTATCATTGTAACAGAGTTGTCTGAAGAGAAATCCAAGCACTTCTATGCCTGCCATTAAAAGATTTCGCAATAAATTTTAATTCTCCTATTAGAAATTCGAGAAAAACTGTCAATCAACCAAAATAGACTTGTGATCCAAAGACATTTTTTATAATTGTTCCTGGTACTAGACTCATAACTCAAATGAAGATATCTATTAGTATATTTATACCCTTCGTTTTCGTAGTAAGTAGGAGAACAGGTAATCGATAAATTATTTGTAAGAAAATAATAATTTGACTATAAATTGGTACCTATGTTCACTTTTTTTTTAAGTGTATGCAAATTTCATTAAAAACGGGAAAGTAATTCAGAAGTGACAACTAATTTATGTATATTAAGATTTTTATACATGAGAACATTTGCTTCTTTCCCATAATTGGCTATACGTATAATACATTCTAAGCTAAAACGTAAAGTTTTGATAAACAAGACAAATTGTTCTGTTGACAATCGTTCACAAGCTTTGAACAAATATCATCTCCGCTAAGTTTAAACATAATAGTAGGGACCAATCGACCCGTCACTAAGTGCTACACTAATACTTGAACTATAAAATGCTCAAAGTTGGACAATTGTAGTAAGGAAGCGAGAGAGCGCTCTACTTTGCTACTAAAGGCGTCTCTCTTTAAAGATTCCAAAAGTATTTCTTTAAAAGTTCATAGTAGTATTCGAGACTAACTCTAACTGACAGTTACTTTTATCTGTTTTAGTGATACGTAGTGCATTTACTTGTCATTTTGATCCACTTTACTTGTAACTGGAAACTGGTTTTAAAATGAGCGCAACAAATAACACGCGACTGAAAATAAAGATTAATAAATTTTCGTGCACAAAATAGTATGGACAAAAACAAATGAAACTCGACTCTTACACTTCTGAGTACTCGTGCAAAAATAATGCATTGCTTTACATTATTCAATCAATACCAAAAAGATCCCATTGTCAATATAGTTTTGGGAATACGTAATTCTGTAATCTTCGGGATTTCTCACGAGAGTTCAACGACACCTCGGAGTTTATCTTTAAAGTTATAACTGTCCTGCTTGTGTCAACCGCGTCGGACAACAGACACGGACTTATTATAGTTCACACTTGTCCATGTTTAGAACACATCGACGGCCATGCGATAAAACAACTCGGCGTTTCCTGGGAATATTTTTGTAGCCGACACTTCGTAGCGACATACAATACGTAAAGATTTGATACAATGTCTTAACGTTAGGTCCCAAGTGAATAATTTATATCAAGTTAGCCGCTGTACTGTATAATAATAGTGTCTTATAACGGACAACTCTACAATTCAATTAATGAAAGTGTGATTTGTCGTTGTACTCTGTAAGCACAAAATAGGGCATTCGTGCAGGAGAAAGTGCGCGCGCGCAACCCGTTGTGAGAGAGCCGGGACGTGCTAACATTGCAAGTCGGCCACTCACCTACACCTCACCTCGCACACAAGGCCTATTTCATCAACGTGTCTATCAATCATTGTCCAACCGACACGGGAATCAAGACCTAGAACGATCAACAGATTTTTTATTAGTAACGCTATTTATCATTGAACCTAACCTCCACAAACAATAATTATGTGCCTCTTTGCTTTGTTTACATTTAATGTTCACTAGATACTAATACCCAACGCTTTGTCTTTCCCTTGTAGAACGAAGTTAGCATCGCAATAAAGAAATATTTAAAGTCCATAAATCACTTCTAAAGCCGTTGACACATCGCCGACTGAAACAACATACTATAATGTTTATAACATAATTTCACAAGAGGGAATTGGAAAGGGATCACGTAGATCCTTTTACGATATAAATCTATCAAGCTTGTACAAAATCCTTGAGCTTAATTCGTGGTGTCGCATTACACCGCGAGTTCGGCGGATATCAATGCGAGGTCACGAGTGCCGCCGGCCGGAGCGCGAGCGGCGCGTCTTGCCCCGACAGGGGTTTCACTAGAAAGCCTGCGATGACACCAGACACCGCAGCCGGCAGAACTTGAGGCTGTAAATCTCCACAAAGTGGAAAGTAAACGCTTTCCAACATGCACTACTTCAGCAAATATACGTCATTGTGCTAACTGAAGGCAGCCGAAAGCGTTGCGATTATGCATAACGAGAATTTACACCGCAATTCAGTATTATAACACTCGCTTCAGTCGCAGCTCACATTCGCATCGGATTCGTGAATTCCGGTTTGCTTGTCATAATAACCGTTCATTCCTAGCATGTTTGACAACTTGCGGCATAAAGAAACATGAAATATAAATAGAATAGTAGAAACATCCGGCGGAGGAGGCAATAAACAATCGAAGACCCTTCCTTGCAACGGTATAATTACTGAGTGTGATTTTTTCTCTTTGTGTCTCGAACATCCATGGCAGGAGCGAAGTACCGACTTGTAGATTAATAAAAAGTCCCACGGGATGGAAAGAGTTAAACCTGAAGCGTCCGACTGGAGTTATTTTACATTCGAGTAATTAGCGTGAAGGAGATTATCGGCACTTATATCTGTCTTCTTAAATACTCGTATTTTTCTGTTATTTTTAAAGTGCTTTTCAGAAACTTCCTACAATTCTGTCGAGGATACTTGATACTCTACGACAAATTAAATTACTCAGAAGTTATTTTTGTCACTTTGTTTAGTCGGTTTTCATTCTTTCTGAAAAGTATTAATTATTCATTTTTCATCCTTTACAATTTAAAAGCTAACCATCCTCATGAGACACAATGGCTATTCTTTTGTGTTTAAAATGTCGGTAAACGGCAGGTTAATTAATCTACGTCTGGGACTAACCAGTCCGTAGCAGCGATAGCATAACAGTAAACGGCTCTCATCCGCTTCAGCGATGCATCGGTTATATTACACTCACTACATACACGTGGTGCTCGTTAACTAAGAGAGAGCATTAGAGACTGTGATTCAATGGGCTCCAGCCGAGGTTTACGGTCAGCTTCGAACCTTTATGGGCAATTTTTAATCCCGCTCGCCTTCCGGCTTCCCATTTATATTTTACTTGGTCGTTTATTACATTCGTTAATCCATTATTCATTAATTACCCAGAAACGTTTCCATTCGATTGAAGATTAACCTGACGGTCGCATTGACTTTCCTACTCAATATTCATGGCATGACATGTTTGCACGCGTCATTCATCACATAATTGCCATCTATTTGTTTTACTTTCGTTTTAGTGAGTTTTTATTTCACGTACTCCATTATGTTATAGCATTTACATAAGGCATTGTGTTTGTTTTTATGTGGCGTGCCAATTACGGGCGGCCATCGAACTGCTGTGCAAGCGACGGTGCACAGACGTGACCTCCGCTCGATATGCACAACGGGACCCTTTATTATTCAACGCGTAAACCCTGCCTTTATAAGTAGGATATACAATTTGGTTTGATAACTCAAGAGAAATCTAGTTTTGACTGTATGTTTATATTTGATTTTCAGTGACATTTGTGTTACAATACGTATGCAATCATTTTTGCACGCTGTTATGTGCTGATTTCTATTTCCAACAACAAGATGGTTTTCGTAAACTACTGCATAACTAATATTTTAGTACCTACTACAAAATGACGTCAACACCAAGACGAACAAGAACATCGTCCATTATGCTCCTCACACGACATAAATCCATCGACACGATAATGTCAGTTTCAAACTAGTTGAACCAATTACTTAACCCTAACAACTTGTTTACAGATCCAATCAGGCCACGGGTCTTTTTCCACTAAACAGATTTTGTATCGGCAGGAACAAAGACTTTATCGGACAATCATTTATTTACGGGCGCTAACAAATACTCATGCCCAGCTGCCCATTTCAAATGTAATTTCAATGGTGACGAGGGGTCTACCACCACATCTTGAAGTGACTATGACAGATGTAAAAGAGGGACAGTGCACTACAAAGTGTATAACGACATCTCCCTTCCACTGCAACATCTTATTAGTCTTAACTCGGTTTTAAAATTCATCATCAATCAGACTCAAGGTATCGCTGGATATAAATTGGAAGGTATATGGCGGGCTTAAAGCGTATGATGTTATCGACAATGGCTGTCAGCGGAGATTATTCAAAGCGCTTACATAATGCCGGCCATACTGCCGATGGTGAGGTCGTTAGCTGTATGCCCGACATATTGTTTGACATTGACAACGCCTTTATTTACAACCTTGTATACTTTAAAATTGAAGAGACCAGATGAAATGAGGTTTGTAGCTGAATCCCGATAGTAAGTTCCAATGCGAATAAGGTGCTTCAAGCGCTACTTTCTACTTTATAAAATGAAGGTAACTTGATGATTGATATACATATATCACTTTGGTTTCATAATTAGTAAACTAAGACTAAATCCACTTTTCAAAATTCAGTTACAATAGACCACGAAAGAGTTAACGAAATAAATAAATAAGTTCATAAGTCAGAATTAAATAGTAACGACATCAAATGCGAGTGATATGGTTCCATTGTTTCGGTCGTTTGCTAATGGACATAAATGCAACGAGAATAGTTTCGTCACAACAGCCAAGAACGGGTCATGTCACATGCGATCGCCTTCAATTGTTAAATGAGGCGGATTTGTAACGGTAGGATTATCTTCAGAGTAAAACGAATGTCTTGAAAGCGAGTTTCACCTTGGGATTATATTCGTTAAGGTAACCGTAGCATAATCTGGGAACGTGCTGTTTACGGCGGTTATAACAACCGATTCAGGTTTTAAGGTCGGAGAGAGACTTGGTAAATTATGTATTTTATGGCTCAAACCGTTAACGAGTCTATTGGCGGCGAGGTAAAGTGCTCTGGTTTTACTGCCCTTGTTTAGCACAAATAAATGTGAATTACATATTCATATAATCAAAATTCGCTGTAGAATTAGAAGTAGGTAACTACGGAATAGGGATCGAAATAAAAACAATTGATACTTAAAATCAGACACACAGGAAAAGGCTATTAAAAAAAAAGCATTAAAAAGCATTTATCGTTGGTCTCCCTCAGTTGAGAGACCCGGTCGAAATAAAACCAAGGCAAATTTAAAATTACAAGGGTAAAGAATTGCCGGGCATGACAATGTTTGTGTTAGTACGATCCAACCAGCATAGAGGAAAGGAAATTACAAAATGAAATAAACAGATTACAAATATATCATAATTAAATGTGTTATTGTAACCTATTTCAGGTATCAAATTCATAATTACAACTGACAGTCGGTAATCTCCTATCAGAAATTAATATGTGGGTTAAATCGCAATGACAAAATATGGCCGTACCCTGTGGGTGCCGAATATTGGAAACTGCCCTATTATAGTTACACAAATATGTAAATGAACACCCTTGAACAGCCAGATACTTCCAAACAAATTGGCTTTTAAAGCTGCTGAGATACTCGAAAAGGGATTATCCCTTGAGTGTGCACTTAAATGAGATCCTTTAAAGTTACCGACGTCCGTATTGCTTAAAAACGTCCTTAACTATAGACAATGTTGTTTTAGTAGAGTAAGCTTCACCTTACCTGTGCCCGGGTAATGCCACTCTCATATAAAAATAACATTACGGGGCGATAGATGACAGCGCGAATTATACTTTGTTCATATCCCTCAGTGCAAATTATTTTAATTAATATAACAATAAAATAAGTTCAATTTTACATCACAAGTATCAGAGGTAATGACAAAACAATGCGGTTGGCGTCATGCTAGGGTTAACGATCGTTTTTTTGAGGTTCGTTAAAATATTCTGGCTTGTTAGTTATTCGGGCCGGATTTCACATTAGGCACTTGAATCGACGTATTTTACCAGCTTTTTTTATTCCCACGTTGTGTTAACTGCATTTAACACTTCGTTTAAGTATTAATATTCGCTTGTAGGCGTTTAGTTAAGGTCTTCAACTATTACGAATAGTGTAAGACGCCGTGACCGGTAATATGAAATATCAAAGTTTACATTTACAACCATAAATGTTGGTAATATTAAGAAATATGTATGAATGAACGTTAATTATACCTACTATAATCTATTGAGAAACGGATTCATTGCAAAATTGATTTTTGATCATTTTAGCAAAGTACTAAAAGTTAATTTAAATATATTTGAGTGCGACGTTGCAAGAAGCACAGTACGTGGCTTTCGATAGTTACTTTGAACCCTCATCATGAAAGGGGTGATCGAAGATAATAGTGTAATACTGTACCCGTTTTGACTACGAAATTACCCGAACCAGCTCCAAGCCGGAGGGATTTTATACATTTTGAGTACACGATCGATACTATGAACTATAAATACATCGGCGAGGCATTAATTCAATTAAAACAGGCGTATATCGTATTAACTTCGTTTTAAAAATACCGGTTAATTACTGGCTTGCTTTTTGACGATCGAATATGCACACGTTTACATATCCTTGCTTTAAAAAAAATGTTTTAAAAACGTTTACAAAAATAAAAAGGTTTTCTCGACATCAAGAAATGAATTCTTTTGTTTTCTATTTTTAAATAAAAACAAAAGAATCGCCTCAAATTGCTCTCATTGGGAAGAAAATATAAATTTGTATAGATGGATTAAAGGAGGTACATTAATATTACGACGAACACTCTGCTTTTAGGTTTAACACATTTACCATTCATTAGCTAATCACATAATTAATACAAAAGAGAGGCCAAGCGAATTAAATAGACCCTGTCTTGATCATACCGTTTTCCAGGACGAATTACTTAAAGCTTCCACCGTTGTGGAAAAGAGACAACGCACAGCAAATTGTAGAGCGCCTTCTCCCTTCCACATCTACAACGGTTTTACTAGAGGTGGCGGTAGGCCCCCAGGCCGAATTACTGAGCTCAACACAATTAGCAACGACGGAATGAAAACAAAAAGAAATATAATGAAATTAATGCGCTAACGACCAAGCGTTAGTGTGCATCAAATGCATTTGCGGATTCGCTTTCCAATCGGTTTCTCCAGACTCTAGAAATTCATGATTTAGCAAAAACTTACAATTTAATTTATGCGATGAAGTAAACTAACCATATTACAGTATTTAAACATATTTTTATTTACCGCAGAAAGTTGCTGGATATTCTTATATTTGTTTATTAAATAAAAAGACCGATGCTGTACTTTCCCGTACCTATTAAGGAAAATTCTTAAAAGTACATTATAGAGGCAATTTTGAAAGCCGAAGCTGAGGGTAAAAAATCTCCGAACCCTTTTTCCGACCTGGAAAACGTTAAGCCCAATATTGTTATTTACAAATGGGTAGTCAAAAAATTTTAGGTTCGTTGTTAAGAAAAATGTGTTAACGGAAAAGAGCGTCAGGTCGGGTCCGGGTTAATCATTGTTGCCACCCATCACCCCGGGATCATCGGCAATTTGTCAATCACCACGTAAAGACCCTCCCTCAAGCTTTCAATAAGCGACCCAGCGGATGACGCTATCAATATTCAATAACATTTTGGACACCGATTTTAGAGTCATTCTTTCTGTAGCTCTACCCTCCAATGTTATCGTGATCACTGATCAGACATTACAAAACTATCGATAGAAAACCCTCGACTAATGTCGCTTCTCGACATAATGCTACAATAAAGATTATAATATTAGAAAGTAAATAAAAAACTATCTGGGATTTTATATAGCCATAAATAGAACCGCGACCGTCTCCTGCAGCGGCTACAAGATATTTTAATGTAAACAAACATTTACGATGAGGAAATATAGTGGAACTTTAATCTATACTAATATATAAAGCTGAAGAGTTTGTTTGTTTGATTGTTTGTTTGTTTGAACGCGCTAATCTCAGGAACTACTGGTCAAAATTGAAAAATTCTTTTTGTGTTGCATAGACCATTTATCGAGGAAGGCTTTAGGCTATAAACCATCACGCTGCAACTAATAGGAGCGAAGATACAATGGAAAATGTGGCAAAAACGGGGAAAAATATTCAACTTCGAGAGCTTCCGTTCAAAAATTCCTAACTTATATCTTCTAACCACGCGGGCGAAGTCGCGGGCAACAGCTAGTTTCGTAATAAAAACATTAAATATACTCTATTTTTGTTACTAAACTCCAGTCTTTTATGAAAATACGCCACCTTAAGCAATAACAAAAAAGGTCTTAAATACGAAATTTACCCTCTTCAGTTTCATCTCAAAAACTGACCTAATGTATTAAAGTAATAAGAGAGACAGTATGTCATGTCTATTATTTTTAGATTAGTCAGGAACCTGTATCACGGATGCAGAAAACTTCCTACATTATAATGGTTACGAGACCACAAAAATTAACCAACCAAACGTGACTGTACCGGGTTTACAAAGCAAAAATTGTTAAAAGCCTCCTTATAAAACATCAACACTTAATGCTTAACACGTCATTAAGATTTCTTCGCTTGATTAGGTTGCGACGTCCATAGTATGATATCACTGGCCACAAACAGACCTTGTCACACCTTCTACATGTTTACTAATGATCAAACATACCAATGCCAAATAAAACAAACGAAATGCAACAACAAAAATAATACTAAGTAATACCTACTGAAACAAATTCATGTTTTATTAATAAAACTTTTTCTTTCCATTGTCTCTGTTTTTATTGCAACATGCAATACACAAGCTTCTTTGCCAAGTTTGCTGATATTTAAGTAAAATAATACATAAAGATAAGACGCTCTATTTCTTAAGATATCATAATTTTGTTCGTGAGAACTGAATTCAATTCGGTAAGTATTATTCACTAAGTGTATGCAGCTAGGTCTTTCTCGTTGTGAATTGCTGAATTCCAATTTGTTAGATGAAGATATCGTATGTCACAGAATCGATATTAATTAAAGCGTTCAAACAATGCTGTCATTATTCGCTTCGCCAAAGCCGTCACGAGGACCGATTGTCTCCGCAGACCTCGCCAAAGGCTCGTCTGCCACGATGCCGCCGCGTCTATACACTTTATTTGATCTCTGTCTTCAGCAATTACTTGCTTTGTTTCAGATACGCCTTCACTAGCGGCGATTTATACCAAAACTACAGTTATTCGACTTATGATAACCACAGACACGGCACACCAATTAATGATTTATTTTCTTAAGTAGGTATGTAATGCTAAGTCACGATAATCAACAACACGACACGACTAGAATGCATGCGCTCACTCGCAGTCCCGTTAGTTCAAAGACCCAAATAACGATCATCATTGCGAAGGCACGTGAAACTTTTTAATTTAATCGATTACACAGATTGGTCGTTATGCGCTACACGTAACACATGCAAGAAAAACTTAATACGTGCAGTTCAATGCTTATTCTTTCTCGCGTGACAGTAATGGCGGAAAGTTAATTCTCTTGAAATGTTTCTCACGGTGTTCACAAGCGAGTCCAGGCATTACTGTGATAGACGTAATCGTAGGCGGCCCAAGCTCCCATAAGTAACTCGTATGAAATGCTACAGTGGGATCAAGTGGTTTATTACCACACACCACACCTGTGTTTACGGTAAATACCGGTAACCGTGGAGAAAAGAGATGAGGATAGCGTTAATGTTTTGTTTTCATAATGAGGCTAACCAAAAATTTTATAGCGTGTAGGTATAATGCTTTGTGAGCATCAGTTAGTAAAAGCCAAGTACGCTAAGGTGAGAGAGCTGGCTAGGTACCTAATTAAATCACGATAAAGGCTGCGACACCTACTCGCTCTAGACGAGTGACTCAGTGAACATCTGGCGTTATGCAAGATGTATCAACAGAACAATCACTTGACAGAAAGCCACGCTCCTTACTCTCTGCAACATATGACAGTGTGCTTTGTCTTAAAAATCATAATCGTCAAGTGACCAATTCAGTCAAGAAAAGTCCCCAATTAATTGTGTTGAAATTGTTTTGGTTTATTGGCCTTTTCAGAATACCATCTATCCAATAATAGCTAGTCATTCCCAGTTTAGTAATCTCTTTGATAAAAGAGCCACATTTTTAGTAATAAACTGTGAACTTTATCCGACCGGAGCCTGTGATCTGTCACATGGAAGTACAGATTCATGAAAATGCCAAGCTCTTAATAGAATACAAATAGCAGTAGCGTGTTCTATTTGTGAGCATTGTTTTGATCCATAAATACGGCATTCATAGAACCGCGATGGCGCGGCGAGAGCAAAGCGACTAACCAAAGCGAGCGTGTTCGTTGCGATTGGCAACGAGCGTGAAATGTGGGGCGACGCAGCTGAGCCGCTCACCAGATCGATACTTGATACGCACCGCGCTCTGAATGTTTTCGTGACCGGATTCGATGATTTATCCATGAGAGGCCAATTTTCTAAAAATAAAGAAAACTGCATCGACCAGCCGCATCGCAAAAACTACCGGTAGGTACTAGACTATAGTCCCGGCTATAAATGGCGATGACTGAGTGTGCCGACCAACACTTGAATTGTATAATTGAATGTTTTGCTTCTTCGATGACTCATGTTACACTTGTGCTTAAGAAACGACTAAAAGTTATTTAAAGGTTACGTTTATACTTCAGTTTACTTGTTACTCAAGTACAATCTACTAAGTAAATATGCTAATGTTTGTCTTGGGTATGTCGGTAATTTGGCGATAATTTTCGTCGCTGCTATTTTAAAGTGTCACTTTTGTATCAAAAAACGCACGTGATGGTAGAATAAACAAGTAAGTATTTAAAGAAGGTCCAAGTTCGAGGTCACCTCTTTCATCATTGTTAGCGGGGGCCGGCTGTGACGTGATCGGGATGCTAGAGGTACTCTGCACGCCGCACTGACTCACTCCACGTACATAAACACCAGTAAACCAATTGACGTGGGCGCTGCACTTTCACTTGTTTGTTTTGAGTTCTACATTCACTATCTAATTCGTTTCATTAAAAATTGTAACCTAATCACTTCCAGATCAGCTCAGCTGCTGAAAAAAGTATGTCGATATGATGTTTTAAAAATATGTGCCGCAGTGGGTGTCAGAATATGGATAGAAACAAATACCAAGAGACACCTTATTTATCGGCGTCAACAGAAGCCTGTGGGTGTACACCCCTGTGTTCCCTTCCAGGTATAACGACTTTATCATAATTGAATAAAAATAACGCAATCGAGGAAGTCGATTTCGGATCCTATGCTTAGATCGCATGTCTAACAAGCATTTTCTCTCAAAAATAACCAAGAACTAACAAAAAAGAAAGAATTTTGGCGTTCGCGTAATACCCGTGATTTGAAACAATCTTATTTTTTGCGGAGAAATTTTTGCCGCAATCATCAACAGTCACGCGAATACACACAAACATTATAACTTGACGTTCTTACTCAATCCAAACAGTTTTTATAAAAACTTTGTTAATGAAGGAGATAGAATTGATAAGATTGAAGACATAAGACGCGATGATTCAATTAGAAGCGGCCGTAAAGTGGCATTTGATGACGGAACAGAGCGGTCACTTAGTGAGATTTGTCTGATGAGGCGTGACAGCCTGCGACCATTATCCATAATAAATAGTTGCGCTGAGGAGTCGGCTCTACTCCGTTATCCGTCACGCTTCGGACCGCGATCCGAACGGCAATAAATCGGTTTTTACTCCACGGGAACATAATATCTGTTTCTTATGTTACAAATATCTTGATAT
This sequence comes from Trichoplusia ni, assembly GCF_003590095.1. Lineage (NCBI taxonomy): Eukaryota > Metazoa > Arthropoda > Insecta > Lepidoptera > Noctuidae > Trichoplusia > Trichoplusia ni. Next base: position 18,992,458 of record NC_039481.1, on the reverse strand, counting down.
TGTACGTGTCATCCCGACAATTTTATTATCATCCTCATTTCCGCGTAATTAATTGCCTTTCATTATTACGTGTGAGTCAAGATTAGTTTACCTTTCATATTATTTATATTTCATTGCATCTGACGCTTACAGTGAATAGTTTCTGTAATATATTGTGAAAGCACTCTGTTTTATGCTTGTCACTAACCATTACTTGTACAGTAAGACGGGCTATATGCATTTCTTCGTCTGGCTTATAATAGCTGCAGTCTTTCATGCATACGGCACTGCGGTAAGTAGATGAATTATAAGTTATGATGCATGCGCACTGTGGTTATAATTTAGTTGAATTATTAAGGTGTGTGCGGCTCGACCTTGAGTCGTGTTCGCTTCGTTGCACCCGCCAGTTCCGGTCTACCTCTGTCTCGGTCCAAAAACACAAACAGAAGTATTAATCAACATTACTAACAATTACACAACTTTTTAAATCGTCAAAATACGGGAATAACTCCTCTTAATTACGTTGATTACACAATGATCACGGAAACCCCGCCATGACGAGATCATAACATGATGTCATTATACAAATTCTGTTAAAAGACTCATGATAATTAATTAACGAGTCGCTATCTCAGATGTAGATAAATTTCTACTTAACCCGATTCCGTCCATAATAGCGATAAGCGTTTACTAAGAAAAACACTTCACAACAAAGACTTTATAATACGTGTGATGTTTGAACTAAGTTTATTACACGTTTTGATGAAGTCATTTTTACATTACTATACCAAGACTGCGGAATTTTTGTAATGTTATTTTTTATGGGAAGTCTTTATGTACTGGTGTGTTATAATGCGGATTTATCGGATGTACCGCAGTTATGCAGTAATGAGACTAAACAGTGCGACCTCGACCCGGGTGCCGGCGCTCGACCTGAGCTCACAGAATGAAGTCGCGTGAAAACTAATTAAACTTTGACCTGCCCACTTCAGTGTAATCTCGAACCTTGATATTGAATAAACACCTACAATAAATCAAATTATTAGTCCTTTTAAGTATAGATAAGTAGGAATTCGGAAAGAAAAATGTGCTTTATGAAGACTTAGCAAAAGGAGGTTGTGAACCATAAATAATGAGATGTAACCGACGGAGGGTCAAGTTTTTATCTCGCTGCTTTACGACGCCGAACGCGTCACAAACACCCGTTCAACCTCATACATACAAAGCTTGGCATCTCTCTGTAGCTATGTGTATCGAAGCGTTCTACCAGAAGATATTTGACGAATTAATTAAACAAAATTCAACTGCCTAACTGAACTCGTGATCACACACTGTTTTTACGAACCATCTTACTTATAACACATAATAGATTATATTGAGCAATGATTGCAAAATGATATCATGGTATGCAAATGTAGGTAGATGTGATGAATATTAAATCCTTTAGATGATATTGTATATTACCCAACAACCAATTATAGAAGCATCTAATCACATATGCAGCTATTTAAAATCGCTAATGAGATTGCTTGACACACGGTACGAACGGTACAGTTGTAGTTTTGTCAAGGATGCCAGTTCTGGAACACGCATACGTAAGTAGCGGGCTCGGTGCGTGCCGCGTCCCTCGGGATCCCTAATGTACCGCGATGCTGGTCTTTACATTCAACACGCATTAGAGGAACGACGTGACGGAGACGAGCCCACGTTAATGTGCACACTAATTGCAATAATCCCATGCTGACCTTTTATTCCGGCAAACATTAATCTCGTTTGTAAAACTGCGCAGCAGTCCATAGGATGGCGTCACTATTGCCGGTAGATGCCATCATTGTGACTGACTCATAACCTGGTGTACTGTGGTCTGTGCGGCATCTCGCTTGACTTACCATCAGTTTGTTTACAAACAGACCACACTGCGACCGCTTTAACTTTATCGGCGACTATTTCGAAATTTAATTTCACGTTGAACAAAATTCGTTTTAATGTGATCGTTCGATTCATTGAAAACAGAAGAGATGTGATCTCGTATTCAGGAATTTATTATCATTTGAAAAAAGCCACCTCATTTGTGAAGGCGCAAATCTATTTATGTTCAAGCCAATTCATATAAAATGTACGGTATTCTAGATACGAACACGTAACGCAGCAGTTACGCTATGTAATTTATTCTAATTTCCCGCGGGACTAATGACATCCTTAAAAGCTATTTCGGTTTCTAACGCAACATTTCTCGTATAGTAAGTAGCAGCTTAACTTTAATTAATTTTTAAAGTATAAAGTCAATTTGAAATTGATTTATTGTGTTACTTCTGTAGAATTTTAAGCATAATTTGCGAAATAATTTAACTGGGAATTGCTGCCATTGAGCCCGACGCGGCTGAGACGAGGCGAGCGGAATAAGTAACGCTAAATTCTTATTGAGGAGGTAGAAATTAGTTTACTCGTTATTTCTGTACCAAAACATAACTCCTCAGAATTTTGGCAGAAACAAATTGGAAAGGAAACAGGTAAAACAACGGCCTGAATTATTTCCCACCAGAAACGAAGGAGGAAATGAAATAAGGCACCAATTTATGTTAAGATACTTTAAGATAAAATTGAAATGATTACTTAGGCAGGTACCTATGTTGTTATAAAGGCTTGCTGTGTAACGTAATTTTCGTTTACTGCCTTTGAAGTCATATGGCGAGCATATGTAAACTAATTAATTAATTTCTGCTAAGAAAATGCTTTCTAAATATACAAAATGTGAGCACATTTCCGATTTGCTTGTCACTCTTAGTCAGTTGAAAGTTTTAAGGAAACCAGCGGCGAGTGAAAGTTGTACTGAAGTCACTCAACTTATTCAAGGATCTTTGAACGTTTCTGTCGCATATTATTATCTCGACAACTGAAAACCGTAAATTTTAATTCCACTCTGTTTATGAAGGGAATTTCTAAAGATTACGATTTTGTAAAGAGCCATTGTGTATCTAATCCTATTATGAAACTGGGGTATATTGAAAGAAAATATAAACAACACGATATTAGCCCTCGCATAAGTAAAACCTGTTGAAGATGTGTACTGAGCACAAAAATAAGTATAGATAGGCGAGTATTATGAGAAAGCAAAGGCTTGCTCTGTCCGCCAGACGAACTCATCCCGACGCCATTGTAACACGACTGCCGCTCATCAAATATGTACACCATAGCCTGAAAGAACGACTAGTGCACCTACCCTCCGCCTTTTCTATCATATCAGCCCGTAAATATCACATACATGAACTTTTTAATTAAAAGTCGGTTTTAAAAAGGCTTTCGTAGCTTGATCATGTCAGCATTAAAGTTGCTCGTAAAAGTTGTATCATAATTTGTATAAAACTCAATCGGCCAGTATTATATTCAGCGAATATTTTCGTAAATATAATAGTAATGAATTATGTGAGTGCGTAAGTAAAAAGGTTTTAGCCTTCCGAGCCCAACATATCCTCGAGAGGGTGTGGCCTTGTCAGTTATTTGTTTAACGCATGTGAATGGTTACAATTAAGTGAACTTCATAACTTAGATTAGTTTGTCGTAACCGCTTTGTTTACGCTGTCAACTGAATGAAGCGTACACTTAATAATTACGTTTACGACTTGTTATTGTTACAATTTGATCAATGTTTGTGAGTATTCCCTTTACTATTTTCCCATTAAACAATCTTATTTGGGAGTCCTCGTTTTATCGATCGATAACTTGCTTATTTTCCCATAACTCTTTAGTTTGATAGAGCTATCCAAAGTACATAATGTTAGCTAACAATGTTTGTTTACAAATGTTGACTATACAAATAAGTTCCCCATTTTTATCGATCCCGAACTCCTGAACACAAATCAATCAATGACGCGAGCCTGTCAACTCCTTTAAATAAAAACGTTTGGTTAATTCTCACGACTACTTCATAACGAAATAGGTGTGAACATGAGTTTACAGCTCGTAACGGTTCTTAGCTTTATGCTTTCTCACACAATTTTGTAAAACCTGTTTTTATTGTGTAATTACTGTACCTGAACCGGTCAGGATACCTGCAGCGCTGCAGAAGGGGTTCACGGCTAAGGAAACCTGTTCGTTTATTTTGCCATTAAGATTTTGTTAAGATATAAGGGTGAAGTAATAGGCGGTGGGAGCTTTGTGTACATTAAATCAATACTAACTGGATAAGCCCTTTCTCCGTCTCGAGTATTATAATCTTAAAGTACCTATAAGGCGTGAAAGGGATTTTTTTATGAATGGTAACTATAAAAGATAAAATGAATGCAATTGGTATAACGTACTATGGAAAGCAAGCTCTTTATTGTTCAACAATACATTGTTTATTATTATGCTTTATTACGTTTATATGCAAATATTTCTATTTACTACACCAATCAAAGCATCTAGAGGATATTACGCTACAATATTCTACAGTCAGATTTTAGCGTAAGTTTTAAGAATCCACCTATAAGGATAAAAAAATATTGGGATATCTAAAACTACGGATTTCTACTCAACATTCTAACTCCACTTTTTTGGACATAAAACGTAATATATCAATCTTTTTGTTCACATATTACTGCTAATGGGATAGCTACAACGCAACGTTACTTTTATTTCATATACCTTTATGGATATACGACCATTTCGGTTGTTATTCTTCTTCCCACGCTGAATAATACCATTTCGCTACTGTGTGGGCAGGCAAGGAAATCTCTGTAAACGTCTAAAGATCTCCAAATTAAAACGCTTTCACTAATTAGTCAATAATCGATTAGGTATTACGTCGATTCTAAGTAAAACGGTAATTTACAGTTTTGAAACTAAGTGTTACAAGAAAAATAAAAGTAACGTCTATTTACTTATCAATACCAAATAAAAAAAACAACGTAAACAAAAGGCTAGTAAAATATTCGAAAGGAACAAACGCAACAAAACGTCACGAATCACGACACATTAAGCATTTCAGTCAGTCGACTTACCCATTCTGTTTTCATCCGGAAAATTGGTAGACTACGTGCAGATGTATCACAGCGAGCAGTCACCACAGTGCATATTTCCAAGGTAAACAAAGATTACGTAAACGCAATCCCACGCACGCACGTCACCCGATCGATTTTCAAACTTTCGAATACGCCCACTCCAATTTAAAGAATAAGTTAGACCAGCTTCGAAAACCTACAACACAACATCCACAACACAATCTAACCAAAGTCTTTTGTGCCCTTGAAATCGTACAGGTTATGTTATCGATAAAGCACAACACGCGCACTGACAGTTCGAACAAACAATCACAGGTCAAGTTCGGAGCCGGTCTCTACAAAATTCAATGAAAAAATATAGAGTCTGTGTGAACTTTTGAATGTTTTTTAATTTTATTAAGAGACATATCGTTTTACGTAAGATGCGATTTGTTCGCAAGGTTAGCGAAGCAATCGTCGTAAGGTCAGCCGGGGAGCGACGCTAGTCCCCCCGTGGTCAGGCGCTGACTGTCGCGTGAGGGCGCCGCGGACCGAGTGCGAGGACGAGGCCCCGCGCTCCGCCGCCGCCGCCGACAGTGCGCGCGCCTATCCGCCTACCTATAACATACCTAATATTTATTTTGATGCAATATTACTATAATACCTTAAACCCATTTATAGATACTCGATACTCATAAAAAAATCTCTCCTTTTTTGCCGAATTTACTGACTCTACAAATGGTAGAACAAGTTGAGTATTAAAATTCATGGTAGAGCTTACTATAAGCTTAATTTGAAAGTTTTGTTGATATGCGTGAAATTTAAATGCGCCTTTCTGAGTCTGGTATTTTTTGACCCAAAAGGAATTAAGTAATTTGTAGAGTCATTTTAGAGATCGCCGTCTGCTATTTTAACTCAAAGTTTTATAAATTTTTTATATATTTTGTAGATCTCAGGAATTGACGTTGTAAAGAACGCATTCTTCTTCCTGATTGTTTAATCAAAATTTTAAACGTTAAGGAATCAAAAATAATTTTCATTCCATATTGATTTAATGAAGGCATGATAATTATATAAATAAAAAACGATATTCAAATTTGAATCATACAATTTCAGCTGATGCAGTTTGTTAAATAACAGAAACACAAGGTTATCAAGGTATTATTCCGAATTTCAAAAATATTTCTCTTTCGTGTGATGTAGTATTATAATGTTCACAGGAGTATTTAATTTATTAGAATGTAGATTTTTTCCTGCACACGTACGCAACGTACACGCCTTTGAAGCTTATCAACGCCGCGCACTCCTTGCATAATAATAGACGATAAATATTGTGTTACAAAAATTCTTCGATACACACTGAAGGGTGGCAAGGAGTCAGGCGCTGTCAGGGGCAGGTGATTGAGTCTTTATCGTCGACGGGACCCGAGGGTGCAACCTGCGTCCATGTCACTGTCACTTCCCCATTCATTTATCATAAACAGAGTTCTCGAGAGTTAACTCAAGCACCATGATTGCGAAGAAACAGGGGAACGTCAAATTGTAACCGAGTATAGCGATTTTATTATTTATGATCGCCCTAAGTACGAATACTTGAACGGAACCAAACTATAAAACATAACACCGAGCACCGAAAACAATGGACTGTTTAAAACGAAAAAACTCTTTCTTTTGACTTCCATAAAGTTATGCGTTACTGTTTGTTGTACTGTAAGAATGGGTGGTGCTTAATGGCAGGTAGGGATGCGGTGTGGGAGAGGCAGGTAGGTAAACGAATACCGTCTGGGCCGCAGGGTAGCCCACTAACCTGAGTGTTCCGAGAACCGGCCACCGCCGGCCACTAGCCTCTCCGAACCGCACCGCGCCGTGTGCCGCCGCGCGCCGCCGCCACTACACTTGATAAACGCACAAATAATAACCGACATCTGGCTTACTAAACACGCAACGGCTTCTACACACAACAACCTATGTGTATATGTATACTTGTAATATTAATAGAATGCTTTCATAAGATCTTAGTTTACATAAATGGTGCTCTTTAAAATTGCTCTTTGTTGTTAACCGTGCCAAGGTTAATTGGTTACTCTAGATTAGTCTAGATATATAAATCAACAAGGAGTTCTTATTGGAGTACCTATACATCCTATTTGCTATCTGAAAACTGAAACACGTACTTGCTGAACATGCGATGAACCTAATAGATATTTTATTGCTTTTCGAATGACATGAAAAATGCTTTTAAACATTGTTTATACCTGTATAAAATTTGGTTTACGCAGCTACTTACATGAATATTTATACAACACAGTACCATCGATCGATATTTAAATGTGAGTCATGTCCAAAAGGCATTTTTCATAAAGCCATAAATATTTTCCACGCGTCAGTTTTTAACAAAAGTATATTTTCACAAAATATTTCCCTTGCCCTTCCATGCCGTCCCTATGCAATAAGCTGCGAATAAAGGGCCGAAGCTCCCTCAATCATCTCATCCCCGATATGTAGATACATTTAAAATGGAGGTCTTTTTTACAATCACTGATGCAAATACAATCTTTTTCAGCGGGATATAATGCTAGAGAGGCTGGACAAAAAAGGTGCATATATTAATGTTTTTACAAAAGATTTTTCTAGAAAGGTACCAAATATAAATGATAAATCGTTCACTTTTATTACGAAATTGCATGCATAAATTAAAAATACATGTATCATGTTACACAAGTATTTTAATTATACTTATGTATGTGATATTGAAACTTATAATGTAATACATAAAACGTATTTTACGCATAAATTTTTGTGTGAAGTTTACGAGGACCAATTTAAGTGATTATATAAATTATTTAATTTGCAGGAAGTTTAGGATTTGAGAACAAGATCTCCAATCAACCATGAATAATTGAAATTATAATATAGTACTGTAACTTTTATACAGATATCTGGTGGAGCTCCAAAGCTAACGGCACAGCTCATCTGGTGGTCATTTCCTGTTCAGACGCGGCTCAGACGCCGTGGGTATACCCCTAAATATAGACTTTATATTGCAAATCGATACTAGCGAGACTGCGTGATTGCAGGGGTATCACAGTACTTCGTTAAAACTTGTTAAGACCGACTGAAAAGGATTATTATAATAATCTTATTCAAGTAAACGAGGCGAGCACGCAGCTCGTATTTGTAAACATAGCACTGCAGATAAAACTCAGACTGTTTACATTCGCTCAACAGGAATAAGTTGTTCTAAACTGTTGTTGCATTGTGAGCGTACGGCTCTCATTCATCTTAAACCTTTTCAGATGCACGGTTTAATTCTCGGCAGGCGAATGCAGGCGCGCCGCCGGCCGCCGCCCGCCGCGCCGCGTTGGGACACATAAAAACGTTCATTTGCATTGGTGCTCCCGCCACGGACCCGGTATTTATCCAGTGTTACAATACCGCATAATAAGAGAACACCGTGAGCTTTGACGTCTGATGCAAACCCTTTTAAAAATCTGATGAAAAAAATATACGAGCACTCGCGGGACTGACGCTAATTAGCCGATTATGCAGGAACGTTACACCTGATTATATTAAAACGGAATGCCGTCATGCAATATTTTCACACTTACATATGAATTACGTAGGTTGAAATGTAGGTATATGATGTTTGATGCCGGAGCTAGCAATTAAATGGACGGTAAATTACTACCGGCTGCAATTAGGACATGACACGCTCTTAATATTATGTTATGTGACGATGTAATGCATGTTTACTACCTATTTAGATTAGGAGATCTACTGCATATTGCAATTCATTGCACTTAGGAAAACACGTGCTTGTTTTTGCTGGTCAATGTGGACGTTTTGGTTATTTCGGTTCTTGTAACAATGCTTTTTGGCGTAAAATCTGAAAAAATAGTCTGAATTCCTGTCGTTTGGGCAACAGTACCGGATGCAGCATTCTGTCGCATTCCATGCCGCCATCACCGAAACATTTTATTGTTGTTGTTGTAACATATGTTGCGATTGTCGTTACTTGCCAACATTAGGTGGCCGCCCTATGGTTCCCCTAGCCCGACATAGCCATAAGCCCAAGGTAACATAACAAACAGTAATAACAACTTATCTTCATCGCCTCTTTCATTTCCGTGTCCAAGTTATCGCCACATTTCAGGCGCAGTACCCGCTTTTTGTTGTCGGTACATACACCAGCGCAAACTTATCTAACTTCCAACGATACACCGGAAATCTTATTCTTTACGATGACACAGCTTGATTTAAAGTTATGTGTGTAGAGTTTTTAATACCATGTTAACATTCCACTTCTTTGAGTAACGAACTGGTACTGGTCTGGCTGGCAAAAATTTGTTCATAGTTTTCTTTTTCTATATTAGTTTTCTACCGTACTGCAAATTTGCCGCAAACTCCCAGAACTATAAGCCATAAACTTAAAACCTGTCAATACAAACTACAAAACGGATAAAATGTTCAACAAAATAAGGCGGCACTTTTTAGTCGAACGTTACGTGACATCATTGTCGGGTCGTATCTTCCTATATCGTTGTAGTGGTTATAGTCGGGGAGATCGCCTCAAGTGCCGGCCGTGATTTAGTGGCCATTTTTCATGTGAATTGCACGTGGACCAACCTGCGAGGCGGCGCGGAGCGGGCGAGCGGCGCGCTGCCCTCTCGCACCGCAATCAATTCAACTGTTTTTATTGCGTACTCCACAAATACATAGAAAACTAGATTCCGTCGAGGTTTACCTTTACACACACGTGATTGGTTTCGATGATACTCGTTCCATGCGGTAAGCTTTTGTAGAATATCTATCAAATGAAAAATGTCTGTTCGAATATTTCTCCAACCCACACGCTTTCAGTGAAAAGTATTCACATTGCTCCTACGAGTATATTGCATGTTGTTACATCATATCAAAGGTTTTAGTTTCATAGAGTCCCACATCAAAAGACCCGGAAGAACACAAAGATAATATTAGAAAAAAAAAACTGATACTTAGAATATTACATGTGGACTGAGCATACAAGGTTTACGCAGATCTACTTTTATCTTTGAAACCCGAATTCCTAAAAAGGGATCCGACTGAATAATGTACTACTTTGAAAGGGAATTGTGGAAAAAATGCACAAGCGAGTTTCATTTTTTGCAAAGGGAAATGAAAAAAAAAGCGTCTGTTCCAGAAACGGACCGGGAAGGTCGTAATGGCCAACCTAAATGCCAATTATATCAATTACATACGATTGCGGTAAGCGAAGCTCTTTTTGACCCCTTTTTAATTTATTTATTTTACTTTCCACATATAGACGCAAAAGGTTTTGATTAGGCGGGTACAAAACAAATGAAAAAAGCCGGACAAGCTGAAAAATAAAATAAATTATTTAAACAATAACTTTGAATGTATGGGCATAATTTATGACTTTATATCACATTACACTCTAGCCGTAAATGTACATTGATGAAGCTATGAATGTTCCTCATAAACTGCTATAATTTTATTTACGGTTCCTCGGGGACGGTGTTATGGGATTTTAACACCGTTCAAAAAGTAACACCACTCCATTCGTATTTTAATCATAATGTTTAATATTGATAACCATGATTAAACATGGTTTTGTAATCATGGTTGTAATAAAAAACAAAAAGCTATCATTAATCTTGAAAAACGTCCAATTGATTTATTTTAAGTAATGTGAAGTTTTAGATTTTTGGGTCTCTCATTTTATTTTTGTAAACTAAAACACATTAATTAGGATATTCTAGCTCTTTAATTTGGCTCTTGTAGAATTAACATTATCATTTCAAAAACAGTCTTAGATTTCTACTTTCATTAAAGTTATGTAAATAGAATTAAAACCAAATGAACAGATTTTGCGCCAGTATAAGCAACAAAATAAACAGAACTGAAAAATTAAATTAACCTAAAAACCTTCGCCCGTCGCGAAGAGTTCTGAAAAAAATATTTAATTAATCATTAAAAAATTATGAAGGAAAAATGCATGAAAGGTTATAAAACGTGTGAAAGTTGCTAATTACATTACTTGTTGGTAAAAAGCACTGATAAGTGTTGTCACGCGAGATTTCAGCTAACTGTCGGCATCTTTATTTTTTGATTACGCGATAAAAGAAGAAATATGAGACTAAAATTTTTTTGGAAGTTTTTTGACGGACTAATTACATTTTTGTAGTCAAATAAACAATAAATTGAATAAATATTCAATTATAATAACAATTAAATGGATAACACAATATTTTAGGAAGATTTGATGATAACTTGATGAGAATCTAAAAATAAAAAACGTCAGAAAACAATACAGAATCAGGGGTACCTAAAAATTGAATATCAGTAAATATAGTTGAATGGCATAATTATTCCTTTTCCTTGATGGCTTCAATGAAAAGAACTTAACTTGACTAAATGGTGGCCGACATTGTGGAGGGTCGACTAAAGTATTTAATTACGGAGAGATTCTCGACTAAGCCTCGCTTGTTTCGGTCCAATCTTAGCTGTTCTAAGTACATGTTTAGATCCATTATTTATAAGCATTATTAGGGGAATAGTAACCTATTTTATGTATGTATGAATTTAAGAGTAAAAAATGGACGCAAATTAAACGATCAACTACCGTTTTATATGATTATTAATTTCGAAATAGTATTTAAACTATAACTACCCTGTTCAATTAAAGGCACGGTGATCTTTACGTTATTGCTATTTTGTAGAGTTACTGGACAGAGGTTAAAACGGATGCCACAAAATATGGTTTATATATTAAATTGGATAGTATTAATCACCCATGAGTGGATATATAAAGAGTTCTCGAAGAGTATAATTCAAAATAATTCGCCTTCCGTCTTTATGTGTAAAGGATTTGTTCTAGCTGCCGATTTTGGCGATATTACAAACAAAACTGCATAATCAATGTAAAACAAAACCATTCTTCTTCTCTACTACAAAGATGCTCACAAAACTATTAAATAGTCTTCGTCCTGAACATAAATAACATTCACTTCTATATACTGAAAAGTAAATATGAAAAGTCTATGTGTATAAGGTTGTAAGAGCAAGACAGCTCTCGTCTGTGCTTAAGCGGCCGCAAACTGACGCTACACGCTAAACCGAGCCCCACTAAACTGATTTTCATCATTAAGGTGGCTACAACCTGCCGCCATCTTTCAAAGCAATAACACTGCGTGTGAGCGAGACAGCACTACATGACGTAGATTTGCATCTCCCTTCCACAAATGCAATAGCTTCACTTTAAAGTGTTTTGGTCAGCCCTCTGAAATACACCAACACCAATAGTGCTACTAACGTAAATGATCTACAACATACAATCTACAACATTATGCGATTTAAACATTTAAAATTAGATGGAAGATATTTAGATTCAAGGCTTTTACCCCGAAGTCAATAAGTTAGGACTTTATTCTCGATTAAAACGCCACTGAATATTAAACCTGCTAATCTGATTATGAGATTAAAATAACACCTACAACTTTCAACATTTTCTAGTTAGTTTTTTTTGTACTTAAGTTTATTTGAGCTTACTACTGTAAAACAAAAACATCATTTGGACTTTTAAACGTCATACCGTTTAAAATTATTATAACAGCAACCTAGATAATTCTCATGTCAACCTTGTAAGATATACCCTCAATTTACACAAGAAGCCTCGGGTACTAGCCTCACAAATACTAGTTGCTCTGACTGATGTTAAGAATCACGCCCGCTCTCGTTACGCACTGAATACCGCGTAATTGAGTGGTCCTTCATCGTGCCTTCTATATAAAATTACATGTTTTCGTTGACCAATGTCAGTAAATAAAACGAGTCGTCTCTGAATCGTCCTCGAGAAAAAGCTCATAAAGTATTTTAAGACCAGCAGTTATTCTAGAAATTCCCAGGTCCCTGAAACGGTATGTTTTATTCAAGTGAAAATCTCGTTCTTTGTGTGTGAGAATGAAAAATGATAAAGTTCAGTCAGTTCAACGAAAAACTATTGAAAAGCCATACCTATCTTAAAATACGATTCTCTTTACGTTTTTGTTACAAGCAACATCTTGAGAGATTGCAACTAACATAAGACGCGACGACGCTAGTACTTAGCTTCAGTTACACGACACTTGTCAGCAACATGTCATGTAGAATTAAGATTTATCTCCCAAATGTGCACTAGAACGCGAGCTTGCTTGTAATTTTAGACGGACTCAAATAAAACTGCTTGAAGGATAGTAAATAAAAATGAGCAGACGAGATTACACATATGAAATTGCAAAAGCAGAACAATAGTCGCATATTCAGCAAGACGGCGACGTAGCACATTTGGTGAGGCGCGCGCCCGCCAGCCGTATAGTGTCCGAAAAGAAAAATGTGGGGCGGGGGACCCGGAATAGTGCGAGGTCGTCGACCCCGTGGGCGGGAGCCGGCTCGCTGCACAGCCTTCAGCGCCTTCAGCATTGTTACATTATTTAGCGCGATCTATGATAACTAATGGTGCGTTCTGGCTGTAATATCACCGTCAGGGCCTCGAAATTGGGAAACGAGGACACTTTACGTATCAGGGGGCTTCTCGGTGCGTACGTGGGTAGTGGAAATTTATTTTTAACTTTCCGGAAATAAAAACGCTTAGTTCAATATGAGTAGACCATAAATCGGTCCCGGGGGACTTCTTGCCGTCGAGTATCTTTTATTCAGATGGACAGGCGCCGCACCTATGACAAATGAAGAGCAGCTGGGGAAAGAAGGCAGGAGTACGATGTTGTAATGGATCAACAATGACTAATGTTACTTGTTTGTTTGTTACAGAAACTTCCCGCTTTGATACTAATAACAAATGTAATGTTCAACCGTAAAACTCTGTTGCTATTCTGCTCTCGTGATTTATACATTTTGATGTTTATATTGGTTTTGTAAACGAGTTCCTATTTTCCCGATTCGTGTCCTTGTGAAACCGTGATATAAATGTATTTAAAACTATATTCAATACTGCATTTTTGAGCCCAAAAACCCTTGGAAAGAAAATCTAGTGTAGAAATCATTTTACGATTTAAAACATTTTTTTATTAAGTAGTGGTAACGTAGTAATCTCAAATTTATTTTATATCACATCTAAGTGGAGTAGGGAGTTTTATCATTAATATACCACTATTAAGACATTAATTACCGCTAAGTTTCAAGAAACACACTTCGAAGAATAGTAACTAATCAACAATTTTCAATAACCAAAGATTATGTTTCTAATTAATAAACTTAATACGTTTTGGTTTCACGAAAACTTAATTAAATATTGTTGTGAACGTAAATGAATATAACTGTATGTAGAGAAATTGAATTCAGATGTAAACAGAAATCCATTTCAATTAAATTGGACAGCTGCAAATAAATACATTTGGTACCATGTTCTGTAAAATAGTGTGCTCGATGACCTAATTTAAATATATTTAATACTTGACCCGGATCGTGTATGAAAAGCCGGATGTTTGCCTGTGATCGAGCATTCATTAATTTTTATAACTTTTACACGGGTGTATATCATAGTTCATACACGCAATATCAGCAGTATGAAAAATATAAGATACCTATTATGTCGCTGTTTCGAAAAGAAAAGTGTCATTTTTATAAATGGTGGTCTTAAAGATGGCGAAAAAGGTATAAATTGCAGCTGTAATCCTTGCTATGTACGCAAAAAAAAAATGTTCTAGTAAGACGTTTTTTTTCTAAGTAGTAATAATAATAATAAAAAAAACAATAAAGCTACTTTTGGAATATTGTAAGTTATATTGGAATAACCACAATCAAATGAAACACACTGAAAAAATTATGCTCTGTAAATTTCAATAAGGTTATATGTAAGTATAATTTTAGGTGTAAAAATTCCTTTACTATATAATGTATAATTTGTTCAACAGTAACATTATGTGATGTTATAAGCTATATTAATAAATGTTTTTGTTTCGTTGCAAATACACGGCATTAAGTGTTGGGACACAATGATGCGATTCGTTGCGCCATTTGAAGCAAACTCACACCGGATCGGTGAAAGGTCTGACTGCACTAGGAGACTAGATTTTGTCATACACTAGTCATGGCTCAAGCTATGTATAGTTTATATACTACCTGTGTCACACAGTTAGATAGTAGTAATTTAAAGTAAATGCTATTCAGCTTTTTTTTTTCTTTTTATTTACGGGTTTTTTTCTGAGTAGAAGATGTCACCCCGATGATTGATACAGATATTTTTTATAATTAATCATATAGATAATTATATCAGGTACCTAACTACATATAAACAAGCATTAAAAATCAATATGCTTTTAATTTTTAATTATAAAAGGAGAATGATCATTACCTTGTCATAATACCTAGCTATTCTTTTAAAAAAGAAGTAATAACGAGACATTGATTTACGAATTTGGAACATCATATTTTTTTATACATTTCGGCCATTTCCACATCCATCAAGTATTTATAATACTTAGTTAATTTCCAGTCGAATGTTTGTGTACAGTACTAAATTAATTCGAAGCACGTGCCCAAATTGATTTGGGTCTATAATCACAACCACCAGGGGAGTAATTGTGTCAATTGTGACGTTTGTTTTGACAAAACGCTGGAGGGTACCAAAAATCTTTGGACATGTTGCTTTTGTTTTGTTTCTTGTTAATGTAGCAAATTGGTGTTGTAGTGCAACGTAAGAAACGATTAAAACTGCATAATTAAGATGTTTTACTGGTATGGGCTTTTAGAATACAGATTCAGATTATTAATATTGTAAATACTTAGTAAGTGTTGTATAGATTGGTAATTAAAATGTTTCATGAAGTAAGTAGGTAGGTTTTTCCAGTAAGGACGAGAATTCTGAGATTATAAACTTAGCTACTTGCAATGCAATTACAATGTTTGCGATGTATAACAACTATTACTTGTACGTAATATTCCTGTTCAAGTGAAGCGCACTTATCGCATCAAGCGCAAGCTGTACAATCACCATATTCACAGTTTTATTTGACATGTGTCACGGTGCATATACCAGGAATAAGGAATACTATAAAGTTTTATCGCTGCCGTACAAACAGACCGACAATAAACTGATTGACGTGTACGCAATCGGCCGCCGTCGACCCTCGCCGTACTACCCGAAGGGACGCAGGATTATCGAAAAACAAACTAACAATTTTGTTTTGTTACATAAATGTCACTCAATTTACTTTAAACGCGTTTTATAAGGCATTTATTGTTTATTCAATAAACAGAAACGGTGTCGAATTAATAAACAATTTGCTTTCAAATTTCTCTCTTTCCAATTCACAACGTTTATTAAATAAACATTATATCTCCTTAGTGACACATAGTCGAGTTGTCAATGTAGATACGCACAATATTTCGCGTTTAGTTTTCAGCTAGTCTCAGATATTACAGATAAGTTAAATAAGAACGTGAAAAACATTTCATAGGGAGCGTATCTCTCGATCATATCGAGCGTTGTTTACGCGAGCGTACGCGAGTCACACGCAAATTTTCCATATAAAGTCAACATTTTTCATCAGAAGACATTCACTCGGCTCCTTGTCTCGTTCCCCTCTCCCTCGCATCAACGCTTTCCAATTACATTTAACAAGAAAATTTCAAATTAATTGCATCACATACATTTCTGCCCAACCGCCTTCGGGGATTAGGTTTTATGAAAATATTTTCATTTACCTAAGCAGCACCACCTTGTCGTAATTTGATTCTATATAGAATTTAATATTATTTATTACCCACCACATTTCCAGTATTTGAAAAAGAAAAAATGGGTTAGTACATTTTATTTAACTATTTCGGTAAGGCTTCATATTTGTTAAAGGACTGTTTAAAATTTGCATGAATTCGAAGGAATCTGGAATTCTGTAGACAACCATAATCTCCGCTCTCGGATAATATCCCATTGGAAATCTTTTGATACCTTAGTATTAGGCAGAAATCCCTAGAGCCCTTGTTACCTCAAAATACGCAAAGAGATACAGTAAATACGAAAACAATGTCAATATTTTAGTATCTTATTTTACACTAAAAGATGTTTGGCTTAAAGGCGTTTACTTTTTCAGAAAAACCTTTATTTAAAGATACATTGTTTAGTAAAAAGGTTTTCTAGAACCTCATCTCTAGCAGCTTTAGATCATACATAATTGTGTGCTAGAACAAATCTTTGCATAGTAAAATATTTAAATCTATTCCCTACACATCAAATTTTATGTACCAACATGCTCAGTTTTATTCAAAGAATATTGAACGTTAGGGTGCATACGGTGCCAATAGGACGTTTGAATATGCAGCTACGACCCGGTTTTATGAAAGTTGCTGTATAAACTTCCTTTCCACACTTTTTATTCACCTCATAGTTTTTATTTGAGTTTTCAATCCGAATGTTTGCACACATAACACGGAAATAAATTCGAACGCTGCTGAGGTAAAACACTCGTCGCCTCGCAATAGTTCCGTAATAGAGTCAACGACTCTCGGTTACGTTATAATATTTGACAGTAACTTGGATAATGAAATATAAAATAATTTCATGAATTGAATTAAATTAAGCAATTTAAGTTCGAAAATTCTCTTAATTACACTGTTCGGAGTCAATTGACGTCTGACCTAAATCTGCATCTGAATGAAAGCCGGGCTCAAGTCTTCGGGCAAGTTTAGCACAATCGCAGCTCAATCTTAATAATTCCAATCTCTCCGTTTGAATGTAAACAGAGCTGCACTATACGGATTAGAGTGGTGATTTGACAAAGTTTCCGTATTTGGCACGAACAGTGAGCTCGATGACACTTGAATTCTCTATTTCAGTGCAAAATGTTAGGATCTGCAGCGTCTACGGAATCGGTACTTACGAGTACGAAGCAATCAACTCGCATACCGATCACAGAGTTATTTAGACATTTTATGATTGTTCCGAAAAGTTTGAATGTATCTCTACTAATATTTATTATTATACTAGCTAATACCTACGCGCAACCATTGCCGTGAATATCGGTAAAAACGTAACACACAGAAAGACATAAACAATTTCGCATTGCTAATATTCATACGGATAAACGAACCTCCCAATCCACTAACATATAAACACTCATCCAAACGTGTATGCTCTTGCTTTTAATTATTTACTATCATCTTTATGTTCACGTTTTACTTGCCCTTAAGACACCAGTACAGGGACCATCGTCCGGAATACTTAATGCTAACCTCCTTACATAATGTATTCAGTTAAGCTAGTCTTACAGTAATACTGTTGCCTACAAAACGTTACGAGTATTAATTAGTATTGAAACTACATGATTCTGTTCGAAACAAAGGACTATTCAAAAATCGAATAGACATTGCATGATTTATAGAAGATGTTCATTCTATAATGGAAGTAACTGTCAAAAGTACAGTCAGCAAAAAGCCTCATGAACAGTGTCATTTACAAGACATACATACATTTTTGGTTCTGTAAAAAAAAGACACTCGAACTTTAAATCTGCTGAAATTTGCTAAAAACAATATAGATATTGCTAGACGATTATGGCAGTTTATCAATCTGACATCTACATCGAATAGTTACAAACCGTACAGTGTACTAACATACAATATTACATCAATAAACTAATTAATATGTTACCAAAGTCCCCCTTTATCCTTGGTTGAGTAAACGGTTTGGAAACTGAACTGATCAGTAACGTATGATGAAACTGGAACGTGGATCTATTCTTAGTAAAAGTTGGGCGAAGCCGACTCGTCCTCTTACTTCGAAAGTTTTATGAGTCGGATGAGATAGATCAGGGATTGGAATGCATTATTGCCTATTCAAGATTGTGTCATCTCCGCCGAGGGATTTCTTTTGACAGGCGGATACTGCATTAGAGTATTTTGAGAGGTTACTATTCCTGTATCTGTCATTAAACTGTTAATCGAGACATAATATTGACTTTGTTTCATTAACTACTTTCTTCGGGACCTTATAATAGGAAACTAATTTAACAAATTCTCATAAATTTTCATATTCCTCTTTTATCAGCACGTAAACTATCCTCAAAATATACAAAAAAATATCTTTATTTATTCACATGAAGCTTATACCTCCGAGATACAAATAAAGGTACCTAAACGCATGTAACAAGTATCTCGAAATGCATTTCAGAGCCTAGTGCTCTAGATTTTATATCTCATAAAATTATTTAAACAATAGTGGGGCCGTGCGCCTTTTTAATTCAATGAAAGGAATCCTTCGCTCATTCAGAACTTCATCCATCTCGTTAACCTTATTACCGAGTGTGGGTCCTGTGTGAATTACAGTCCGCTCTTGTACACAGCTTTTCTACACTTTTTTTCATGAATGTGACCTATATAAACCGGGACGAATTTTGAATTGAAAAGAGGTTTTGACCACTAGTTATTTTTGAAAGTTTTTACTATTGATTTTTGCAGTGAGTGATCATAGGTTAGGTACCGGTATTTTAGAAGGAGCGATTGCCTATCCGACCTCCTCAACCTCATCTAAAACCTGAGCAACACGATACAACTGAATGAGACTGGTTGTCAGACTTTCTAGCTTCTGACGACACATAACGTATAAAATAGCTGGGTCCCATGATTTAACCCTTGTCAGATAAGAATAGAAGGTGGCATAGGTACTTAATTTACCTTATCATGAAATCGATCTTTGCCAAAGTACTTATAACGAACTTTATTAGCACACTATTACCTTAAAATGTGCACTGCACTAACAAAGGCATTGATTTCAGTCCTATTTTAGGAATTCACAGAATCCATATAGAAGCTAAAAGCTCCCTCCAAAATGTGTGATGTATTAAAAAAAGCAAACAATAAGTGAATAATCCGAAATGGAACGTAGAAGCTACATTTTTGATCCGCGGTAACACCATATAGGTGTAAACAAAAAATACCTAAATCCTTTACCTTTTTATTTACGTTCTTACATAATATATTTGAGTGTGAGTTGTACCAAAAATCGATATATATCAATATGTTAACAGAAAAACGAACAGTCACGAGCGAGTCGGACTCGGAAACTTAGGGTTTCGTAGAAATAGGCTGAAGAAACATAAATTTGCAAAAAAAATTGGCAACAGAAAATCTGTGAAAATTACAACTGTCTCGCTACCATGCAATGAAACCGCGGAGCAGATGCACGTTTAGAGCGGAGGTTTATAAATAAAAACTAAACTGCCGGTAGACGGCTAACAGCCGATTTTTTGTCAATCTGATCCAAGTCCCCGCTAAGAGTCATTTTGTCTTCTTATGATAGCCGATAATGTATAATCTTTAATTTAAACTACACACACTTACTTACTTACTAATTATGCACCAGAATAGCCATAGCACCAAGAAGGTTTAGTATCTCAATCCTCCTGCCAATCGCTTCAGCTCCAAGACTCCATCAATCACCCAGTTATAGTCAAAGCTGTCAATTCAACGGCATTAGCATCTAACTACATATCTGTACCTACCTAATTATTCCGACAGCCAATTACAGCTGAATGTTCGTTCGTAATTATATTTTGTGTTTGCTATTGTTCCCTAAGGATTTCTAGCGTATTTGTACGTGTCGTAAATTCGACGAGACCTATTATTTAGTCACGAAATGACTAATGTTTTCTAGTGAATGTGTTCAGGCTTTATGAAATTACGTGAACGTACGCATCGTTAGTCTCGCAGTCTCGGCACGCGACTGCAAGGGGGTTGGTTTCTCGAGCCTTCTGTTTTTTTGTATGTTTTTTTTTACTAAGCACGATCGATAGTGTGTTATGATTGAAAGATTTTCCTTGTTTTGTTTCAGGTATATGAAGAGTTATTAAACTGTTATTGAATTTTGTCTTATTTGTTGACTGTCTAGCTTTACTAGTCTGTTTTTCATATAAATGAAACAAGAGAATTTGTTTACAATCAAACAAAATTTCTATTGATGAGCCATAGCCTAGCAAAATTAAATAAAGTTTTAAACCAAGTACTACAGTACGTTAACATATAGTTAGCGATGAGTGTACGTAAATTGTTTGCGCTTTATCATTATTTGCACAGCCCTACCCGTCTGTTTAGGTCGGCCGCATCTGATTTCTCATTATTCAATAAACGACATCTCAAATCTTGTTTGCGAAATTTCTGATTTTATTTTTACCCTATACCTAGTCGTACAAGGTTTATTTTCAGTTATGTATATTTTTATATCGGAGACTAACGTTACCTTTCATCCTAACCTTTCATGTGAAATCGTCAGCACGCCAAACCCAGCATTGATCGTACATATTTCCGTGCCAGAGGTACCAGCGTTTCCCTTTATACTTATCTTGGTACAATATATTTAATGCCGTATAAAATAAGTCAATGAGTGAGGGTCTTCGATAATATTACTCCCCTCTCCCTCCCTTTGTGTAGGTAATGAAAATGAAGATTTATAGGGGAGGTGGAATTTTGACACCTGCTTTCGATGTAGCGAAAAGCGTTGATGAAAAATTATGCTCAATTCTGTAATTGTTAAGAACTTTGTGAAAGTAAAAGTAGCGCCTATTGTTCCGCGTAAAATAATTCAAATAATTCGAGTCGCTTAATTGCTAAATTAATTAATCAATTCATTGTTTTACCGTTACCGTATATTGATTATACAATTGTCGTGCGTTAAGAATTGAAATATATTTTTATTACAATATTCGCTTATTGTAAATATCAAAGTGTGAAAAAAGCATATACGGAAAGTAAGGCTTTTAAAAAACATTTAGAAGTTTATTTGCATGGTATGCGCGCGTCTGTAGGTTTTCGAACAAAATGTGGATTTTGCGAGCATTTGTTGGTGTGTACATACCCTTAACGATAACTGCCAATTTAAACTGCGTTCAAAAAAGATCTAGACGTTTTGTACCACTCTTAGTTCCATTGGCCAATTCAGTCGGCATAACATTCGTTGTCGAGAAAACTCTCAAAATGTCCACTACTTAATGAGAAAAATGAGGAAGTGATTATAAAACTCAAACAATAAAAACTTTGTAATTAATTCTTTACACCTCATATTCTTTACGGATTTGTTTGCGAATACCAATCAAAAGTTTAATTCACTTTGTTAAGCTAATGGAAATAGGATTCCACGTCAATGAAGGGACTGAAACAAAAGCGTCTGATGTTATTATGTGAGAATACATTTGGACTAACTACTCCGATTTAATGTTTTCCAATTTACTAAATTCAATGTAGGTTTGATATTCAAAGCACGTTGACAGACTATCAGTTTAAAGCCTTATAAATGAGAAGCTTGTATTTGCATTAAAGTATTTTTGGTAGATCATTCAACGAAAATAAAAAAAGGCTTTTCAACACGGTATCAGTGACTTACGTACCAACATGGGAGATATCCGTTAGTTACATCTTCGTATTACTTAAAATCTTACATAAAAACCGCACAAAGTCTGACAAAATGTGTAATTCATAGGTACTCATTATATATAGATTTACAATTTATTGATACAAATATGTTTTTCGTTAGGGTACTGTACTAGATTACAATAGTCTAAAAACTTCGATATTCTACCAACTGGATAGGTACCCTCATACGCCCTCTACGTCGTATATTGTAACTTTCAATAAATTCACCCGAAAAAAACATGTTTTACCTATATTTTTCTCGTAAATATTCGTGAGCAGTATTCCTTACGTAAGGATAGTAAATAAAAATTACCAATCCCTTTTGTGATTCGTACGTCGAAGGACGCGAGGTGTGTCCTTGACGATAATTTACTTGCGATCCCACGGGATCATCCGGATAAACGGCGCCAATAAATCTCTAAGTATTTTTATTGTTTACTCAACAGCAAAATAATATTTTATTCGTCGCTAAATGCCTACCATAAATACATCGCAACATTCACCCCGGTATTTACGACATCTGCTGTCAAATTATCGAAATTGATCCTGTTTTGTTTTCAAAACCGACTGAAATTGTTTACGTAGCAGTACGTTTTGTAAACAAATCAAAAGCTTTGATGTTGGTTTATATAATTTCAATCTTTATAATTCTTGTAATTAAGTTCATAAACTACAATTTAATCACAACATTCTGATTAGCTGCTAAACACCCTAACACCTAAAATACAACATGACTTCGGAACCAATCTCAAGAATATAAATAAACAAACCCGAATCTCGGTCCAATAAAATGCATTCGGTATGTATGTTATTCTTGGTGATTGAAGATCGTATTCCTGTCCAAAAGGCTTGACCGCAGCAGGCCCGACGGTGCTCGAACATCCATCAGTAGGCGGAGAAAGGGTCGTGTGGGCAGGGTAGGGTACAACCCCGTATCTCAGACAGCAGGCAAAGGTACACACTTGTATATAGGTATACATGTAGTAGGTTAGTCTAATCAAGTTATGTTATCAATCTGCTGTTTTAGGTCCTTTGAATCTCATCATAATGCAGAAAAAAATGCGCAAGACAATTTAGTCTTGCGCATTTTTTTCTTTAAAAATCATTCTAGTTCCTAGATCTTGTAGCACGTATCCTTAAAGGGATTAATTTTAAGACCTTATTAGTGTCTCAGAGCTTTAAGACAAAAGTGTCATACTACGCCAACAACAAAGTTGAGTACTAAACATATGTACTAGAGTAGTATAGGCCTGCGCTGCTGAAATTAATCCAACAGCGACTAAACATCGAACAGTGATCAGTCATCGTTAACGTTGGCCATCTGTAACGGAACTTGGCTCCTGATTACATTGTCTTTCGAACGAACTAACAACTCGTCTGCAAACTGTCCGAACTCCTGTCACTACTGAATCGATGCAATAATACCTCGTTTTATTACCTCCCGACACAGTGGCTCGGAAACCCTCGTACCTGATGTCCTAGTACCAATCCTTTAAGCGGTATTGATGGATGTGTGCAAAAGAGACGCTGCTTCACTTGTAGAGCGCTGTCTCACCTCTACAAAAACAACAGTTCTGGAACAAAACAACTAAACGAAGAAGTCTATTAATAGGTACATCGAATGAGATCAACGAATTCGGCAACTGTTTGTTAATTCATACACCTATTACGTGTTAGTATTGCACGATTTGTTCGAGTGCTCGAGAAATAATGTAGTAAGCATTGTTTATTTAACTTCTAAAATGCCAAGAGTGCTTAAGCTTCTATAAATCGAAAGACGTTGAAAAGTAAGAATATTTACGCAGAAATTGAATCCATGTATTCACTTACAATGTTTAAATTGGTCTTCAGGCAAAGTATAGGACCTTCTTAAAAAACATATTTAAAATATTTATAACTAGCCATTCATCACTTACCAGTAAAATAAAAAAAAACAGAATTCTAATCATTCTCTACAACATTGAATGATGAGAATTCTCAAATCTACGTCAAAGAAAATATAAGAAAACTAAAGTAAATATAACCCCTTTATACATTCGGGACAAGAGAAAGATGAGGCCTTCGCTCTGAAATGGCATAATCAAATCTGTAATAATATGATAACGCAGATAATAACAGTTTCATCCCGCAATATCTATTTATAAACTTTCGCATCTAAATCTAGCTATCAAATGCCAGCAGTATGCTTTAAATAAAAAGAAAATGTTATTACTATGAATACGAATTAAGAACGTTTAATAAACGAACCTTAATTAATTTACAGCTGATTCTAACTTAACAGCCGAATAAAAAGTCTCGTAAAAGATACATCAAAACAGTTTTAATAGGATCATATTTTATGGGAGCTCAGGCTTTTATTTCATGAACCCTTGCATTCGTGTAGAGATAACAAGTCGGAGTCGAGGACGTGCGTCATCGAGGCGAGCAAATATCCATCTCCGATGTAATTGGAAAGCTCGCTACAATAAAAGGCTGGGGGTGACGCGAGACGATTTGGCGGCATACAGATGTGCCTACATCCACATAACGATGTCAAAAGCCCGCAATTCTTTTGTACAATTTGAGTTAATATGAACTAGCTCACATTTATTCGATTCATGTCTGAGACTTCGTTAAGGAGTACCATTTCTAAATTGTATGCGATTTTGTGTCCGAATGTCAAAAAGACCGAGTCAAAGGTGCTGTTTTACAGTACGAGTCTACTTAATGAATTGAAGAGACGGACGTATAAAACCTTTTCCGAGCACATAATTTTATTCATAGCACTCTATAACTATTAAACCTGTACGGATCGTAAAATAGAAGAGACAATTTTATGAACCGACCCTTCTTAAATTCGCAGTAAACTCTACCACTCCACCTAAAACATCACAAATTGCCAAGCAGCAAAAATATGAACATCTGTCCAAATACACAAAATATTATAACGCCATCTAACTCCGTGCAGGCATATTATGCTTGACAGCATTACCTGCTAATGAGCACCGTAAAGTACCAATGAAAACAAATTGTTCCTTTCTGTCTGCGAAACAAATTTCAATTTACTCCGACGAGTAACAGACGAATGAATTTATAGTTTGCTGACAACGTTGTAAGCAAATCCTACGCAATATGAGAAAATGTTTTAATAGAAACAGATGAAATACTATATGAAATCCCACTCCCACTGGATAATCGAAACGTATGCAAAGCGGAAGAGAGGATCAGTCGCAGGTATAGATATGGATGGAAAAAATGAACGCAACGTTTGATGAAAAACAGCTACGCACGTGCTCCTCGCGTCACTGACTCCACGAACGTACTTTTTCGTAGGTAGCGACTTCGCGGCCGGTTGGATGCTGTAGTATTTTTTTAATTGGAAACTTTATTCAAATGTTTCAATGGGAAATATTTAAAACGTGGCGAATTTACAGGAGTTTCATTACAAACTGAAACTAAAATATTTCCTGTAAAATGAACAATTCTTAGTAATTGTTCCTTGAACCGGAATCGGCGTTAAAATGCTTAAGATTTAGTGCAACGTGTGTTGCCATGAGTACATCCGTAGTACCTCCACGCTGATGGATGCACAGTCGGATTAAATCGTGTTAACTAGGTTGGAGGCACATAACAAAGCGACTAAATTTTAGACAATACACAGGGAGCAAGCCAGCTTATCTTGCAGAGGCAGCTTGAACTGGGGCGACAAAGTCGAACAGAAGCCGCTGACGTCACGACTCTGAATTCGGTAACCTTTGAATAATTCCCATGTAAATATTTACTTCAACAATCACTCTAAGACTGGGTTCGACAGAATTCGCGGAAACATGTTTGTGTTCACAATATTGTAAGATATCAAACAATGGGCCAAAACAAAGGCATGCTTATCTATTAGTTTGGAGTTGTAGTGAATAATACTCAATAAGAGACAAATAAGTTTTCTTGACGAGTCTTATTTGAATGGATGCTAATAATAGGCATCCTACGCGGGCTAAACGTTAGTATGGACTAATTCTACAATAACTAAGAAGTATTAACTGTTTAATAAGATGAGGTTTTAATTAAAAATCCTATCAACTCTGTAAATAAATGCATACATAATTGCCTTCATAACAAACATCCTTTTACACAACCTAAAATATAGGGCAGCGCCGTAATGCAATCAGTTTCAGCATGTTGTAACTAAATGTTTCCGTACCCATCCGATTACGATGCGTAAATATTGGATTCGCATTTGATCTGGAACAAATCAGTCGCTATCGGCCGTAAACGTCATCTCCACTATGATAAATCGTTGCTCTGACCTGCTTACAAATGTAGCCATGGCTTTTTGTATACGAATACGTATGCTGCCTGATACAACAAAAAACACATTACTGAAAGTCACATTTGATCGCTTATCTACTACGGACTCAAAATTTTGCAAGTAACGTAAACTTATTTGACCTGATGTCTAGAATAGTCTAGGTATATCTAAGTGTTGGCTAACTGTTCTGGGAACATTCGGTAAAGTGATGCTTTAGCTCTTAAGCCTCGTTTAGTTTAGCTGAACTATTTATGTTCTTACAGATTTACCTCTTTATTCCGTCCGCTTGAAGGAAAACTGCTTAATAACGCCGTGACTAAGGAGATCTTGATAAACTTTCTAGACACGAATACGAGTTCGTCAAAACAAGGTATTGTAACAAACTTTCGTGTAATTTGTTAGTCTGGTGACTCTATATTGTTAACAGTTATTGTGGTTCTACAAGATGTGATTATATGTAAATACCATTAAACAGTCCCACCAAAGTAAGTCCAACGTTAAAAAAGTCTCATTATTATAACGAACTTT
This sequence comes from Trichoplusia ni, assembly GCF_003590095.1. Taxonomy (NCBI): domain Eukaryota; kingdom Metazoa; phylum Arthropoda; class Insecta; order Lepidoptera; family Noctuidae; genus Trichoplusia; species Trichoplusia ni. Next base: position 18,965,314 of record NC_039481.1, on the reverse strand, counting down.
GCCTTCCTTGGGATCGAACATGCACGTTTTGCATACAAATCATATAAATCAATAAACAGAAACGCAACTACGAATGTTACCTACAAAACATAAGCAACAATGTCCCAAAATACTATTCCCCTTTAAAAACATGACAAAACTGATTCAAACATAGCTCAAAAGTAAATAAACTTGAATGATGTCCTAAATTGTTGAGTAATGCTGTAAAGACTGCCAAATTGCGAGAGGCCGAAAAAAGAGCGATGTCCAAAAAAATTGTGAAGCGAAAATGCTATTTTTTGCCGGAACAGCTTTCGACTCGTCACTCGATTAGGGAAGTGTTCATTAAATTACGCGATTGCCAACATCCAGTTTGTCGAGCAGATTGCACTGACGATAGGAATTCAGCCAATTCAGCACAAAGCTGCCCTACGCTACTGTCCTTTTTGATGAAGTAATCTGTGCTAATACAACTTTATTGAAAGTTTATAAAAAAATATTTTGACAAACTGTTTTTGTTGTATTTTTGTCAAAAATTATGTAAGAAATGTTATGGTTTTATTTCCCCAAAGTAGAGACTTGATTCAACAAAAGGTAATATTAGCTGTCAATTGTAATATTAGCTGTAGCTGTACTAATTACCATATATTCCCCAATTTTATTTATTGCTTACTCTACTTTTAACATTTATTCATAAATTTACAGCTTAAGTTTCTACCTCAAAATACGTTTTAGTTTTATTTTACCATAAATAGTATCATAGTATGACGGTGACATGACAACCAGTTTAGGATAAAACAATTCTCAATATCCGTCGGTTACCTCGCAGCTCGCGGCTATCACCACGGCACTGGCAGCGGTTCAATAAAACATACTCCCCACTGGCCCGCCTCGTTCACAGGCTATGTAAACAAAACAACCTAAAATAACCATCCATGTCGAAGCACAAATTGTTATTGTTATGTATCGATGCCTACTTTGCTGTTTCATGAAATATGTTCCACGTCCCATACTTCGTCGTAATAGGTCAGTATATTTGGCACAACATTTCCTTCTACTTCAATATTGAACTATTATATAAAAATCAATACAGAACTAATGATAAAGAAATATCATAATTTTCTACATTTTTCTTATCCAGGATACCTAGGTTTAGCCGTAGCTGGCAGATGTCCAATCCTTCAATAGGTTCGTCAGATTTATAGTGACAATATTAAGACTGTAATTTATATAAATGCCTGTATGATCTGCAATGAATACGATATACCCATAAAACAATTATAACTACATGAGCAGTTTTTGTGAAAACTTTATGTAAGTGGGTCATTTTTTTCAGAACAATATTAATTAATATATTTAATTCGATAAAAGAAAATAAAGCCTTTGAGTTTGAATGCGCGGATGCTAAATATTACGATATAAACCTGATTATAAACAATACAACATTTTTTACAAATTCACATATAAAATACTAGCTGTTGCCCGCGACATCGTCCGCGTGGTTAGAAGATATAAGTTATAATTTATATCTGCCCTGTTTTTACCACATTTTCCATGGTATCTCCACTCCTATTAGTCGCAGCGTGATGGTATATAGCCTATAACCTTCCTCGATGAATGGTCTATTCAACACAAAAATATTTTTTCAATTTGGACTAGTAGTTCCTGAGATTAGCGCGTTCAGACAAACAAAGTCTTCAGCTTTATATATTAGTATTATAGAAGTATAGATTTTACAGTTCAATCACAAAACATATGCGGGCTATATATTACATTCTCATACCGGAATATTATGTTCCCAAATAAATATATCATAGTAAACAAGCCATGAGGAGCCCACTATCGAACTTTTTTAACCATATATTTTGCAAATTGATGCTAATATGACGGCGTGCCCCAGAAAGTGTCATGTATTTTAGGTAAAGGGTCAAATTTTGGGATAATGTGTAGACGTAGATGGATCCGACGCAAATAGGCACGATAACCGTCGGACCCTGCCGTTGTCACCATGAAGGATTCTAATCTAAGTTTATATGAAAAAATTGTGACGTTGTTTTTGTGGTACACCGAGTTTATGTAAGCCAACTATTGTTTTGGAAAGGCTTTCACAGTAAGATTAAATATCAGATATAATTTATGTATTTTGTTCCGTTTTGGAAACTTTTGAAATGAAACGTCAAAATGTTGCTTCCTTGATTATGCAGGCGCATATTTATTTTGAGCAGGTACGTTAATACACACAATACTTTTAAATTCGCTAATCACACGAATATTATAAATGCGGAAGTATATGGTTGTTTTTGTATGTGCAAATGTTTGTTACCTCTCTATGCCTAAACGGCTGAACCGATTTTGATGAAATCTGATATAGGATTTTGGATTCTTGGGTTTACAGGCGTAATTCATCTTCGTTACAGGAAGGCGGGAAAAAGCTATCTACCAAACATGTTCTTCTTTGTGAAGAGCCCTTTACCCTCATTGGGACAGAAAAAGCTTCTGTAAGAATTCTAATCGTTAACATTTATCATGTGAATAAAAAAATATTGACTTCAGGTCCAATAAATTATAACAGTGAAAGTCTACGAAAGATGTATGGAGTGAACAGCGGTAGTGACTTCACAGCTACTAAACACGTTTACGTACATTTAACACGCACTGACTAGAAAAACTAGAAAATTACCTATTTATTAATTATCCAATTTAGTGCTCTTAGCGAAAAATGATTGCTCTCATTGATCTAAGTGAAAACCGAACTGAATGCAAATTTGTGAATTCCGTTCAGCTTAGCTTTACTAAAATATTTGAACCAAGATTACTACACGGCTATTTACTAATTAACATAAATACATATAGGTAATGTGTTTGTAGATTGATAAGTACGATTTTTCTCCAAATAAACACAGTTCTAACACGACTAATCCGTAATAGAATCAGAACAAAGTGAACTCCGCAAACATTTTCACATTTCTTTTTTCAGAGCCCAATTCACTGAAAGCCTCTTGTGAAATCCAAGCGATGAATAAAAACGTATGTGTACCAGTCTGAATTCAGTCTGAATCTAACATTCTCGAAATAATTTGATAGCAAATTACGTTCTACGCAGTTAGAACAGGTTTGCTTAAATATTTATTTTTAAAATTAATAGGATTTGGCTTGTGTGTGGCTGTAAAGTTCTGTTTATGTATGAGCTGTGAGGAATGTACAGTTATTACACGTCGCCTCGTTTTATTTTGTGCTGGTTGAAAGCCGAGGAATTTTGAAATGAAAGGAATCAGCTTACGTGACGCGGGCGCAAAGGGGCGCCACGTAGCGGCAAAACGAGAATCAAATTTACAGGTAATCTCATGCCCCAATTAATATTTGTGGCTGCTAGTAATCGGTTACGAAATAAAATTCCAGTGAGGTTGTTAATACTTTTATATTAAAAACGAATTTAACTTAACTTAGGAATTATTATTTACTAGCTTTAGCGTGCGACTTCGTCCGCGGGGTTAAGAGGATATACATAGGTAGGTGTGTTAGTAATTTTTAATATCGTATTAATAGTTTTAGAGTTTAACATATTAAATTAAAGGTCTGCTCCTATTATTAATAGCATGATGATAGCCTTCCTCAGTTAATTGGGCTATCTAACACTGAAATAATTTTTCAAATCGCACTGGCATTAGCTAGTTTCCTGAGATTAGCTCGATAAAACATACAAACTAAGTGACTCCTCAGCTTTATAATATTAATATATGACATAGTATAGATATACAGGTAGCTATTTGATAAGTATGTCACTGACCATCCAATTTGTAGGTAGATGGTTAAATAGTAGAATTAATTTATTATTTACATGATTTCGATAATCATCTGTCTTCTCCACATTCGTTACTTGTGGCAGTCGTTAATTTACCTTTTACTTTGACCATTATTGATAGCGAGGAGAATTTTCATATTTTAATAAATACTTTTGAGTGTAAGCATATCAGACCAAAAAGAAACCAAATAACACAATACTTGAATTTGAAAAAAAAAAGAAAAATCGCCAAACCTTCTTTTCGCCTTTAGATAATTGTTATTTTTTATAATAATATCTACTGCTTAACAATAAATGAAACTGATTACATTTTTGAAAATTTAAATAGCTATAAGTTATCATAAGCTGTTAATAACTGTACAACCAATAGAATAAAGATATAAAGACGAAAATTTAATGACTAAATAAACGTAACATTTGTAGATCTATACAAACTTAGACATTCGCGGCGTCGTGGTCGTTGCTTGTAGACTTCAGTTGGAATAATATCTCCTTAGAGACTTGTAAATATCCATTACAAGTTACAGTAACTGGCTAAGAGGCTACCAGTTAACTTACAGCATAGACTACTTGCACGTCTCTATATATGTGATTAAATTACAATGCCTAGACACCGGATTATAAGAATAGACTTCGAAACTCCAATTATACCCATTAGGTTTCTTCAAATTAATTGTTTTACCGTCTGTGTTTTAGTTTCTAAAATAGGTAATAAATCAAGAGGAAAATAAGCACTTAATCGACGGAATCGAATGCTTGTTAGCTTATTATTTTTGTCTAGATTGTTAACGATACTGTGTTAATATTACTGGTAAGTACACTTATATGCACACTACAACTAGGTGAAGCCCCAAACATAACTCTCCTTTTGAAGCATGCAATTGTTTCATACGATATACAATTACATTCGTATTCACAAGAGAAAGCTAGGTAACTAGTATGAGACAAACGGCAAGCTAAGCGTCAGAGACCGGAGACGCGAGTGTCGGAACACCGGCTGACAATTAGTGCACTAGGAGGGCCCTCAGACGGCCCTCGGCCCTCCGGACTTTCGCCGACAGTTGAAACTAAACGTGACGGAATCACTCTCGACGAACCCAAGGCGTACCCGCCGGTTACAACCGCTACAACTTTAATGGTACGCTCACAAAAACTGTCGGGTTTCAGAACGTATGTCACAGTTCTGCTCCTTGTTAAATACAGTTCATTGTGGTTTCGGAACTTTATGTAGCTTTAGGAAACTTACTTCCCTGCTTACTTAATATTTAATGAATGTCGTGCAATTTATTTTTAGTACACGTCAGAAAATATTCTATGCTGAATACTTAATTTGAATAATGTAATTATTTGTTGCCCCTTCCTCTTGCTTTTCACGAATCTCTAATTTGAATAATTATTAACAATTTCAGAGACCGATAAAACTTTTTTTGACGGAAAACCTTTTCTAACCTAAACCCCGTTATCTTTTAAATAAATATAAGGAACAAAGACGTATAATCTGGAACAATGTCTATTGTATCTACAAATGTTAATCAGTGTCAAGCGAGGCAATCATTGTTGAGGAAAAGCTGGAATAAAAAAAAAGACGACACAATTAACATACATAAAATGTACATAATTTTCATTTTCTTTTTTAAGTTCTTTCATAATTGTACTGGAATTTCAACATAGTTTTTCCACATAGAAATTGATACTACACATCTAGTGAAATATCGGTACTGATATATATATTGTTATAATTACAGCGACTAGACCTAAGACACATTGTTACAAAATTATCCACGCGATCAATACCAAGATATTTGAGTAGTGTGCCAGTTTCAAAATCAAAGGATATTTCGTTGTTACGAAACAGCTATTTCTGAATTGAATGAATATTTGATCCGGACAAAAGCCGGTAGACGAATCTCAGAAGTAAGAAGGCTAAAGCTAGATCTAGCAATTCCGAAACTACATCTCCTATCTAATTGGACAGCGGCGATGCTTAACTTTGTTCAAACACTATTTTTAAATCATACTACAATTTTGCAACGTCGTGTTAGCAGATGTTTTCTCAGAAAGCACACGTAAATAAATAAGTAGATGGATTTAGCAGTTCTGTGACGTATTTAGTTCTGAATACCTAATAGTGTTGTTTATAACATTGGCAGTGAGTTAAAACATTCAGAGATGGGAGGTAAAAATAAGTATCTATTTAGGATAACTATCTGCGTATGTGCACAAGTCTTTTCATGCGAAAAATCGACGGGTTGCACTCCAGGACTGCCGGCAGAAGTGAAAACTTGAATTAGCTATGCATATTAACATTGTGCATTTTTTTTTATTTTAGAATGCTTAGGGAATAATTTTGCACGAATTCGTCTACTCCATCCGTCCTACAAATTTTCCATCATTTCACGTGTCCTGACGCAAGTTTAAAATTTTTCCCCATTACAAAAAAGTGTACAAAGCTAAAAACCTTGCCCATTTTTTTATCGATGTATATTATTTTAAAAACATTCCACCCCTAAATGGAAAGGTACCATGAAGTGCAGCTCGTCATATCGCATAATATTTTAAACTCGAAATTCACTTTGTCTGATCCGCTTTCGCTGCTAAACCACTTTACTGATTTAGATGAAATTCGGTACGAGCAAGATTAAACCCCAAGAAAGGATAAAAGTTATGCACAAGCTATGTTGAATGTTTTATCAATAAACATGCCATAAGGAAAGTGTTAGTACATATACAAACCCACATATTCTTTAGTTTAAGCTTGTGAAAGCAAAAGTTGTGTGTTTTGTTTCGTTAGTTAAGGTTTCCAAGAAAATTTCCAAAAAAAATAGAAAATTAATACGTAGGATATTTTTTTCCGATTGCCTTAGTCCTAGATTCGAACGATACGGCGAGTAAGGCCTGAGGGTCTAGTATTTCAATAAGAACTGATCACATTTCGCGCCCTGTACGAAAGGGCTAAAAAACCTCACATATTCAGCTAGACGAAGAAGGATACATAAAACTGTATTAATTAAACTGTATACATAGTAACAGAATAAGGAAAATATTCCCAAAGCAACAAATATAATCTGTAAATCGTCTACTAACCCAATGTCCAAAATCATACAAATTACACAATATCGATAACACATGTACTTACTATGTACTTACTTACTAAGTCAATTATTGAAATACTTATAGGGTTGATATTAAATCACAGTAACACATCGCATCTTCTCCGAAAAATAATCCATTCCGAGCGCAAAATTGCGGGGAATCAAATTTTGCGAAAAATGTCGTTACCTCATCGTTTTGCGACATAATGTATGTACATACGTAGAGATACAGATTTATAGGTATATCATGTGAGAACGAGCGAGTAATTTTCTACCCTGCCTCGCGTAACCAAATGTAATCTCATTACTATTTATGTAAATGTGATGTATAATTTTACAAAGCGTGGCTTTGTGTGATGGTTGTGTTCGCAATCACAGCCGGGACGATATCTCAGAGGTCTGGGTGATGTTGTGAAGCGTTTGATCTCATAATTATGCGAAAAGTTTTTGTAACAATAATGTAACTTAAACAAGAATTTCCGAAAATAGATGCAGCCTTCATTGGAAGTGAGTACGTGCCAAAATTAATTCAAATCGCTTCGGTGAGGAGAGCGGCGTGTTGGCGACAGCGGGCTGGCTGCATTAGCGAACGTCACTCCCTTAGCAGACAGGGTAAGGAGACAGGCAACTCTGATGGTAAAATATTATGGAAAGGCCTTGAGTGTTAGGCAAATAACATTAAAATAATTATGCAGTTCCCCAGTAACAACGAGTGGGTGTTTAGATTACTCGAATATTGTTAAGGTTTTTTTTCTTCTGATTTACACACCTCGATGAAAATCCGTTTTGGTGGATTGCTAATAAATATGGATGGTACATTCGGATTGAAGAATGATAAAACTGCATGTACTGACAAAATCAACGACTTCATGTCAAGAAACCAATCTGCTTCTAGGACGAAATGGCAAGATCTGATAGCATTGTGAAATCAAATCATTTATTATTTGTTACATTAAAACTGGCTTGCTTATAAATTTGAGATCCTCATACGAGTATATCGTTCCACATATTTCTGAAACAACCGCAAAAGAATCAGGGTCATTGGGACAGTTAAAAAACTTGTTTTACCCTCATTAATCTATTGTTAATTTCCCGAAGTGCTGTCTATTAGCTGTCTCGCGGACTCTGACGGTAATAGGTGCCTAAATGAAAAACAATACCTAATCAAGTTTTATATACCTACAAAACACGTATAGTACTAGCTCAATAAAATAAAGGAAACAAACGTGCAGTGGATATGTATAATATATTATTACCAGCCTATTAACGCTCCACTGCAGGGCGTAGGCCGTAAGCCGTATAATTTTCTGACAATGTTTTCCTTGGCCGCTTATCAGAGATATTTAAGAACAATTACAAAAATACAATTAACTTACAACTTTGCAAAATTCACATCTATGCTTTCCTGCATTCGAATGGAACCTACACCTCGTGCTACAAATTCATGCACAGAAAAACAAGCCCGCCACAAGGTGTAGATAAATAAATAATAATTGTTCTACAATTTCTGCAGTAGGTAAGTAATGGATTTAAATAAACCTTGTTGGCTCAATTATTCTGTTCATAAACAAGGGTACCTACTTGATATGCTTGTTTTTTGTTTGTTCGTTTTTATCGCACGAATATCTCAAGTGACGCACATTGGATCTTTTGTTATTGCTTTCAAAGCAATAATGTAATTTAAATAATCTAATCGGTAATTTAATTTAATATTCGAGATTAAACTCAAACCTAGCGCTAACCATAGGACCACCTAATAATACCTACCGGGATTAGCAAATGTCCTTCCTGTGGTCAGTTAAGGACATTAGGTACTGTCAGGGTAGGACATTAGTGACAGGTAGCCGCATCCACCCTAATCCGTGATAGTAGATACAATAGAATTAATTACTGTGACCTGTTTCAGAAAGCTGGGTATCTAGGGTAACTAGAACCTGCCCTAAAAACCTTTGGAAATTGCTACAACCAATCGGCGTCGGAACGAGTTATTCAATTTGCAGATTGAAACAAATGCGTCCTCTTGTTGATTTTTACTGTCACAGCTCTAATAGGCTTGACGCAGTCGTTTAATCTATGAATCTGTTTAACTGGCAATCGTTTTAACAAGTTATCCAAAGTATTTATACTTTTTTACAAAATTATCTGCAGATGGACAGCATATACTTTAGACTATTACTTTTTCCGAGGGTGTTCTGGTACCGCCTTCTCTGAGGGGTGCCTAAATATAATACTTTCTACTATCCTACCAATATTATTAACACAAAAGTTATATGTAGGTATGGATGTATGAATGTTTCTTCCTCTTCCACGTAAATACCGCTGAACAGATTTAGATGAAACTTGGCACACAGATAGTTCATAAACAGGATTTATTTTCTTCTAAAAAACGACTCCCGCACTAAGGAATTTAATCCTTGTGTCGTGGGGTGTTTCACAAACAGTTTTCAGCGGGTGCGTCATTTTTTAATTTACAAGTGCCCCACTATTACGTGGTAAAACCGCCGACTGACAAGGGACAATTACTCTGCAGATCTCGAGTTATCGACATTATAAATCCGGCTGCACTATTGCGTATCTCGTAATTGTTGTAGATTAATGTCTTTTTGTTTTAAAATTATTTTAACTACAGAAAATACTACAAACAACGGCATATTCTATAATTTATCTTATTTAATATTTGCAAATGCTATCTCCTTCTGCCTTTACCTGGTTTCATCTTCTTGGATTCGTGATTCCTTTTAATGTAAACATAATTCACGAAAATCTTACTGGAATTGTTATATCAGTTAGACTAACAAGAATGTAAGCTCATTTGACTTTTTTAATTTGCAACTGGTCGATATTTTTTTATCTGTATTCATTTCCTAGATTTTGACAGTTCGCAGCTGGTGCTGTTGGATTGTTTCTGTTATGGATTTTTGAGACCTAAAAGCGTAGATATTACTTAAATTGTGGCGATAAATTAGTAAAATAATCAAAATTTACTACATTTGTAATAGTTTGTAACATATTTTTCCCGCTGGGCACAATGTATAAGGTAAATACGTTGTTTTTATTTTCGATCTATTCACAAAAAATGCGGATTGTATACAACATTTTTTACAATCCTTAGCAAATAAAATATAAATATTAGGATGCCTACAGCTCTGGATGGCTTAGCAGTAGTATTTTGAGTAAATAATCGAGTGAAATATCATGTTGTCAATTTTCAACATGGCTCACTCCGGTCGTTAGGTATAGTAGGTACTTTTGTGTATTATCGTGTTACGATATGTTTGTGTCAGACGATACTAATCAACTTTAGTAGCTGTTTAATGAGAAATGTTTTCTGGTTGTCCTTTAAAACATGTGTTACATAAGACATTGTCATTGTGAGGAGATCTGCGCGTAAGTGCCAACAAAATTAAATGTTTACTTGTATAATGGTCCTTCATAAAGCAGTATTGTGTAAAACGGTCTCAACTCTCGTTACAGATTTTCTACACCCGATTCAATTCAATGGTCACTTAAATGTAAAGGTAAATACTCGAAACACTATAATCTACCCTACACATATTTTGTTGTTTTGCTTTATTATACTGAATGAAAATGTGTCTAAAAATAACGCAAATGACTAAGTAAATTCCAACTACTTTTACCATTCAAGTCAAACAGTCAGATTGCTTTCATCCTAGCTGTTATTTTACTTTAAATATATCTTTAACTGTAGTCAATATTCAGAGGATACCAAAATAACACCCAAAAAAAATTAAGTAAACAGTGTAACATTGTTCAAAACAATGTTGTATGCAAAACTTTGACATTGTATGCAGTGACATGATGGCTTATCTGATTAGACTTAATGGTGCTAGAAATGCTTTAGCTATATTTATCTGTAAAAACATTGTCCCATTGGTTCAAATATTTATGACAAGTCCAAACATGTAGACTTCAGTATTACATTAAATATGCAGTAGTTTAATATTTTGATTGGCACTAATTTGAGAATGTTACGACTAGTACATACATTAAGGTGCTTTCTGTGCTTTATTAGTACTGTTTAATTTGTTTATTTAATTTATTAAATTTTTCTTTAAAAAATAATTATGTATATCTCTGTCTCTATTCTAAAAACAAATTAAATAATGAAGTAGGCTTGAGCTTTTAGTTTTTTTATTTGTTTGAATAACTTGAATCAATCATTATAAAATACAATGAAAAGATACCAACTATATCATTCTTCTTTTATTTAACTATAAATATTTTTTGTAGTTTCCTTAACAACCTGAAAAAATAATGTATTTAATTGTACAATTAAAACCAATTGAATGCTTACTTAAGGTGGCATAATTAATGCATTCAAAAACAGCTTTTTTTCTTCTTAAAATAGGGCAATGGACCCAGTTATAGACAATGAGTGGCTTGGTTGCAAGAATGAGCCAATTGATGATATGCAGAATGTGGGCAACATTGCTCGAAGCTGGCAGTGGCGGGAGAGAGGCATCAACCCCTCCCACTACCCAAACAACAAGACTGTACTCGAGAACATGGCTGAAGACATCCTTGTACAGAAACCACTTCAAATAAGAGTATGAATTCTTACTTTTAATTTGTTGTCAAGATTTTTATTAATTTCCTAAAAACAATGAGTATTTATACCAGATATAGTTTTTAAAATACGGGACCACTTTCTTCTTTGTGGAAGTATGATATGAACATAAAACTGGGGCTGGCATAAGATGGCAGGGTATAGGCGATTATGGAAGGAGATGGGGCAGCCCTGTGCCTAACCTTCATCATTTCCAAAATCAAAATCAAACGTTTTTATTTCAAGTACGCTGTTTTCCAGGATGTTACATTGATGGTTCTAGTTGGGCGGTTCCAAACTGTCATTCTTATGGAGAAGAACCGGCAAGAAACTCCATAGTATTGGCCAAGTAGTAGTAATACATAATAATATAGTTTTAATTAGAATCTAATTGTAACAATATATTATTTACAGAGCTATGACTTACCGGGCTTCCCAAGATCTACATTTTTAATGGTTTTCAGCCCTGATGGGTAAGTGAATTAAATGATGGTTTTTTGATATGCTTGTAAAATAATAGTGACAATTTATAAATGATTATTTATTATGTACCAATAAGTTTCTTTTAAAAGTTACTCAATTCAACAAACTAAATAGTTGATTATAATACTGATATCACCATTACACTGGAAATATCTAGATAATTGACCCTTAGCATATGATTTGTAAGTATCTCTACTCGAAAAACTGACCACTTAACATGACTTAATTACTCAAAACCCTATAAACATATTATCTACTAAGCTATCTACATTGTGATAGAATAGAGCATAACTTATATGATTCATATTTATTTTAAAGTAGCTGTTGCCCTCGGGAAATCGAAAATTATCCCACCGGGCATAAAATCGGGATTAAATCTATTATATTCTTTAGCTGTGTACCAAGTTTCGTCTAAATCGGTTCAGTGTTTTTTGCTTGAAAGAGGAACAAACATCCGTACATACCTATCTACAAGCTTTCCCGTTTATAATATTAGTAGGAGAGAAGGACTTTTTTTAACGCGCTACTTCTCCCTCATGGATCAAGGCTGCTCGCCTTTGGTCCTACGAGTTCAAGTTCTCCTGATAGAAACTGTTTGATCAGTGACGTAGCGGTGTAAACTCCATTTGTTTAGGTACTTAAAAAAAGGAAAACATCTTTACGACAACATGTTAGTGTCTCTTTTTGCATAAATAATCAATTTAAAAATATAACGCGACTGAAAAGCAAATTAAGACAACAATAAAGATTACCAAATCAAATATACAACTGGAATATATCTGTCGCATTTATTTAAATGTGATTATATAAAAAGTAGTTTTCTTCAGTACACAAACAAATGTAAGAGTAAAAGTATAAGGACATTCTAACATAATACTCGTTTCTACACTCATCTAGATAATTTTAAAGACAGAATGACACATATATTTGCTTACTGCCGTTCTTGAATCAAAGTACACATTAACATTTCTATTAATTGTTTGTAGAACAAAAGTAGCTTCAACCCATGGCAACCACAACGTGTACGTGTCTGAGTTGGCGAGTGGGAAGCACGTTCGTATACTGAAGGGTCACCCGCGCACTCCGTGGTGTATCGCCTTCCACCCCTCGCACGCGCTCCTCATTGGTTCCGGATGTCTCGGCGGACAAGTCCGAGTCTGGGATATTGCTAGTGTGAGTGGTATTGACTGCTGTTTAAATCCTTAGAATGTTTTGTTTAGTTCTTGCACGCGGTTCAGTTCCCGTGGATTTCAGTAATCGAAATAGTGTATGTGTCTAAAACTTTAAGGCTGAAACTTCATTAATACATATTATTAACGTAATTGATTTAATTAAGATAAGTTATTTAAAGAAAGTCTACATAAATTAATTGGAATTAATATGATTACTAAACTTATTGTTTTTATTATAACTGATGTATTATTTATCCTACTGAATATAACGTACAAAATGTGTAACTAATTTCGCTTTTTATTTTCAGGGTGGCAGTGAAGTGTGGAATGTTCGAAACGAAACTGTGATAGCATCCATAGCTTTTCATCCACGCGAACAGCTGTTAGTGATAGCTACATACAATGAACTATACTTTTGGGATTGGAGCCAACCCGCGCCATTCACTAGAGTTTCTACTAATAATATCAATGAGAAAGTCAGGTATGATTTATAATATAATTGTGTTAGTGACGACGTCTTAAACATCGGTCAGTTAACATATCTTTGCGCAAAGCGCTATGTCTGGGTCACCCCTGTAAACATGGTGACTTTGTATACTAATTATAATCACAGCTATCACTTGTTTCCCTCTAACAAATTAAAGCTTTAATAAATAATAGCATGGACACATAGTGCCGCGCAATGTATTATCAAAAAACAAAATAATTATGTTCTTTTATTACCATTGTTTAAAATTGCAAGCCAAGTAATCTTTTAGTTGGAAATTGTTACTATAAATATCTCGCATTCCTCTCAGCTGGTGTATTACAGATATGTGGCGTTCGACGCGCTCGGATACAAACTCATTACTGGGATATCGCTTTGGGCGTGTGCGGGGGGGTCTACGAACAGTTCCTTATTACAACAAAACCCGCCACCGGGCCCTACAAACCAAAGTAACAACTCCAGAAGAGATGATTCTGATGACAGTCCTGGAGGAAGTCGACCCCAGGAAAGCCCGGGTTCCGCCCGCGACATGATTGTGAACTCTTACCAAAACTTGGTACAAAGATATGACAGTCTAGTGAGAAATTATCAAAGATTATTTATGGTTCGGCACAGACTGACCAATACTCCGCCGCCGCCCCCAAACACGGTAATGTATAAAACCTTTTTGCTATTAACCTTCTTACTTGCTACATTGTTATTGTTAATAGTGGAAATTAGTCAAAAAGAGAATTATAATATAAATTTTGTATAATTTTATGTTCATAGACGGACAGAGGGACAGATCCTATGGAAACCGATGTGTCTCCAACTGCCGGCACTTCTGGCTGGTCACGCGGTGAACAGTCTTCCACTTCACAATCCAATGGTATTAAAATCTTCATTTTATAGTTAATATTTTATTGCCTTAGATATTTTCATTTGATTTTTTTTTCTCGTACCGTCTTGGGGTGTACTCGTAAAAAAAAAACCGACTTCAAATGAAATGGTGATAATGGGACCGCACGGGAAGCACAAGCTTTCAAATAAAAAAAGAATCATGAAAATCGGTTCACCCAATCGCAAGTTACGAGGTAACAAACATAAAAAAAAAACATTCGAATTGAGAACCTCCTTTTTTTGAAGTCGGTTAAAAAAATACTCCTGCGTATTCCAAAACAAGCATAATAAAAGGATTACAAAAAAAGAGATTAAATGATACACTGGGATCACTGTACGCTGTGGTCAAACTGCAGAGGCTGAACTAACAAGTAATAGGAAGTGTAAGACATTAAACAAGTATCCTCGACTTTGTTTCAGCAAATCCAACACCCAGTACATCACGAGTTGAAAATCCTGTAGCAAGTGGCAGTCCTGAGGCCGACAACAGCGGCAGCCGCCTACTAAACTTAGATGTTTTGTCTATTGATGGCAATTCTTCCAGGTATGTATCATAAATTTGCTGTCACTGATATATTACAAGTGGGGCTTGTGGCAAAACATACGCTGGAGGGTGAGATGTCTCTTAAAACTGGTTCACCAAGTTTAAACGCAAGGGTTGTGACCCTTCATTGTATAACCTGGTTTTAAGACCAACCTTAGTGAAATGGTCGATTTTCCTCATTTTTCAGTCACAGAATATTACTGCATGAAATATGTGTTACATTACTTCCTGAAAAATTATAATGTCTTAAAATTGCTACTTTCAGAAATCAAACCGCATCAAGTTCGGAGCGCTCTCTCTTTGGGTCACGTTCCTCTGCTTTCCAACCTCTAAACGGCGCGGACCCGGCCGCCCGCCGGCCTGGCGCTAGAACTGTGGAGTACACGTGCACTCGACTGTTACCAAACCCTTTCTCTTCGTCCAGTAGCAGTAGTGTACCCAGGACTACTAGAGTCACTTTTACACAAAACCCTCCCGTATCTAACAGCTCTACTAACACTTCGCGCACCAGCATATTTACCTCGTCCAGAGGCCCGACTTCCTTCGCATTTCGACGACGAAACTTTTCCCCATTAACACACAGTACCGACTCGCCTCGTGCAGATCCTCCCACGGCTTCGACTAATAACTCTGGTCCCCCTTTCCTTCCTCGCCGGTCATTCCAAACAAATACTTCGAACGACAGTCAACCATCCACATCAGGTACGTCTTCGTCGCAAAGACCAGCAATGACTAACTCATCCACACAGATGAGCCCGACGACGACACCGGTCGATGCACAAACTATTAATGAAAGCCTTGATTTGATACGTGATATCCTACGAGATTCTGGTACAAGACTCTTGAATTTGATCACTAACATGTCATTGTCAACGTTGGCAAGCGTCGAACGGAGTATCCCCAGAAGGGGTAGTGGTTCTCGAGCCCACTCTGACGAGAGTGAAAGCGGTGGCAGGACTAGGAATGGTCGACCTCGTGTGCGTCTGTTCAGTTCCACCTGGAGCCGCGACTTTTTGTCGTCCAGTTCTGATTCAGACAGTGATCAGTCATCCGAAGTCAATATTTTTAGAACTAGAAATACGACCTTCCGAGAAGAGGATTCTAGACCAAACGATCGACCTCCAGCTGCTTCCTCGGAAAGATTGCCAACCGCTACTGATAGGCTTGTGTTTGAGTTAAACGACATGTCACAGGGTGGGCCCTCTAGAGAGCAAGGAGGAATCAATGTAACTTCATCAAATAATAGTTTTCGTGTCCGAACACAAAGCGATTCTTTGAGCAACAATCCTAGTACGGAGAGAACTTCTTCTACAACGGACAGATCTGCTCCGGCAGGCGGCGGTGCAGCAGACGCGCCTGGAACTTCTGGGACGCAGACACGGTCACAACAAACAGCAACGGACTTCGATCCCGATAGACCTTCAACCAGCAGGGATGACTTTTGGAACAGAGGTAGCTCTGTTCCACCTGACGAGGCTTACAGAAAAGTAAGGAGTGGTGTCAGCGCTTTACAGAAGCACACCGTGCAATTGACGAATCTTTGGCTTCGAGGGAATCGCACTACCATGAGAGAACTACGTGGTATGTGGGAAAACCTACGCCGACGAATATTAGCCTTACACAGAGAAACGGGGCGTCAAGATGTGCCCAGTTATTATACGAGACCATTATTGGATCGTTGTATGATGTTGACTGATATGACAGGTAATCTCACACGGTCTCCCAGAGTCCCAAGAAACTTGCACAGGCATGAAGATGCCAGGAGGCATTCGACTGAGGGGCGCAACGCTCCTTCAAATACTGACAATGCAAATAGTACGAATCAGACAGACGGCGACCACAACAGGTCTAATGACAATGCAACTGACAATCGACCTTCACACACAGGAAGGACTTCTAACGTAAGATCTTCACCTACCAATCGGGCTTCCCCATCATTTAGAAGAAGACTGCAATCCAGCTATCGTTGGCGCCCGGAAGACGAACTCAGAAGGCGATCTCGAAACCCTACAGCTAATCGTCTGGCACCTCGTTACACTAACCGCTCTCGCAGAGACTTCGCTCGTGCGATTGAAATTAGTGCAACCAGGCATGAAATACGTATGCGGGCTATGCAAGTGCTATCAGTAATGTTTAATATGATGATGATGTGTCTTGAAGAACGGGGTCTCAGTCAACTTATTATCAGTATGTTGAGAACGCTGAAAAGAGCATTGGCTTTAACGTGCCTCATTGTCATGTCAAATAGGAATAATGGTCGCACTGCTAGCAATCAAGCACCTGCCCCACAGCCTGTAGAGTCTCTAGATGTCGTACGTATTCAAAATGTAGAGCACAATGTTGACGTAAATGTCGATGGTCCTGATGACCTCATGCCGCCAAGCACCTCACAAAACGCCGTAGAACCTGACGCAGTCGTTCAACAAAACGGCAAAGCTGATAAAGCTACAGAACCTGCTACACCTTCAACATCTAGAGCCGAGACAGGTGAAAGCAGTCGCAGTAATAGTAGACCAGATGAGACACCTTCTACTTCAGGAGGTAGCAGACTTTCACAAAGATGGAGCAATCGTCTAGCTGTCCAGATAGCCGCAGCTAACAAAAATACTTCTGCAACAGCTAGAAACAGACGAGACTTGTACATGGAAAGTAGACGACTAAAAGCTCTCCATAGAACTAATCCAAGCGCACATCCTCTCATTAAAAGGAGAGCGGTACCTCCGATTTCGAATTATAGAATACCGGCACTAAGGTCTTTACCTAGAAGTGGCGTGCCAAGATTCAGAACACCTAGAGTCCAGTCGCAAAATAATGAACCGGTCGCTGGCCCTTCGAATGCCCCACAAAATAATGACAGCGGCAATCTTCAAGAGTCACCTGGGAGCGAGCTAATGAGCGAGTTCGAGCATAGAGTTAATTTTATAAGAATAGCACACATGCAGGCAGTGAGGCTCAGAAATGCAGCTAGAAGTAGATTTAGACGATTACAGACTATCCGGCTGTACACGCCATCGTCGGTGCGGGAGATGTTCGCGCTACAAACCCACGGACAGGACGCGCCCGGTGAGCGTGGCGGGGGCGCGGGCGCGGAAGCGGGTGCGGCCACTGCGGGTGGGAGCGGGCAGGCGAGGGGGAGCGGGCAGGCGGGGGGGAGCGGGGGCGCGGGGCCCAGTCAGGGTGAAGGCGGGCGCCACCCCCTGGCGATGTTCAGGCCGCACATCCTGACGCCGCGCGACGACCTCAGCCACCAGTTCCACACCGTGCTCAACAACGTGGCCATGCCGCTCATGCAGGTCAGCGACTTCGCGCCTGCTGCCGACGGGCCGCCCGCGCCGCCGCATCGTCTGCCGCGGATACACGAGTATCTACAACCTATCATTCTAGCTCAGGTAAATATACGACTATATTTCGCTGAGCGCTTAGATTCACTTGCTTAAATACATATATAGATCATTTGACAAGATACTGCGTTGTAACATCACGTCTTTTTTATGTAGCGTCTATTCTGTTGGTCATATAGATATTTTTGTCAACGAGTATGTTAACTGTTGTAGAACGCGATGGTCGTGGACGACGAAGGTGGTAGCGGAGAGGGTGGCGGCGGCGGCGGCGGCGGTGGTGGCGGCGGGGGCGGGGGCGGTCCCCCGCGGCGGCTGGCGGGCATGGCGGGGCTGCTGGACGCTGGCATCATCTCCGAGGCATTGCACGCGCCCTCGCACCGCGTGCAGGCCTGGGACTTCACCACCGGCAACACACCCGAGATAGCCGACAGTGAGTCTAGTATTCATGTACTAGATACCTAATCCCTTTAAACATATTTCAACGAAACTAAATTTTATGGTGTTCTCGTAAAAAAAAAAAAAAACCTGAAATGTTTAAAAAATATTACTTGACCGAACAATCTGTCTATAGCTTTAGCATTTGTCCTTTTAACACACTTCTGAAATGGGTCAAGCAACAAATTGAATATAAATTACATTCTTATTCACAGTTTTTTTTTATGTTATTAGGTACGAAAAATGTGGTAGTGCAAAGGTGTAGAATTCATAATGACGCTAGTATCGACATATCTAAAGATGGCAGACTGTTAGTGGCGCTGCTCCCAGTGCCGAGATTAAGAAACACGAACCACTGGCTCGGTAAGTAAACACACGTTGTTTTGTTTCCCACGGCTCAAGGTTAATCAATGATATCGGTAAGTTAACAATACTATCCAGTCGCGTATAGCCAAGAACTTTTTTTTCTTAAACCACACTCTAAGTACGGAACCCATTCTTGTCAAGCCTAATTTTTCCTGTCTAACTTCATTAAAATACGTGTTGCAAATAAACAAAATATTTGGTTTTTCTTCCCTTTGTTCATCCCATCGATAGTTCCCATGTTACATTTAACTAGTTAAAATCGGTGTTTAATAATATTAAAGCATTAATTGGTTTTCAACACGTACTACAAAAAAGTTACACCCACCAAACTCTGTCAGTTTGTCGGGTAGTATTATATAGTGATGTGTGTGGTCCAGGTGTGTACTCGTTGGAGTGGGCGCGGCTGGGCCAGTGCCTGCACACGGCGGTGCTGGAGCAGAGCGCGGTGTCGGTGGCGCTGTCGCCCACGGCGCGCCACCTGGCCGTGGGGCTGGGCTCGCGCAGGTTCACCACCGCGCCGCACGCACGCAACAACGTCATCGCGCTGCTCTACAGGCTTGAGCCGTTAGGTAACTACACAAAGCATTTTAACTATTATAGCTATGCTACACGTCAGATAGGAAATGTCGACTCCAGCGTTCTCAAAAGAAAGAAGACGTGTAAAAGTGATGATATTGTCCTATTTACAGAATAAATGATTTCATTCAATTTCGTGCCGCGGTGTTATTTGAATTTTAATATTTAGCCGTCCACCTATAACTTTGTATTCTATTGGTAAATCAATTTTCAAAATCTGTTCAGTAGATCTAAAGATGAAAATTTACAGTCTCATAAACTTTCTCTTTATAACAATAAGTATAGATGAGTATATGCAGTTGGCCCATATGTACGCTTTAGCGTTTGTGTACGTCACTAGACTATAACCACGTTAACAATCACCTAGAAATCTACAAATCTAAGCATCAAAAGTTTATATTCTTAAATGTATTTCTCGCTACATAACACCTTATAATAGCATGACAATTGACGGCGAATAAGAACTACCGATTTGGTATGTCACCATGAAGTGTGCATATAAACTGTCAACTCTCTAAACAACTACTCTGTCCCTAAAGTCACTGTGTGGGCACATCGTGAATGTTATAAATAATATAGAGGGATATGAATCAATGAAAGTACGACAGATTATGATACATAAATACTTTATTACACAGTACGTTTAAAAAATAACAGTAACATATCAACCAAAGCAATGTATCCAGACACCCTGTATTTTATGCTTGCTATACATTATGTGATTGCTACTTATCTAATAGATCCCTAAAACTTACATACAGTAATAACATGCTAAACTTTAAACAAATGAGTTACATAGAACACACTTAATGTCTACTATTCAAAAATATTATGATGTCGATATTCTTTGTATTTCCAGAGAGTTCAAGTCGAACTGGCTTGTCTCCGATCAAGGAGTTGGAACAGAACTGGGAGCATGGGTTCACTAGTCTTAACTGTCTGCGGTGGGCGCCACAGCCGGGACAGGGCCTCGTCTACGCCAACAACACCGGCCAACTTATCATCATGAGCTAAGTAGTATAAAAAAAATGATATAAATAAAGCCTTTGATGCTGTATATCACTGCCACGCTACTGCCTACTCTATATCATTCTAAACGTAAATCTATTTACGCGTGTGTGGCAAGTTCTCTATTTATAACTGCTGAAAACATTGATTCACAATTATTATATTTCATAATGTAATGAGTGTCAAGTTGTATTATTTAATAATATCATAATACCATAATATTAAGATGGACTAATCACAGATTGTCTGTTTAAGTCAATCAGATTTATACATAAATAGTTTGTAATATCCAATACCAATGTTCTATAAATTGTAATTGATCTCTTGAATCATTGGGTTGGGACTTGAATGTGTTTGGTGTAATCACAGAAAAATGTACTGTCTGTTATAGTTCCGAGAGTTGAAACTTGTATGCATGTATTACATTTCATGTTGCCAACATAAATATACCTAAGCCAAGCCAGCAGAATATTGAGACGAGTAATACATACATAGAAGTATAGATATAATCGCCAGTCGTTAGATATTTTATTCTTAGTAATAATCAGAAATTCTGAAAATTTATAGTCTACCTATTCTATATTTTTTAAGTTATTTTTCTTTTATATTATTTGTGTTGTTATACACTGTCTTCGTAAGTAAAAATTAAATTATTTTTGGTTGTAAAGAAACATGAAATATGTACTCATTTATCACGCAATCATGTATAGTTGTATGCGGACATTTCTAAATTATTTATGTAATAAGTTTTCATCACATTTAATACTCTCACGAAGGCAGTGGTTTCGGTTCTTCCATAATATTATAACTATTCTGGCGCATCATTTACGTCTATTATTATTTGGTCCTATCAATATAATCTATAAATACTTCGTGTTCCTTTTACTTTTACGTATTTAATTTTATTTAAAGAGTAAAAAAACATTTTAGGCTGGGACTTGTTTCCGGTTCTCTTCTATTCTAACATACCGTTTTTACTATTTGTCACCTAACATTTCTTAGCTTTATCGTTTTATTATTAAATACCCCAAGAAATACCGGAGCCACGAAGCCCAAGCCTAAGACTGATTTTTTTCGCGTTTATAGACTGATGTTCGATTCAACCAGGGTACGATGGGATAGAAATTGTGACGCCGTGCGAACTTGAAGGGGAAATAGAAAATAAAATATTTATTAAAAAAATCGACGTATATGAAATATGTTTACTCCACAAACAGGGGCCAACATACATTACACAAACTCGCATAAATTCGCGAAAGAAACAAGATTGGTTCATTGTGATTGAAAGGGACTTCTTTGTTAATGGCCCTGCGCAAGTAAACGGCAGTTCAATGACACTTCCGACCTTTGTGCTTATTGATCGACGGTAATGACTTTTCACTGCCTTTTACAAGATGTAGCTATAGCCCTGCTACTGCTTAGCGACCTGAAATTGGTCTTAGTCATTAGCGGGTTTTGTATAACGACCTTTCGATAGGTCTTTTCAATCCTGTGGACGTCGTAGCCCCATATACGCCGGCTCTATTTCTGGGAAAAAAACTATATTCTACAGTAAAGAATAATAGGAATCTGATAAGTTTTCAACATGAAATTACTGTTGAGATAAAGATCGTCTAAAGAAATTGTATACAGTCAACTAAACGTTTATAAAATATGTATATGTAAGTTAATCATGCTCTGTCAGGCTAGTTAATTATTGCTTCGTAGGTTATTTCCTTATATTGATGGTTTGCTTTTGTCGAGACTGTCAAATATCAACAATTATCTAATCGAATCGTAAGTATAATAAAAGCTAGATGTCCCAACTATTTCCTAACATATTTTATGTCGTTGACCCCTTCAGTAAACATATTAAGTATATTAATGTAGATTTTCAAATCTTTAGGTACGTTGTTACTATGTGTCATTTCATTACTTCTATATAGAATGTAAGATATCATTTATTTTACAGTTTTGAGTTCAAGATAACTTTATCCGCAGAATATTTTTGTACTTCACATAAAATATGGTGAACACATAAATTCTAAGACAGGAATGGCTAATGCAAATAGCTTTGCAGAATAGTGTTTCTAATAAAAGCAACGGCTTGTCGCGATTCCTGGCGGCTTATATTCGCCATCTTCCTGAATATATTTCTTGCGGAATTACTGAACTGAAAAAACGTGTTTACCGAATAGATAGGCAATTTTAATGTAATAAAATAAATTCAAAAACACGTTTAAAAACGATCTTCCAATTAAAAAAAATGAATGAAACTAATACCAGAATTATTTATCAAATACCAACATGAAATTTATTCAGCGGATAAACTTACCATTTTATGTAAATATTTTGACTTTCAAATAATTTGTGATAATTGTAAGAATAGTTAAAAATAACTGTACAGTTTTTTTTAATATAAGATTCTGTGTACAGATCCCTTTTTGTGTCTAATAAAATCC
Source organism: Trichoplusia ni (assembly GCF_003590095.1). Lineage (NCBI taxonomy): Eukaryota > Metazoa > Arthropoda > Insecta > Lepidoptera > Noctuidae > Trichoplusia > Trichoplusia ni. The sequence continues at coordinate 18,942,142 of NC_039481.1, read as the reverse complement.
TAATAGTTGGGATAAGTGTTTTATTTAACTTCCAATCTAACCAATATGATAAAGCAGGGTCTAATCTAATAAGAAAAAAATAAATGAAAATGATATAAATATTGTATTTATTCCGTTTCTATAGAATGTAATTGCATTAATGATGCTGACAAAATAATCATTAAACATTAAAATATGATACAGCAATTTTGAAAACTTAAAGATACCTATCTAATAATTTAATTTAATAAAGAAATACCTGTGCAAATTTTGGAAATATGTATAAAATAATCCAAATTACGACTAAGTATGGAACAAAATGTGTTAAAAATATCAACATTATGTTAGGTTCGAAGTAAATAATGATAATATTACTTTCTGTTGTAATTATGACAAATACTGATACGAATGATATACATATACAATATAAAATATACTTTCCTTCATGTTCAACAATTTATACTTCTGATATTGATTTAAAATACAAAAAATAAACATTACAAAACACTCCAATTAAAAAATGTCATATATATACAAATCTCTTTTAAAGATCACGGTTACCAGTTTCATTTAGTCATATCTAAATAAATTAAAAACTTAGGGATCTTGCAGACTAATGTGATAAAATACAATGATAAATATTTCGATTGTGACTCCGAAGCTGTCACTAAACACGTCATAAAAACTAAAAATGGTTTTAACAACTTACAAAAGATATAAGTCAAACCATAAGTAACACTAATTCCTACAATTGTTTATTAAAAATGTTATTTTGCTCGTAGCACAAATATACTTTCCCTGACTCATCACAGACCAAATGTAAAATCTATTTAGATTTCCAATGTTTATTACTGAACCTTGTGTCTTTGCGGCGCCGCACAACACCCTCTGGTGACTTAGAAGCATTTTAAATATAATAGCATCTATAACTAACTTCTTTCTGAGGAGGAAGTGGCGATTCAATGAAATGCAATAATTGTTAGTGTTCCGATGGCTTGAGTTCTTTAATTTGCTTTATAAGATAAGCCTTCTCATCATTGAACTGCTCATCCTCAGAACGATCTGTATGGAACTTGGTGAGGAAGTCTACCAATTTATCTTGATTCCTTAGCAAAATATCCAATATGGGTTTTGGTTTGTTTGGGTTGGCGACAAATACCTGGAAAATACAACAAGTTATTAGAAACCGAGGTATTTTTTTACTTGTTAAATTATTTACGTATTTTATGATACATACCTTAAAAACATGGAAAGCTTCAAACTGAATGTTACGTGACTTTTCTTTTAGCATATTCATCATAAGCTTGAGATTATCAGGGTTAGTGATGTAACGTGTCATTATGGAGAAGTTGTGGCGGTCAAGTAACAACTCTCCCAGTAGCTTCAGGCTCTGCCGTCGAGTCACATAGTTTTCAGAGTTCAGCAGCCGCTGATAATGACTGAACACTTTATCGTAGTTTGTTTCTAGAAACTCGGCACACAACATTTTATGTCGCGTTAGCAATTCCTGAAATAAAAAAAAACATTGATTGTTATGTTTATTCAGTCAAAGGAAATGATTTATAAGTATTTTACTACTTTTGCTTTACCATATTGTTACTATATAAAAATGTAATTATAATTGAAGAAAACAGCCAATTTGATTATTATGATTACCATCACACATAAACACACAAAGTATAACATTATTCTGCAATAAAATAAAGCAATATCATGAACAGCATTTTTCTCTTTAATAGTATTGAATAGTAAACTGTTTCAGTGTTTTGTTTCATAATACTAAAAATAAAAAGCATTCATGCACAGAGTGAGCAAATTAAAAAACAAACCTTAAAAGTAGAAAAGGCATCTGAGGCAATATCAAAAGTGGAAACTTCTACATAACGGAAGAAATTGTAAAAATCATCTGAATACAACATTATTTTAGCCAAAGCCTCGTATCTGGCACATTCTCGTAGCATTGTGCCGCAGTTGGATGCTATCTCCTGATGTTCATACCTGTAAATTTGCAAATAATTGTTTAAATAAAATGGCTTTTTTTAATCATCAATATCACATATGACATTTATGATGCAGAACAATGGCTTTTTAGAGGAAAAAACATAAAATTTATTTGTTTAGGAAAATTAGGTGGGGCCATTTGTGACATGATGGCGAATCATGGAAACATTTGGAGGAGGCCTGTGGCATAAAGTGGGCTAGAAAAACTAAAATAACATATATCTATGATTCAAGCCCTTACATGGGTCCTATACTAGATACTATAGGTGAAATAAGTTAGCGGCTAGACCTGCATTTTACTTTTAGTAATGATTTTCCATGTCCATAACCAATTGTTTCCTTCATAGCATGACTTTTTTACATAATTTTCTAATGCATATAAAATTTTACTATAAGTATCCTCATTTTAGATTTTATAATATTTTCATATCTGTATTGCTTTAAAAGCAAAACAAACAGTTATTGTTTAATGTGATACTAAATTGATAAGATTAAATTGATTGGTGTCAATATTATTAAGGTAAATTTTATATTGCTTTCTTACTAGTGTGCATAAAAGATAGGTAAAGACATCATTTCATTAGTCATTTAAATCAATATAAATATCTATTCAAAATTATTAGTACTCAGATTTAAGGAAAACAATACTTCATGGAAATGAATTTAGAATGAATGACATTTTCAAATTGTCCCACTGAAGCCAATATAAAATGACTAAAAAGATTTATAACTCACCCGGACATCAAAGTAAACAGTATCTCAGGCTTAGTGCATATGTACTCAACTGTGGGGGACCTGGTGCCAATCTGACGTCTAAGAACATTGTTGAACACTTGAGCAACATCTTTCTTGCCTTCAAAGTCGATGCGGTTTAGATTCTAAATGTAAAAGGCATGAGTCATTAAACATGATAATAATGAGTAGTAAATAATTAATTCACTTGATCAAATGTTATGTTACCTGGATGAGAAGCAGAAGCAGGTTGGTGTTGTACAGTTCCTGAGCTAACTGTGCTACTATGATATCAGTTTGTGGTTCGGCGTCGGATGTGCCGTATAGCATGTTCTTTATCAAAACCTATTGACACAAAAAACAACACTTTAAATTATCCACTTATTTACCAATAAAATAAAACGACCTACCTATACTGATGGACTCCAATTTACTTACCAAATTTTTGCTTACATCTTCTTGGGCTTTTTCGGCTTTCTTATCGCCCCTTTCTAAAGCAGTGACTGCATCTTTCAATGATCTCACAAGCTCCGCTGGGCTCTTTTGAGACTTACCAAAAAGAGGCATAGTATTTCGATAAATTAGACAGATGATCTAAGCAATACTGTCTACATAAGATTGTACCTGCAACCAACGAGGAAATGCGTTTCAATCAAATACAAAATCAGATGTTTTACGCGATTGTTCTTGATATTTTGCGAGAATGCAGGAGAAACGAAATTTGACAAATTTATAAAACGTTTGCCGACGAGCCGATAAGCCACTGAATTTTGTATCGGTGTCAAATTCAATTTAATTTTACCTAATTTGATGATTAATCCACAAATAATACTAAATATAACTCACTTTCAGATTAATAATTACAATTTTCCCTAGCAAGACAGACCACACGAAACGAACAGCTGTGATGTCAATAGAAATATGTGTTGCCAATATCAAAATGTTTTTCCCATCAAATTATATTTAATAGCCCTAGATTGTCACGCCAGTATTTTAGGGAAGGTTTCAGTTTTATCGAGGAATCATCCTTTACAAATTTTTTGTAAGACTTTGACAAAGCGTTAGAGCATTCTCTAAATAAACTAGTGCGCTGAAAAGTTTGTTAAGTAACTTCAAGCATCATTATAAATTATAGACCACTTTCCACTTCCAGGAAAAGTTATCTGCCAAGGTACACAACAAAAATCTGTGCTACTTTTAGTCGCTTCGTATTCAAGTTAGTAACTTAAATTACGTACCTCTTACAAATGAAAATGCTGATTGAAGTGTTTAACTGCCTACTTTATTATTATGATTATCAAATAGTGTAACATTCAATTTATTGTGTTAAACTTAAAATATTCGTATGCCGGTCCCGGTAAGACATAACGGTCAATACCATTGATGTAACACCTAAAGCACCTATTTTCTACCTGTGTTCTTCGAGCGAATAAAGACTGAATTTGAAGTTCAAAATAGTAAGTACTTCAGTGCACCTCTATTTTTATAAGTTATCTGTTGCGTGGTTGGGGCTTAACGTGTCAAGTTGTCAAATTTAATCCTGGATTTTAGGTTAGAATTAGAACAGTTTCGTCATATTTATAATAGCAGAGGAATTTCGAATTACTCTGAAAGTCATGGCTGAAACTGCTAGTGAAAAGTTGTCTAAAAAGTGAGTATCGTGTGCATCAATATGTACGCCTTGAAGAACCTGAGTGCATTGTCTTTTAGAACTAACAATTTCGTCAATCGGTGTGCAAATTTCTCGACTGCTGTTAGCAAACGGTTGGTTGAATTTCGTATTGATACGTATCGGATTTCATGACTGATGTGTGATTCTTGATATTTATTTTAGTGAATTGAAAAGGCGGTTGAAAGCTGAACAGAAGTTAAAGGAAAAGGCAGAGAAGGTCGCTCAACTTCCAGCTGCTTCTGCAGAGAAGAAAGCTGCTAAAGTGTCTGAAGAAGAGATCAGTCCCAATGAGTATTACAAGTTGCGAACAGGAGCCGTGGCGGCACTCAAGGAAGGTGCCAAGGACGACCACCCATACCCACACAAGTTTAATGTCACGATCTCACTGGAGGAATTCATTGAAAAGTACAATCATGTAAATAGTGGTGAAGTACTGGAGGATGTGACTCTATCAGTAGCTGGTAGGGTACACTCTATCAGAGAGTCTGGTGCTAAACTCATTTTCTATGATTTAAGAGGTGAAGGTGTTAAAATACAGGTATATTAATATTTTTTGTGATGATCTATTTTTTTTATGAGTTCCATATAAAATCAATTTATTATAATTATTACTTTTAGGTGATGGCAAATGCAAAGATGTATGAGTCTGAAGAAAAGTTTGCCTCAGATACAGACAAGCTTAGGAGGGGAGACATTATTGGCTGTGTTGGTCACCCAGGAAAGACAAAGAAAGGAGAATTGTCTATTGTACCAAAAAGTATTAAGCTGTTATCTCCTTGCCTGCATATGCTGCCTCATTTGCACTTTGGCCTAAAGGACAAAGAGACCAGATTTAGAAAGAGATACTTAGATCTTATATTGAATGATAAGGTAAGCATCAACATCTTTTTTCATCAATTAATCAGTGCTAAATCATTTTTAGTAACAATACAACTGTATAAATAATACTTAAATAATTTCCATACAGGTAAGGCAAATATTCTATACTAGAGCAAGAATAATCTCATATGTAAGGAAATTTTTGGACAACATGGGTTTCCTTGAAATTGAAACTCCTATGATGAACATGATCCCTGGTGGAGCCACAGCCAAGCCTTTCATCACCCATCACAATGACCTGAACATGGATTTGTACATGAGGATAGCACCAGAACTGTACCACAAAATGTTGGTTGTTGGAGGACTGGACCGTGTCTATGAAATTGGTCGCCAGTTCAGGAACGAAGGCATTGACATGACCCACAACCCAGAATTTACAACTTGTGAATTTTATATGGCTTACGCTGATTACAATGACCTCATCACAATTACTGAAACAATGCTGTCAGGCATGGTGAAAAGTATTCATGGATCTTATAAGGTAAGCCCCAGCATATTACATCAGTATCATCAAATTTGCATCATTTAATAATGTATTGATTACTCATTAAGCTATCTTAGGTTAATATAATTTGCATGTTGCATTCAATAAATCTGTGAAACCTCTTTGTTACTCCAGAGTTTAACAATAGGTTATCAGGCATTACAACAATGATAAGAGTGTGTTGATTTTGGAATTCAATACTATAAATTATTGTCAGTAATTAAATATGAAAGGATTGTTGTTTATAGATTTCTAAGAATTACTATATAATTGTTTTGCAGGTTAAATATCGTCCTGATGGTCCAGATGGTGAGGAGGTGGAAATTGACTTCACTCCTCCTTTTGCCAGAGTGCCCATGATTGCAACCTTAGAAAAGGCTCTGAACACCAAACTGCCTCCTGCTGATAAACTAGATACTGCAGAAGCTAACCAGTTGCTGAGTCAGTTATGTGAAAAACATGAAGTAAGTAATAAATGAAGTAGACTATTAATAACATTATATTATTATGACAAAGTCATTGCCTGCAAGTGTATTTCATAAAATTCTAATTTTTGTAACCCACATTTTTGTCACCTATTCTTTTTTGTATATGTATATGCATGTTATCATGTTTACATCTTTCTTTTTTAAGGTGGAGTGCCCTGCACCAAGGACCACAGCAAGGCTTCTGGACAAATTGGTGGGAGAGTTCCTTGAAGAGAAATGTATTAATCCCACATTTATCCTGGATCACCCTCAGATTATGAGCCCATTGTCCAAATATCACAGGGACATACCTGGTCTGACAGAAAGGTAGATAATTATTTCTTTTATGCTACTGCATCAGTTTTATAACCACTATTTCTTAAAGAAAAACTTGCAGCTGTGGCAGAGGCCTGGCTGTCTGTAATTTTGTGCAGTGCATTGTCGTTTTTGAAAAATGGTGGTAGGCTCCTAATGAATAACAGTTCATGACAGTTTTATGGATGTATATACATTTTGTGTAATAAATCTTATTTAATCTTAAAGGTTTGAACTCTTTGTGATGAAGAAAGAAATATGCAATGCATACACTGAGTTGAATGACCCAGCTACTCAGAGGGAGAGGTTTGAGCAGCAAGCCAAGGACCGTGCAGCTGGTGATGATGAGACTCCACCTACAGATGAAGCATTCTGTACAGCACTTGAATATGGTTTGCCACCGACTGCTGGATGGGGATTAGGTGTTGACCGACTTACAATGTTCCTCACTGATTCTAACAACATCAAGGTAAGTTGCAACATTTTCTTTTTTCAACAAATACCATTTATTTTATAGATGTTTTTAATTTTATTGTATAACCTACATATTTTTTGTTTCAGGAGGTTCTATTGTTCCCTCATATGAAACCTGATGATCCCAACAAGCATAATGCTGAAGGTGAAAATGCAGCCACTGAAACCCCAGTTCAAAATGGAGCATAATAATCTGCGTTTTATTACTACTTACAAATTGTGTGAAATATAACATTTATATGTGTCTTGTTTTCACAAATAAATTATTATAATGAATTGTGATTTTTAATAAAAAATATTACCATGTAAAAAAATATAATATGAGAAATACATAGATTATTTACATAAGCTAATTATTCAGCAATGAAGAAAGCTATTGTTTTACAGAGATACATAAAGTAATAAAAATAAACAATTACAATAATTAAGGAGCTTATAACATAAAACCTTGTTTTAAAAGTCTAATCTTCAGCTACACTTTTAGAGCTACCCACTGTAGAGTTGTAATGTTCACCTAGCCTGTACATGTGTCTATGATATGTTATAATTAGGGGTGTCCCCTCAAATTCTGTTCCTTGGTCTATAGAATTAGGTCCAGAAGCTTGTAAAACACTAATAGGACACTTTAAAAGGTTAGATAATGCCCTAATTTCTAACTGGCCGCCCCACACTTTAGTATTCTCTATTTTGTTACAGTATTCTTCAAATTCATCATCGGTCAACATTTCAAATGTGTCAGGATTACTCATGAATGGAATAAAATCATCTTTATGAGCCCGGATATAATCTGATACATTTTTTCTTAGTTCTTCTACAGACACTTCTTTCCTTTTTGTTACTAACATTTGGTGAGCAATTGCTTTGTACAAACAGTCTCCATCGGAAGGAATGAGGAATATCTCTAGTCCTCTCTCTTTTAACTTCACACTAATTTCCTGCAACTCCATGTTTCTTGGGCCATGCAAGTTTTCTTGTTCTTGTTGTTTAATTTGTTCTTCTCTTTCCTTCTCTTGTAATGACTTCTTATCTCTACGTTTTTGAGCCTTCGATATCTTTACTTTTGCAACCTCATTTTCAATATTAATAACAGAGTCTGTAACCTCTTCCGTATCTTTCTGTATACTTTCAAGCTCTTGTTTATGTCTAGCGTCCATTTCGGTCTCTAATTTAGAAATTTCTGCAGCAAGTTCCTTCTTTTTAGTTTTATCATTCTTTGCGGCTTTCTTTAATGCTTGGAGTTGTGCTTGTAGTTCTTTCTTTTCCTTTCTATGTTTACTTTCCAAGCTTGATAGCTCGTCCATAGTAGTAGGTCGGAGTAAATTAAGCGAGCAGCTGTGTATAAACTAATTATTAATCTAAAACTAGACCGAAAACTACTCACATTCGCATAACCCAGTGCCTTTCTTTCAGTGACAGTGTGACACAAAATACTGTCAGATCTAGAGGATGTCAAAATAATGTCAATGTGAATGAAGTACTCCTCTGCTGATCGATACTTTTTTCAATTGTCTAATAAAAAATTTAAAAAGCGATAGTTTATTTAATTTCTATTCATAAAATATAACTATGTTTTTTACGATTTCAGAATATCCTTAAGATACCTGTTGTTCCTGAATTTTATTTGTTAAAAATATAGGTACCTGACACTAGCAAGCACAGCTTGCAAGTCTGACAGATATTAAACTGATGACAGTGACGGCAGCTAACACCATCTAACACTGAAACCGCCAAGTTATTTTCATCTTCGTGGTTAGAGTTGATGTGGTAATTTATTATTATACTTTTAGGATACATTATTTAATGTGATACATTTTTAGTATCATTGCGGAGAAAGAATGAATCCCTGTTCGGTTGCCACTCCTCAGCAAGACACGGAAGGCGATGGAAGGTGGAATAGTATTGTAAGTTTTCAATTATAATATTGATTCATGAGCAGTCAGAACTTACTAATTTAGACGGTTGAATTCACACTAGATTTTGTGATTCGGATACGTGGTAAAAATTTTAATTAGATTCTGATTGCACTTGCGACCTAAATTACTAATAATCGGAGATCTCTCTTTATTCCGTTCGTTATTAATTGTTACCTACATTCAATTAACAATTTACACGAATAATTCAAAAGATGAAAAGATTACGGTTTTTTTTTAATTCTTATATTTTTTGCAGATTAAAATTAATGTTTGTCTGAAGTTTTGAGTGCTTTCTTTTATTGGCTGTAAAATTTAGCTAACTAACTTTGAATAGTATTGTTTGAGAGTCTAATTTGTTATCTTGAAATATTCCTTTCAGCATAATAGATTTGTAAGTGATGCAAAAGGGAAGGATGGTGATGTGATTTTTATTGGGGACTCCATTTTACAAGCACTAGAGCATACTGAAGTATGGAACCAATGGTTTGCACCTCTCCACTGCCTCAACTTCAGTATCCACAAGGATCAAACTCAAAATGTATTGTGGCGCATTAAGAATGGAGAACTTGACCATGTTGATCCCAAAGTAAGTTTAATACCATAACTTATATTGATACTTCAGTGCTACATTTGAAATCACCCATCTCATTGTCTTTATTTTTCTAGGTAATAGTTGTTCATGTCGGGACAAGTAATGTTGAACACACTGCAGAGCAAGTTTGTGAAGGAATTCTAGAAATCATAAGAACAATCAGGGAAAAACACCCAAGTGCTTATATTGTATTGCCTGTAAGTTGTTTACAAGTAACAGGGTTATGCTTCTTATTTATTTAATTTTGTATCAATATTATTTCTATTTATTTCATTTCAGAGTCTACTCCCTCGTGGTCAATATCCAAATACTTTAAGAGAGAAGAATGCGAAAATCAATCAGCTGCTACGTGAAAAAGTTGTCAACATGAACAAAGTTGAAATGGTTCCAATAGATAAAGGCTTTATACAAACCGATGGCACCATCAGTCACCATGATATGCATGACTACCTCACTCCAACCAATGCAGCTTGCCGGAAAGCATTCGAGCCCATTTATGATTTACTTCAACAAATTTTATTTGAAGGAGAGCCAGAAAAAGATTTGACTCCATCTGAGTAATCAGTTGTGCTATTTGTATTTTATGGCAGCTTTTTATTATGCAGCGAGCTCATTGTGATGGAAACAGTAGTACTTATTATTAGCTTTTTATATTAAGCTTAAGTGTCAAACATTTTAAATAATATTAACTTATAAACCTTTACATTCCAAATTAGCATTATGATATTCTAATCGGCTGTGTTTATTTAATCACATCATTTAAATATTTTTATTATTAATGGCTTCTAATGTTTAAAGGTTTCCTTTTAGCTTTTAAATGCATTTTTATGTGCTCAGTTTATTTGTGCACAACAGGGTTAGTACTTACCTTTTTTGTATTTATTTTCTCACATTCGTAAAATGATTTTTGTAAAAAACAATGGCAAAGTATTATGTTTCTAATGATAGACAAACCTCTTTTTTGGAGGTTTGATGTGAAACTTAGCAATTTTGTTAGTTTTATTTATAAATTGTAGATGCTTATATGATTTGTTTCCTAGGGACTCACATAGAGCAAGTACACTAGTGTTTACATAAAAAATATTTGCACATCACAGTAAGTCATGGAATTGTCTATAACCAAAGATCTTGGAAGATTACCTAACCAAAGTTATAACAGTATATGAATTGCATTGGATGATTTTATCTGCAATTCTATTTTTGATAACAAACTACATTTTTAAATTATGATAAGATCTATATTGATAAGTACATGCAATTGTTTTTAAACATTTTAATAAATGTGTATCCCTTATTGCAGTATGCACATATCATGTGCATCTTGAAACACCAGAATATAGAACCTCTTCAAATATCACTGTATGCATATTTAGTGACTATTTAACTGTTAAGGTACTCAAGTTGCCAAACAAGTTTGCTTGAATCTCGAATTGTTATGAAATATTTATTTGCATGATGAAGCTTAAAAGTAAACAGTGCAATTATTTCTAAAAAAAATGTTTTGCAGTTTTATTGACATACCCTCAACACAAAAATAATACGGACTTTATATTCTATTGAAGTAAAATTAATAAGCACTAAAATTACAAATCTATTAGATTCTCTTTTGTTAAGAATCGTTAGAACTTGGATGGCTCAATAAGGTCGAGAACGTTGCTTTTATTATATGCAAACTAAAAGAAGCCAGTAAAACAGATTTGATAAGTTTTGGTATTGGATATGTTGAGATTCCAAATAATCGTTTAATTCTGCCGCCATGTCGTGCGGCGGAGTATCACTACATATTATAAAACAGGACCGCTTTTTCTGTCCCTATTTCCCCTTGACCACTTAATACTTTGAAACTACGCAACGGATATTGATGCGGTTTTCTTTAAAAGATAAAATGATTTATGAGGAAGGTTTTTAAGTATAATCTATGCATATTTTCGTACAGGACATTTTATCAATTTTAGCGATTTCAAATGTATTCACTATTTTTTTTTGGCTTTCATTGCAAATGCTGGCTTAATCGCAAGAGATAATTCAAAATGATGTTCAACAATATTGTACACCATAAAAAGATCTACAAAAGTCTCAGACAGCACATACCTATCTTTAAGGTTGACTCACCATAACCATTTTTTGGCTAATAATTGTATTCCAAAACAAAACTTCTTTTGCGAAGCTGTTTTTATTGAGATAGTAATCCTTATCAAAATCAAAATTAACTATTCAATTTTTCATTACGATGCAACGACGATGGTATGCATCCTAATCAAAATAAAGAACGCTAAAGAAATTCTGTGGCGTATATTAGCACTGCTCCCGTGCGAAGCCGGGGCGGGTCGCTAGTTAAAGTATAATAATCTGTCATAAATCCCAACCAACTGAAATATATGATAATAAAAAACTGAATCAGTTTTAATAACATTTATTTATAAAAAAATCAACAACTGCTACAGGTATGACACTACATTTGCTATGAAAATTGAGATTTCAATACTAAAATTTCTTAATTACCCTATTATAGTATAATCTAAATGGTAAAGTGGGAGTATTAACATGTAATGCATTGTCAAATAGATTGAAATGAACTTTTTGGAGTTTTGACAAAAACTGGTCTATGGCTATTGCAGGTAAAAATATCTGCTTTGAAATGGTTGGAACTTCAATGCTTCTGGCCTGAAAGAAAAATCAAGAATAATATTATTTTTAACAGTTTTTTTTATCACACTGTCTACACGTGAAATAGTTTCTAGATGTTCACATGTTTGTCTTTTGCCTCTTAACTAGTAAAGTTTGACTAATATTGAATAATATTTTATATGGAGTAAGCTGAACCCTGAGATAAATACAGACTGCTTAGTGCCTGGCTGCATCACTAGAAGGGTTAATAATTATTTAATGACATAAATACCTTTTGCAGGTGACTATTAGCTCTGCTCGCAACTTCATAAGCAACATTTCTCATGTTTTCACTGTCAATGCATCTCAGGACATCTTCTTGGCTTACACTATATTTCATTAGGATATCCATTGGTAGTGTAACCATTTTATGATAATTGGAGATACGGACAGACCTGAAACATAGTTTTTACTATGCAAATAATGTTCTGCTTTAATGTAGAAAGAGTTTTTTTTACTGAAAGTGTAAGGAAGCAATATTAAATTATTTACACAAATACTTTATTTACTGTGAGGAAACACAATCATGTTCTGATTATATTATTTTTTTAATTAATTAATAACAAAATTCTATAACATGATGACAAACCTTAATATGTTAGTTATTCCTTGTGCTTTTCCCAAGTGTGAGGCTGCATGGTCAGCATTTACATTAGCAACACCTAAAATGTCTAACAGTAGGTAATATATTGGTGATACGGAATCTTCAGCATATTTCTCAATATCTTCTAAGGTTTTGAAGTGTTTTGAATTCAAAAGATTGCTTCTTGATAATATGAGTTTTTCCAATTGCCTCTTTTGAAGACCATAACATACACATACCTTCGAAACAATAGATTAATATTAGGTATTTTGAGAAAGTTAAGTATGCAGGAAATAGCAGTTTATCTTGGACTCACTTTGAATAACTCTTGTGCGATAGGATTAGCAGGAACATTTAGTATATTTTGTTCTTTTTGATAAATGGTCTTCACAGTATCATGCCAGAATTGTAACCTAAATGCTGCAGTTTGTGCATCGGACGTTTGGTCCTGAACACGAGCTATCTCCACGTTAAAAGCTCTCAATACCAGTGCCGGCGATCGCACCGATTTCGTCATAAGAAGAGTTGCCATAAAATTCTCGTAGTCATACTGTCTATCTGTAAAATACAACAAGTACTAGAACATGCTACATCTTATTCATGTAAATTGCTATATGTGTGTCATATGGCTTCAATTAAATAAAAGTACTACTTACTTTACTATATTGGCACAGTATTCGATAGCTGTTCATTACACATGGCTTCATTTGATTGCTGCCTTGTTACCATTCCGATGTGTTTAAGAGGTTTGAGGATGTGGAAAAACTTGCTATGTTTATTCATTTTTCTTGGCTTGTAATTATTCTTTCTCAGATTCTCACAATTTCTGCAAATTTATCTTCTTTTTACTGTCAAACTGTTATGTCAATGATCCATCGAAATTCTAATTATCTATCAATTTTGACAACTAAATGAAGCTCTGAAATCTTAAGGCGTAACCGCATGCAATCGCTCGTCGCTCGTTTACAGCGACAAATCCGATCACGTGAACTCATTTTTAAATTTCTCGCGACTCGTAAAGTCTCTGTTTCATGCAGTCGCTCGTCGCTCGATACCTGGCGCGGCCTCATGGAGTCGCTGGTCGCTACTCACTCCTTTCCAGCGCAAATATGATCACGTGACCCCATTTCTAAATTTCCTGCGACTCGAAAAGTCGCTGCTTCATGCAATCGCTCGTCGCTCGTTTACAGCGACAAATCCGATCACGTGAACTCATTTTTAAATTTCTCGCGACTCGAAAAGTCTCTGTTTCATGCAGTCGCTCGTCGCTCGATACCTGGCGCGGCCTCATGGAGTCG